>NC_091471.1:353984598-354327197 GCF_036971445.1 Narcine bancroftii | reverse complement strand
GAAATTGACACAACGACAGGTAAGGACACAGGCACATCTGGGAACTACGACAACGTGTCTTTCACACAAAGTTCCCACATTCACATTCATTTCCAGCACCTTCCCTTTGATGGCAAGTTGGCAAGAATACCGATGCCAATTTCTTCCCATGTCATGGGGAGATATTTCATGGCTCACAGACAAAGTGGCATAGTTCCCACATCTTTAGTACTATGCATAATCCCATGACTCATGTGAGATACACAAACCTATCTGCACAACTCGCTGCCTTAGCACAGCTGTCAATAGTAGCAGTGCTTCAGGTAGCCCAGCGGCAGGTGAGCTGAGAGTGCCTGAACAATTGTGGAAGAGGCACCTCAGACTTCAGTGTTTGCACTTCAGCGCAGATGAGGCGGGGCATGATCAATGGTGCCCACCTCCCCTTTCCAACAGTGGAAGACATGGTAGAAGGATCTATTCTTGAGCCAGTGATCATTGGGGGAATCAGAGCGGAGAGGGTGAGCAAATTTAAGTTCTTGAGAGTCACTATCTCCAAGAATCTTTCCTGGACCCAACACACTAACGGCATCGTGAAGAAAGCACGTCAGCACCTCTACTTCCTCTGGAGTTTGCGGAGATTTGGTAGGGCATCGGAAACACTGGCGAATTTCTACAGATGTGTGGTGAAATGTGTGCTGAACAGCTGCATCACAGTCTGGTACTGGTCACCAATACCCCTGAGAGTGAAACCCTGCAAAAGGTAGTGGACAAGGACCAGGACATCACAGGTTAAACCCTCCCCACCATCGAGAACATCTGCAGGGAACACTGTCATCAGAGAGCATCAGCGATCATCAAGGATCCACACCACCCAGCACACGCTCTGTTCTCACTGCTACCAGCAGGAAAGAGGTGTAGGTGCCACGAGACTTGCACCACCAGGTTCAGGAACAGTTGCTACCCCTCCTCAACAACAAACTCATTTAAGGACTCTTAAGTTTGCACTTTATTTTTTTTTCCTCTCTGCATTGCACAGCCAATTTGTTTACATTTCTTTATGTGTTTACATGTGTACGTTGAGTGCAGTTTTTTGGCACTACAAAATAAGTGGTAAATTTGCCTTGGCTGTAGGAAGAAGAATCTCAGGGTTGTAAATGATGTCATCTATGTACTCTAACAATAAACCTGAAATCTGAAAATTGATTTTGTCAGCCACGGCACATCTCAGATAAGGAACAGCTCATATCCTACAGCCAAGGCTCGCCTACAGTGATGCAGCTTCCCCAGAGTTGTAGCAGTGCTGCCAGAAGTACCGATTATATTCACTTGCCATCTGTTCTGAGAGAGAAAGACACACAGCACAGAAAAAGACCTTTCAGTCCATCGAGTTCATGCTGCCCATCAACCACACATTACCCCAATCCTACTATAATCCCAATTTGTTTTCTTTTCTCTGAATTCTCATCAGCTCCACTTAGATTCTACCACTCAACTACATACCAGCAGCCCATTAACCTGCCAGCCTCGTTGGGATATGGAAGGAACCAGCATACCCACATGATCACAGGGAGAGCATGCAGACTCCACACTGAGAGCATCTAAGGGGATTTAACATGACATACGACGGCAGTTCCACCAACTCCAACAATGAACCATCTTCCCTGAAATAATGCATGGGATCTTTCACAGCCATGATCATTTTTAATTTACCAATCAGAAGTGCAGCCACCCACATCGGGATTCCTGGTCATCCACACCAGAATTGTGCTGAATCATTTTTGCAGAAATACGATTGGTGCTCACAAGGAAACCTTGAGGCTGGATATGAATCCAGGACTTTCTCATGGAACAAATCCACTTGCCCAGAAATCTATCTTCCTCTGGGTTCTGCTTGTGGAAAGTTACCTAATTCCTGATTTTTAATTCATTGATTATATCGGATGGACTATTATCGGGATGGCACAGTTCGCACAATGCTATTACAGTGCCAGCATTTTGGGTTCAAATCCAGCGCTGTCTGTAAAGAGTTTGCACATTCTCCCCATGTCTGCGAGGGTTTCCTCCAGGTGCTCCAGTTTCCTCTCACTTTTCTAAATGTACAGGATTTGTAGGTTAATTTTTTTTATATTTAATTTTAGACCTACAGCGCGGTAACCACCCCTTCTGGCCTATGAGCCTAATTACACCCAATTAACCTACAACCCCAGTATGTTTTGAAGGGTGGGAGGAAACCAGAGCACCTGGAGGAAACTGGGTTGGGATATTTGGGAGGCTCATGGACCGAAAAGGTCTGTCACTATGCTGTATGTCTAAAAATTATATTTTAAAAATTGTAATTATTGGTTGCATCCCAGAAGTTTCCCTGTCTTGTAGATCCAATATAACTGGTGAAGCCTCTGTATGGAAACATGTGCTGTAATTTCTTTGCATGAGCAACACAGACCATTTTAGTGTGAGGCCAGGAGGAGCAGTTTTCTAAAGCGTGATGTTTATTAATGAGAATGCATCAACAGAAGGAGAAGCATATGTCTGATGTGCGCAATGTAAAAATCTGCTTGTATCTCAAGCTGTGGAATCCGGCAGGCCATGGTGTTCTGACGTCCAAGAATGCCATTCCAAGCTTAAAAATATCCATGTCATTTGGCTAAGAGTGAAGAGAGAGGACAAAATTGCGGGATAACCAAATGGTAAGAAGCATAACACAGTTAGTCTGAAATTTAATAGCAGATTGGCTACAATTTAAGAGCCTGCAGTTTAGACAGCTGTTTCCAAAACTGCTCAGTGACGGAAATTACTGATTTCTCTGCAAACAATATCAACTTTGTTTTTTATTGCTTTAAATTTTTAATTCAGCACGGTAACAGGCCCTTTCAGCCCACAAGTGTGTACCGCCCAATTACTCCCAAATGGCCTACAAACCCTGGTACATTTTTTTTAAAGATGGGAGGAAACTGGAGCATCCGGAGGAAACCCATGCAGATACAGGGAAAGCGTACAAACTCCTTACAGACAGCACTGGATTCAAACCTGGGTTGCTGTCGCTGTAACAGTGTTGCGCCGACCGCCAACCGTTTCGCCCTGGTTGTTATTAAAATTTGCAATTGGAGACACATTTAATTATTATTTATACAACACTTGATCGACTAAACCATGATGTATTTTGTAAGTACTTGTGATAATGTCCTGTCTCACAGATGAAACTGGGTTCTGTCACTGAAACTCTGTATCCATCACCTGTGGGAATTGGTTGATGCCGGATAAATGAACTTTATGGCTCCTTGTGATTGCATATTGTGTGACTGGTGATCTAGCAGCGAGGTGCACCAATTTTAAACTTCAGTGCTTCTTTTTACAGGCGCCTGCAGTCCTTGTGGCCCACGGCTGAGCACAGTCACCACCACCTTGGGCACAAGCCTCCCTGATTTCAAGATGTTAAAAAAAATGTGGCTCCTTTAACAAGTTAGTTAAAGCCTGTACAGGGACATCAATATCATGACCGGGCTGAAGGACCACGAGGAAGAGCACTGTCTCTGCTCCCTGCTCTCCTGGGTCTGTGGCAGTGCCACCATCTCCTTAAATTTTTTGTTCCCTATAAATGTTGGCTGATCTATTGATTATTTTCACATTTTCTGCTTATACAGTAAAACCCCTGGTATCTGGAACTCAAGCAACTGGCAAAAATATTGAGGACAATAAATTTTAAAAATTAAAATACTTGTTCAGAAGAATAAAATAATAAGTAAAAATACTTCAGTTTAAAATTGTAAACGTAAATGTTCTCTGAAGTAACACATTAACCTTTCGTGAAGATGGGAACAAGTATTCAGCCAGCGGAGCCAGAGGGCCTTAGTCGTGCTTTGCTCGTAGCAGCTGTTTGAATAAAGGATGAAGAGCTGGTTGATGGTGCTCGCCGTTGGAGTGACTCTCGTAAAGGGTCTCCTTATCCCTGCTCAGTGAAAGTTTCCATGGTCAGAAGCTTTATCTGTAAACTTGGGTAGGGGTTTGGGGGGAGAGGTGGGAGGTGTTATAATGTTATTGTTCATCTTTCGGGCAGCCCCATGGAGGGGGAGGAACCTGCAGATGCAGCAAAGATTAAATGTTTTCAACGAATGTGACTAAAAACAAAGTAAAATGTTTAAAGGTTTACATATTCATGCAAGTAAAGTTTGCTCAGTGTAAGTACAGTATTTTTGTCTTTTTATTCTTAATGCAGGCATGTTAGTAAGGCATTGTAAGAGTAAGTCTCAAGCAACTGGAAAACACACTTATCCAGCATCTGCCAATGTCCATAGGTGCCGGATACCAGGGGTTTTACTGTACTTGTTAATCAAGGGACATTAATGTCTATCTACCTCCAATGTGTGATTTTAAAACACCAATGGGTGTTTTTTTGTGATTCCAAGATTCATTAATAGAAGAGTTTTATTCAAAAATGTCTTAAATAGTAAACACTGGTCATCCATCAGTTGGTATTGCATGTAAATTACTTGTTAAATAGATTAGATCTGTTCAATTTTATAAAGCAATTAGGAGTGCTTAAGAATGCACAATAATTGGTTTATCAGGCGTGACTAATTGAATGACTGATAACTGAACATAAGCGTGGAGTCTGATGAAACCAAATTGGAAGCAGCTTTAAAGGTGACCACAGATATAATGTGGTGAGAATAGTCATTGGACTGAATAACTGGAGCTAATTGTGGCACAGTGCAGTGGTCCTGAAATTATGTTATTCATTTAGCTATTAAGGTCTCAAGACAGGCTGCCGGGAATTAAACAGGAATGTCTGCAGCTGAGGTCGTGGTGCAATACATGAAAGTGCTGGAGAAATTATTGGATCAGCACTAGATCCAAGGACAACAGGGGAAACTGGAGAAGTGGGAATATTCTGCTCACAGTAGAGAAAGTTCAGAGGAGATTTGATGAGGTGTTCGAAAGCACGGATGGTTGATAAAAGTAAATTTATTTCCAGTGGCAGGAAGGTCAGTAACCAGGGGTCAGAGATTGAAGGTGACTGACCGATAGTACAGACAAGGAGAAAGAACATGAGGAACATGGTATTTTGAATTCAGGAAGTTGAAGCACCTGCCTCCAAGGGCAGTGGAAGCAGATTAAAGGTGACTTCTACAGAGAAGCATAGGTCTCCTTGAACTTCATATGGCATCCACGATTCCATGCCCTGTGAGCATTTCCCTTGATCATTCTGCATTCTCACTGCCCGTGGGAAGAAGCTGCTCCCCAGCCTGGTGGTGCTAGCTCTGTTCCTCCTGTATCTCTTTCCTGATGGGAGTAGCTGAAAGATACTGAGTGTGGGGTGGAAGGGGTTGTGCGCCCTCTTTAGACAATGATAACATCGATTTGGGGGGGGGAAGGGGTGGAAGGAGACCAGAGATCCTCTCTGCCATTCATGGTCCTATGGATTGACCTCTATCTATTTCTCTACAGCAACATGACGCAAGCTGCCAGGATACTCTCGACAGAGCTCCTGTAGAAGATTGACATAACGGTGGCCTTGCCTGCTTCAGTCTTCTCAAGAACACTCTCTGTATAATAAAAATCTGCTTCTCAGATCCTATTTAAATTTTAAATTTAGACATGCAGCAGGGTAATCGGCCATTTTGGCCCACAAGTCTGTGCTGACCAATTTATACCCAATTAAGCTATACCCTTTGTATGCTTCAAACGGTGGGGGGAAACCAGAGCACCCAGAGGAAAACCACTCAGACAAAGGGAGAACATACAAACTCCTTACAGACAGCGTGGGATTCGAACTCCAATCCCGATTGTTGGCGCTGTAAAGGCATTGCACTAACTGCTACGCCAACCGTGCCATCCAAAACTCCTTCCTCTTGCCTTCTTGTTTTGATACCTCTCCCACAGAAAAAGATTTTAACTATCCTATCTATGCATCTCATTATCATCTATATTTAGCAGGTCACTCCTTAGCTCTAGACCAGGGGTGTCAAACTCAAATTCACAGAGGGCCAAAATTAAAAACTTGGACTAAGTCGTGGGCCAAACTAAATATTTATTGAAAATTTTCAACAACATCTGCATGTTTTCTCTTCTTTCAACATATGTAATGTTAAACTTTTTCTTATTAAAATAAATGTTTAATAATAGTTTTGGTTAAACTCTTTCCAGAAGAATCATTAACAAATGAGAAATAAAATATTCAATAAATAATATTTCTCTATAGCCTTTAAGCTCCTTTTAAATGTATTTTTTTCACAAGCCAACAAGTCAAAAAAATAACAACTTGCTTCAATGAAAATCCAATCTTTCAACTATGAACAGTCCAAAGTTAACCAAAGAAAATATGAATCCAAGCTTAGCTTGCTACACTGTGATTTACTCTGATGCACCTGGGTCTAAACCAGATACTTGGCATCTCTTCTTAGATGCAAGTTCATCAAACTCTGGGGTCAGAGTTTGCCTCCCACCTGTCTTGAAAGGTCCTGTTTTCTGTCTTTCGTTTGGCCATTTTTCGTAAGGGGTTTATTACATGTGAGTTAGGCGACAGGTCGCAGATGGTAATGAAAGTAAAGAGAGGAGGTGGGGGCGATTAGCGGGCTGACGGGCCGGCGCCGACACATTTGCAAAGCATTCTGGGATTTGTAGTATTAGCTGTGCATGCGCTATACTGGCGCGGCGGCCAGCGGGCCAGCTCTAATACATATTTGATATGATCTTGCAGGCCAAATATAATTATATCACGGGCCAAATTTGGCCCGCAGGCCTGAGTTTGACATGTGTGCTCTAGACAAAGCAAACCCAGCCTGACCAACCTCTCCTCACAACTAAAATCTTCCAATCCAGGCAACATCTAGGTGAATCTCCTCTGAAGTGTCTCTGGCACAATCATATCCTGTCTATCTATGGCACGGCAACCAGATCTGCACATATTTCACCTTGCAACACCCAACATGCAGGTGAAGTGATGACTTGTTTTCATCTGTCTCCACGTGTGGTCTAATTCAGGTATTCTCAATGGAGGCCCTATACACCCCACCCTCCCCCCGGGGGCCATAGCACATTTAAGTAAAAGCCTTGTTTGCTTTTCACCTCACTTAACATGATTTTTTAAAACATTTTTTATTCCAGTACAAGAGAAGAACTGTACAGAAGAAACCAAAATTTGACTGCTTCACAGGGTAGGGGGCCCCATAAACTTTGAGCAGAGGCTGGGGGTGGGGGGGAACAGCCGATAAAAAGGTTGAGAATGGCTGGAATCAATCTTTTGGAAAGTTACAACATAACATCCCGACTTTTACATCGAAGCACCAACCAATGAAGCCAAGCATGTTATATGTCTTTCTCACCACCTCATCTACCTGAGTTGCCGCAGACAGGGTATTATGGACTTGGAGCCCCAGATCCCTCTGTTCATCAACAATCCTTAGTGTCCTGCCATTTAAGTTCAAGTCTATTTTCATCTGATTATTACATGTACAACCTGACAAAACAGTGTTTCTCCGGACCATGGCGCACACACAATGAACAGCACATAAATATAAAATGCATAAATAAATATACATTAGAATCCTTGGTATCCGGCACCTATGGGGATTAGTAGATGCCGGATCAGTGAATTTTCTGGTTGCTTGAGATTGCATATTGCGTAGATTGCCGAACTAATGGCGAGGCGTGCCGATTTTAAACTTCTCAATTTTTAACCTATTTATTTTCCAAGATTGAGACTGTTGGTTGCTTACATTCCAATAATAAGGGTTTAATTGTATACAAATATTTTGGGCTGATTTACTTGGTTGCAGGATACTATTCGCCAATCTCATAGCCTGCGGGAAGAAGATAATTCCCAGCCTGGCAGCCCTGATTTTGATGCTCCTGTACCTCCTTCTTGAGGGGAGTGGGTCAAAGATGCTGCTGCATGTTGGATGGGAAGGGTCCTCAATAATTCTTCGATCTGCATGTCTCTGACCCCCATTTGACTTAAAACTTTGAACACAGAACAATACCAGCCCTTTAGCCCATGATGCCCAAATTAAACTGATCCTCTGCTGCCTGCATATGACACGTATCTCTCTATTCCCTGCATATTCACGTGTCCATCTTGAAGCCTCTTAAATGCCACCATCATATCTGCAACTGCTTCCACCTCTACCCCTGGCAGCCCGTTCCAGACATCCACCACTCTCTGTGTAAAAACACGTCCTGCACAACCCCCCCCCCCCACCTTAAATGCATGTCCTCTCGAGTGTGATGTTTCTCCCCTGGGGAAAACGCATTGATTGTCCACCCTATCAATGCCTCTCATCATTTTAAACACCTATCAGGTCTCCCTTCAGTCTCTGAAGTTCCAGAGACGATAACTCAAGCTTGTCCAACCTCTCCCCAAAGCTCATACCTTCTAACATCAACTTCTCTGGTTTCTGCTAGACCACTCCCTGTCTACCCCACCCCTCTGTCTCCTTTCCTCCAGCTCTCCACCTCCTTCCTCCCCCCCCCCACTGTTTCCTCTTGTGCCCTCCCTCCCTTATCCACCTATTACCTCCTGCCTGTGGGTCCGTGCTCCTCTCCCTGCCCCCCCTACCCCCCACAACCATTTTATTCAGATGCCTGCCTACATTTTGTTCATACCTTGATGAAGGGCTCGTCCAAAATGTTGGTTACAAATCTTTATCTTTGCTCCATAAAGTTCACTGTTCAACCCGCTGAGTTTCTCCGCATTGTGTTTTTACTCACACCCTCCAATCCAGGCAACATCCTCTTCAATACCCTTTCCAAAGCCCCCACATCCTGGGCTGAACAAAATTTATACAATGATTCTGCTTCCCTAAACATTATTCCAGATTTATACAAAGCCCATTTCATATTTTTGGAATAGACAACTGCAGAAGACAAACTGATCTCCAAAGAATACTGCAATCAGCAATGTTGAAATTGTTTTAAGATGCATCAAATGTAGCTCTGTAAAAGAAAAAAAATGAATCACAGTTCACTTACAGGGGTTTGAACAAAACATTGCTTCTTTATCCTGTTAGAAACACCAAAAGCAAGCACAATGTTTGATGTTATTGTAAAATGAAAAAAAAGTTCTACTATGACCCCCCCCCCCCTCCAAGAACAATCAATTCCTACTTCAAGGCATGTGAATTGCCAGCCACCAGCGATGGCTACATTGTAATTACACTGGGGAGCAAGTCTGTGCCTTTTCCAAATCCTGGCCATATTACTGGGATTGGTAGGCAATAACCTTCTGATTGATAAAAACACACAATGCTGATAAACAACAATTTTCTCTTAACGTGAAGCAGATGAGCTCCTGATCGCTTAGAATCTCCAAAAAGCAACATTGAGATTAAAGATTTATTTCACAGCAGAACGCGATTTAAGGCCAAAGATATGAATTTTGTTCTGGTCATTATTTTCCAGCACGGAGGTTATTTGTGCCAGACGCCATCTCCGTGTTATTAATCTTGGTATGAACACTAAACAAACAATAAGGAAGCAACCACGAAAAGGGGAGAAATTGGTACAAAACAGTGACTTGAAGTCGGCTGAGATTTCTCTCATCCTCTAATTATGGCCTCATCCATATCTAGCTGTCTTCAGTCACCCCACAGCTTCCAAATATGCCTGCAGCTGAATCAGCCCTCTATTCTGGAATCTCCTCCCTTATTTGTCTCAATTAGATTTAATAATACTCCTGTCACGCTCTCCATATGCTTTACTATGTCAGTACAATGTACATACACAAGTTGCTACTGCAATTTTCAGTGACCTCAATAGAAGACAGAGCAGGGCATGTAAGAGATGACCATTGAGTTTCTATCACCAAAAGCTGAAACTCCAGCTGATTCGTACCTTGATTCATGCATCGATGAAGGGCTCAGGCCCAACATATTGGTTATGTGCCTTTATCTTTGCTCCATAATGTAGGCTGTTTTTCCAGCATTGAGTTTTTACTCCAGCAGTTGCCTCAGACAAATTAGAATAGTAATTTTCCAACTGGTCAATGTTTATGAACTCCTCACAATTAAGATTTGAAATTATAGAGCTAAAATATGTTTTGGAAACCAGTACAAGCAACCAGGAATATGGTGGTTAAAATTCTCAGTAGTGGAACTTGTGATGGCTATTCAGAGTGAGGGGACAAGTGAATCGTTCAGACTGGTGGATATAACCGCGACAAGAGTAGGATAAAGAATAAACACCACAAGAAAGCTCCCATCTGTTATGAGGCTTCCTGCACAGTCATGAAGGATTAGGCCATAAGAGATGGGAGCACAGGTAGGCCATTCAGCCCATTGATTCTGCTCTGCCATCCCATCATGAGCTGATCCATTCTTCCACTCAGTCCCACTCCCCTGCCTTCTCCTCATAACCTTTGATACCCTGACTATTCACATACCTATCAATCTGTGCCTTAAATACACGCAATAATTTGGCCTCCACAGCCACCCTTGGCTGCAAATTCCTGAGGTTCACCACTCTCTGGCTAAAGGAATTCCTGTTTTAAATGGGTGCCCTCTTGTGCCATACTCCCCTACCATGGGAAGCAGCTTTGCCACATCTACTCTAATCAGGCCTTTCATCAATCATAATCTTTCTTTGAGGTCCCCCGCAATATTATTCTGAACTCCAAGGAGTACAGTCCAAGAGCTGTCAGCCGTTCCTCATATGCTAATCCCTTCATTCTATGAATTATTGAAGCAACTTCAAAAGATATTTCCACAAAAACTAATTAGCCTCTCCATGTGCCTCTACAAAGGCCATTGTTGAAATCAGTTGGGATGGGTTAGCTGTTGCAATGTAACAGCTAACTACCATCATCCCCAGTCATTCCTGCCTAACCCTGCAACATCCAACCCACCCAAATTCTGATCCTTCATAACTGACTCCAAGGCTCCACTCTCCAGCCCCTCCAATCAGTTCATCATCAGTTTAACCCTTGCACCCACAACCTTCACTCCACCATTCTGCCATAGCACCACCCCACCTCGTTCCCTTCGGACTTCCAGTCATTTCACTGGATCCACTTCATCTTAATCCCATCTCCCCATCCCACCTCCAATGCCAGAAATGACTCCTTCATTAACCCCCTCATTTCCTGACCACAGAACTCCCATCCCTCTCCACACTGATGACAGCGCTGTACTTCAGCTCGTCTCAGATGAAGGATGGTGACCACAGTGCCAGACCAGAGTGGGTCTCTGCAGCTGAGGGACACACATAGGCAGTGAGCTGTTGGCAGCTTGCAAATGAGAAACCCACACAGGTTGAGGGCTAATGGCGATTTAAGGGCAAAAGCTGCCGGTTGCTGGAGACTGGCTTGTGAGAACCAGGTATTGGAACCGGGATTCAACAGGGTGCTGAGGGCAATGATGGCTTCTGAAGAGTCCTGTGTGCTGAAGCCTTCCTCATCTTGTTGGAGGTTTGGATCTGGTTGCCCATTGAATCAAACTTGAGTCTGTTCAGCTGTGGAGGCTGTGGGAGCACTGGAGGCGAATCCGCAGTGACTGAAGGGACTCCCTTTTGCTTATCTTTCTCCAACTCTAAGGGGCATTGGGCAATGCTAATGGCGAATCCTTGTCCTCCTTATGGCAGATTAAAGGCAATTTTGTGTAATATTTAATTTCTGTGTTATTACATGACAATAAATAGTATCTAATCTGATCTATTCCATTGCTTTATTAGACCTGCCACATCTGGAATTGCAACCGCAGAGAGGAAAGGCTGTGCCCTGTTTTTAAGAACAGAATTAATGTGCAGTTAAGCGGGAGACTGGAATAATTCCAATTAGTCTCAATTTCCAGTGTCACCTCTCGATCATCCTCAACAAATCTTGATCTTGCAATCATTTAGAAAGTTCTTAAAAATCAATATGGTCAAATACAAACTCCAACTTCACTCCAAAATGTGTCTCTGAAAAAGGTTATCAATTATTAAAATATTAGGGAGCCAAAATGCCGCTAAATCTGTGTGGTTTGAAGGCACACTATCACAGATCTCCTGCCACAGGCAATATTGCTTTCAGCATGTTTTGGTATCTCACATTCTGCAAAGCTTCTCCTTGTGGCTCAGAATAATTGCTGTCACCAACCCCTTCATGACACCACAAAATGCAGCAGGTCATAAAGGCTACTCTTTAAATCCAATTTCAAAGGTGAACACAAGTTACAGAGTGCACCCTCAAGGCTTCGGAGAATAGCTGGCAGGAAAACAATATTTTTGAGAGAGCTGATCCCGTCTCTTTACAGCTCATCAGGAATAAAGGAGGCAGTGAACCATCACCCAACTGAATCTACGCTTTATGCAGCTGCTGGTGGATGACATCGAGTCGTAGAATGCTATAGGGCAGGAGCAGGCCCTTCGGCCCATCTAGTCTACTATTCTGTTTAGTCCCAATGACCTGCACCTGGACCATAGCCCTCCATGCCCCTCCTGTCCAATTAGCTGTCCAAATTTGAGCCTGCATTCACTACTTCAGCTGGCTGCTCGTTCATCTGCCTCCCTGAGGTGTAATCAGCTTGAAGTCAAAATTCTGCAGGAATTGTAATTTTAAGGAAGGACTTTGGACTCTTGGTCAATAAACCGACAAGTGGAATCAAAGGATTAGGAAGCAGCAGCTGCCATGGAACTAGATTTAACCTTTTACTGACCCTATACTGACATAAAGTGCGAACACCAAGAATATTGTGAAATTGGCCAAAGACCTTACTCACTGCTTCTCTGTACCATGTGACCTCTCTGCTGGGTCTTTCTTGTCTTCCTCCTCAGGCAGCCAAAGCTGGGCTGGTGAACCGAAGTCGAGTTGTCGGTTTCATCATTCTTGCCTGCCTTCACTTGAGAGGTGGGTGGGATGTGGGCAGTGGTGCCATGGTTACCCTGGGAGCAGGGTGGCAGAGGAATTTTGTTGTGCTGGACTTGGCAATGGTGACTTGGAGTTTTGCTGTAATTTTGTGGTTGGGATAATCTTGACTCAAGTGGAGGCAGAATAGCTTGAAATGTTTCCCATCTGTCTTGAAGATTAGAACATGGAACATTACAGCACAGTACAGATCCTTCAGCCTTCAATGTTGTGCTGACCTATATATTCCTACCATAAATAAATAAATAAATACTAAATCCTTCCTACCCCATAACTCTCCATTTTTCTTTCATCCATGTGCCTGTCTAAGAGTCTCTTAAATGGCCCTAATGTTTCACCTTCCATCATCACCCCTGGCAAGTCATCCAGGCACCCACAACTCTCTGCATGAAAAACTTACCCCTGATGTCTCCCCTAAGCTTCACTTTGTACAGATGACCCCTGGTGTTTGCTATTCCTGCCCTGAGAAAACGGCGCTGGCTATTCACCTTATCGATGCCTCTTAGAATCTTGTAGACATCTATTAAGCCTCCTCTCATCCTTCTTTGCTCCAAAGAGAAAAGTCCCAGTTCTGCTAACCTTGCCTCATAAGACTTATTTTCCAATCTAGGTGATATCCTGATAAATCTTCTCTGCATCCTCTTTATATCTTCCACATCATTCCCATAATGAGGTGACCAGAACTGATCACAATACACTAAATGTGGTCTCACCAGAGATTTGAAAAGTTGAAACATGACCTCTCAACTCTTGAACTTAGTCCCCCGAATAAAGAAGCCCAGCATCCCATAGGCCTCCCTAACTATCCTATCAATCTACGCAATGACCTTGAGGGATGTATGGAGTTGGACCCCAATGTCCCTCTGTTCCTCCACACTGTTAAGTATCTGACCCTGTACTCAGCCTTCTGGTTTGACCTTCCAAAATGCAACACCTCACACCTGTCTAGATAGAAGTCCATCTGCCATGTTTCTGCCTAACTCCACATCCTTAGTTGAAGATTAGTTCCATTTCTCCAAGAAACATTGCAAATGAGGTTGAGCTTTGCCATGAGAAAGCCACTGGGATCAAGTGAGCTGGATCTCCTGGGGACCTGTCAGTTCAGATCATGGTTCACACGCCACCGTAAAGCTGATGTAAGATTGAGATGTATTTCTCAAATATGCAGAGGGCTTTCCCTGTCCTTCCTGATTAGTCAAGTCAAGGACTTTGGCTAGATCCACAAAAGGCCTCAATACAGTGCAATTGCTCCCTCCACTTCCCAAGCAGTTATTACCTGTGAAGATGAAACCTGTTCTGCCTCTGAATGGAAGGAATTCACACTGAAATATGGAATCATCGGGAGCAGACAGGGAAGGAGACCCCAGGAATGACTTCCTGGTGTCTGCACCAGGAAGTCCCCTCCACTTCTTGTCATCTATCTGAGGGTGAGCTCAGCATCATTTGACCTGCATCGTCTGAGAACAGGTGAGAAAAATCAAATATGTTGTAGGCAGAGAAGGGAGGAGAACTTGAGTGTTTTGTCAACCTCCTTGTCTGTGGATCTCTCACTCATCAATAATATCAAAGAATCATTAATAAACTCCCTTTTGCTAAATAGATGGATTTTCCAATATGTATCAGTGCACGTTTATTAATCCTACCTGCTCCATGCTCTAATTTTCTGAACTTGCTTTCATCCACACCAAAATCCAGATAGGTTTAGCTCACAATGAGAATTTGGAGGAAATGAGCAGGTCAAGCAGCTTCTATAGATACAAATTGTCAATGCTTCAGGTGAACTCTACCTTTATCTCAAGGGTCCTGACCTGGGACATTTACTGGTGATTTCTACCTACAGATGCTGACTAATATGTTGAGTCCCTTCATTGATTCCAGAGTCTGCAGCTTTTAAATTTTTAGATTTAGACATACAGCACGATAACAGGCACTTTCGGTCCACGAGCCTGTGCTGTCCAATTACCCTACAACTCCTGGTACGTTTTGAATGGTGGGAGGAAACCAGGACCCCCAGAGGAAACCCACACAGACACAGGGAGAACGTACAAACTCTTTTCAGACAGAGTGGAATTCGAACCCCGGTCGCTGGCGCTGTAACAGGGCTGCGCTAACCGCTGTGCTAACCATGCCACCCTTTTGTATTTCTCAATATGACTTAGCTCATCCAATTCACTGTTCCTGACATCTCCAAACACCTCAGCAGAATCAGACCTGTGTCTGACACTGAGTTCAGCAAGAACCTGTAGATGCTGGGGTCGAGTTCCCCCCACTTCCCCATCCTCCCCCACCTTTTCCCTTCTTTATATTCAGGAATCTCGAAGAAGGGCCCAGGCCAGAGACATTGATTGCCTTTTACTTCCTATAGATGCTGTCCCTTGTGCATTGTGTCCTACATTGATTCATTTTCATCTTTATTCTCTTCCAAAATGTACCATTGACATTGATCACATGAAGACCCATCCAATATTCCGAGCTCTTCTATTTATTGGAAACCAAAACCTGTGCATCACCTGGATGCAATCAGCTACATACTGTCAGTATTATTCCCCAATAAAGGGTGTATGGAAAATGTAACAAAGTAAAACCACAATCCTAGAGAAACTCAGCAGGTCAACCTGTGTACTTTACATAGCCAAGATAAACGATACATAACCCACTTTTTGGGTATCAAGGTATCTTTGCTCTCTTGTGCTATTTAAAGTTGTAGATATACATTATATAAAGTGGCCTACTGAGTTTCTCCAACCACAGGCTTTTGTGTCTTACTCAACAAATTTCTATCTGCTGCTTTCCACAAATCCTAGGGTTTCTAATCCCTTTTATATTTGTCACTCTTTCCTGCTTTCTGTTGACAACCCAGTAATGGAGATGGGAATTTCCCATTATTGAATTGAAACTTAATTTGCCACTGAACTCTCCCATCTGGGAGGTTATAAAATGCCCTTTAAAACCATGCAAATTGCTTTAATCAGTGAGAAGTGCATGGCCAAATCAATTCTGATTGTTCCTGAAGGTTTCCATGTTTATTACACTGGAATTGACAGCATACTAATAAGATAGAGAAGATCAAGATAGTTGCTGTTATTTGTAAGGATTTCAGTAAAGTGTCTGATAGGCCCCATGTGGTCGGAAGGTTAGGGCACAGGAAATAGGAGACTAACTAGCCCAGTGGATTAAAAAAAATTGGCTCAGCGATATGAATCAGAGAGTGGTTGTGGAGGGCTGGAGGGCCGTGCCCAGTGAGTGCCTCAGGGTTTGGTACATGCTTTTTGTAACATATATAAATGATTTGGACAAGGATGTTTGTGGCAAGGTAAGTTTCTGATAGCTCACAGGTTAGAGCACTGGTCTTGTAAACCAGAGGTCGCGAGTTCGCTCTTGCTGGGGTCTCATTTCTGTGAGGAGCACTGGACAAAGTTGGAACCCTCTGTCTTCATTACCGGAGACAAAGTTAAAGAATTTCATGAATGTTACATTCTAAATATAGTATTCCATGACAATAATGGACCTTTACCTTACTGATGACACAATAATGTGTGCTGCGGTGGACGGTAAAAAAGATTACCTGGGTTTACCACAGGATCTGGATCAGATGGGAAATGGGCTAAGGAATGGCAGATGCAGTTCAACTCTGAGAAATGTGAGCTTCTGCATCGGGGCAAATCGAACCAGGCATGGATCGACTCTGTTCACAGTTGGGGCACTAAACGCGTGTTGGGACGTCATGTTGAAGTTATATAAGACATGGGTGAGGCCACAGTTGGAATATTGTGTGCAGTTCTGGTCACCTAGCTGTAGGACGGATATTTGGCTGCTTCCACTGATTGCTCCCCCCACATGTCTCCGTCTGTCTGTCATTCTTCACCCCTCCCTTGCTAATCTATCTATCACCTATTGGCCCCTCCCCTCTCTTTAACATTGCCCGCCTTCCCAGACCTGAAGCAGGGTTGCAACCCTAAACATTGTATCACCATTTCCCTCCAAGGATGCTGCCTGACCCACTGACTTTGTTTTTTGCTTGTAACTTATGAAATATTACTTGTTATTTTATACAGAATAAATATTTTTAATCATGGCATGGTTAGCACAACTCTGTTACAGTGCCAGCAATCAGGACCAGGGTTCAAATCCTGTCTGTAAAGAGTCTGTACGTTTTCTCCGGTGTCTGTGTGGGTTTTCCCTGGGGGGTCCAGTTTCCTCCCACCGTTCAAAGATGCACCAGGGGTTGTAGTGTAATTGGGTGGCACGGGCTCATGGGCTGAAAAAGTATGTTAAATTTAAAAATTTCTAAAAATGTCTAAATTTTAAATTAAACAAAAATCAATGCATTGATGTGAACTCCTGAGTAAAACACAGATTGGGTATTCCGGAGATGTATAATGGAATAAAACATGAAAGTCTGCAGAAGCCATAATTGAAGTGAAAACACAATGCTGGAGAAACTCAGCGGGTCAAACAGCGTAAAAACATTGTTTCACCTGCTGAGTTTCTCCAGCGTTGTGTTTTTACTTTCTGCCATGTATATTGGTGACTGATTTTAGAGTAACGATAGAGAGAGAGAGAGATTTTTTTTGCCTCTCTGAAAGGCAGGAAACACCTCTTCATTGATGCAACCTTTATGGACTGACAACAAATGGAAAAGCAAGAAATAAAAAGGAAATTTGGACACAGGAATGAGTATTATAAATATATACTTAGCTCATCAATATCATCTCAATATAATAATAATAATAATAAATCTACTCATGCAGTATGAAACAGGCCCTTCCCGTGCCGCCCAATTACACCTACTTGACCTACAACCCCTATACATTTTGAAATGTGGAAGGGAACTGGAGTCCCCAGGGAAAACCCAGGCAGATACGGTTAGAATGTAAAAATTCCTTACAGAGACTGCAGAATTTGAACCCCAGTCCCAATTGCGAGTGTAATTATGCAAACTGTGCTGCCCCTAATGCTGGAGAATGTTCAACAGCAACAGCTTCATTGGTACCTATTACATCCACTATATCCCCATGGCTCAAACCATCAGACCATCTCCTTCCCCTCCATTGACTCTACACTTCTCAATACCTCAGATGTAATTGGTGAGAACTGATGACACCAATGTCCAGTAAGGCTGCATACTCAGCCCCCTACTATGCCCCTGTTCACCTACAACTGTGTGGCCAAACTTAGCTCCAACTATAAATTTGCAAATGACACCACTATCGTGGGCTGGGTTTCCAATATCAAAGACTCCGAATTTAGAAGGGATATAGAGAGATTAGTGGCTGAGAGCCAGGGCAATGGTGAAGGAGCTGGTTGTAGACTTCTGGAAAAGGAGTGGAGCTCACTCCCCTGTCTGAATCAATGGCACCGAGATGGAAGTAGCAAACAGCTTTAGGTTTTTAGGGGTAAACATCTCCAACAACCTGACCTGGTCCCATGCAATGACCACAAACGTGCACTGGCACCTCTTCTTCCTCAGAAGCCTGAGCAAATTCACCCTGTCCCCCTGCATCTCAACAACTTCAACATGTTCACCATCGCAAGTATCCTGTCAGGGTGCGTCACTGAGCGGGATGGGAACTGCTCCACCCAGGACCACAAGAAACTGCAGAGGGTTATGAACGTGGCACACATTCCTCCCCTCCATCGACTTCTGCCTTGGAAGAGCATCCAACATATTAAAAGACTCTTCCCACACTCCCTCCTCTGTCAGGAAGAAGTTTCAAGACCTCTTTACTCAATAAGATTCACGCATCATTAGAAGTTGGCCATCGGACCCCATTAGCCTGCTCCACCATTCAATTAGATCAGGAGTGGACAACCTTTTAATTTTTAATTTAGACATACAGCATGGTAACAAGCCTTTTCAGCCCACAAGTCCGTACCAGGGGTGTAGGTTCATTGAGTGGCATGGATTCTTGGGCAGAAAGGGCCTGTTACCGTGCTGTGTGTCTAAATTAAAAATTAAAGAGTTGGCCACCCCTGAATAAGATCATGGCGGGAGTGTGGACTCACCTTTAAGTACCCCCCTGTTCTCCAGAACCCTAATTTTCTCACGATTCAAAAATCCAAAGGTATGGATGGCAATAAACTTTAACGTTTATTTCTCCAATGTCATTAAATACTTATTTTTCACAAATGACTTGGCCATTCGTGTGCTTTATTCGAATGTTATGAATTCCAAGAATTTGGGATCGTTACACTAACGAGCTCACAATAATCTTGTTCAACTTTCTCTTCCTCCTAAAATCCATCAATGCATGTGGCCGATATGTTTCTGACTTCCACGATATTTGTCCTGTGAACCAACTGAGTTATCATTCTGGATCTCTGCCAATATTTTCCACAATCAGTTCATGCTCTGAATTTATTTTTAGTATTTGTTCTAGATCCTCCTCAACCACAGGCATTCTCACTTCGACCAGAATACATAATCATCAGTGGAAAGATTTAATATTTTCATCATCATGTGCAATTATCCATTCATGCTCTTTAAATATCATTTATTCCTTAATAAATAAAATCTTATCCTACATGTTAACCACCATAGGGCCTACCTTATTTGAGTTCTGGGAACAAATACCATGTTAATTAGTTAAATAACTACATTCAGGCACCATGGTTAATGAAACGGTTAGTGCAACGCTGTTACAGCGCCTGCGTCCTGGCGCTCTCAGTAAGGAGTTTGCATGTTCTCCCTGTGACCTGCGTGGGTTTTCCCCAGATACTCCGGTTTTCTCCTACCTTCCAAAACGTCCGGGATTGTAGGTTCACAATACATGTACATGCAGGTGGCACAGGTTTCCATTGAGGCAATTGTAGTACAGTTGAAGTCAGAAAATCCGGATGCCAGAAATCCAGAACAGCCATGAATCCAGACTACTCGAAAACTCTCAGCTGAAATCCAGGCTACCCGAGGATCTGGACTTCAGGAAAACTCTCAGCACCAAAGATACACAGCGGCAAAAAGCGACCATGTGCATGATGTGGAAATGCGAGAAAAAATTATTTGTTTGTTTGTACTTTATATTCTATATGAAAATGTTTCATTAATAAACTCAAAATTTATCTGTTTATTCTCCTTTAATGTGAATTTTAAATGTACTAACTGAGAATCCAGAAATTATAAAAATCTGGACCAACCAAATCCCAGAGCCGTCCAGATTTTAAGACTTTTACTGTAAATAATTTGTTTTAAATTCAGAATAGTATCAGGTAGAACATTAAAGAAGTGAAAGTGGTTTAGAGACCGGCAATGCTCTTCTGAAGAAGTTCTTAGAAATAAACGTAAACAGCACAGTTGTTCCAGCATTCCTCTTTGCACTGGCTTCCCTTCTCCACAGACCCAGTCTTGACGAAAGGCCCTGCCCCAAAACATTGACAATTTTAATACAATCATTCCCGAGAATCTGATAGAGAGCTGTCCTTGCTAGAGACCCAGCACCCCTCTCTGTAACTGGATTCTGGACTTCCTAACAGAAAGACCACAGAGTCTGTCCAAATCGGCAGCAGAATGTTGAGCGCCGTCATGTTGAGCATTGGCGCACCTCTGTATGTGTGCTATATCTGGTTGAGTGTCTGCGCGTTTTGTGCCGCAGACCTAAGAAGGCTGCTTCCTTCATCGGGTTGCACTTGGACAGTCACGTGAGAATAGTATTGGCTTGACTTGACTGAGTTCCTCCAGCAGCTCGGTGTTTATCTTCAGATTCCAGCATCTGCATTTTTCTGGTTGTGTCTCCACCTGAAACTTCTTGTTGATCATATAATTTCAAATATTTTGTGAGTACAGGGATTTAAAGAGCAAGAACATAATGGTTCAATTTTCTTGACCAATTTACGTGTCAGTTCCACTGCAGAAAAACCAAGTGCCGTATCTTTTCTAAATTTAAACAGGATAGAATTTCCCTAAGTCACTGGGCATGAGTGGGTGGGGCAATGTCCTTCTGTCTGAACAATATCACAGGCCTCGCCAGGAGAGATGCTAAAGACAAAGTACCACATTAATTGGAGTTAAAAGCATATCGTTTCTCCCCCCCCCCCACCGCCAGAAGAACCAGAGGATAAGGCTCTAAATTTACATTTAGAATTAAAGATAGAGTTTGAAACACCTCCCTCCAGTATTTTTCAAGGCTAAGATGTCCAAACTGTATGAATTAAAGAATCTTCTTTTCTCTTAAATTTATCACAGTAAGGATTTACATCTGAATAGATACGATACGAGATCATTTAATTTTAGACATATAAGCCCTTACGTTATTCAGTTAACAATTCAAATTTCAGGTTTCAAATGCTGTGGAGACTCATCTTGAATTACTTTAATTAGCTTGAGACATATTATTTTCAAATTGTACTATTTTCCACTTTATTTCACGACTGAAGTACATATTTTCTTCAGCCATGCATCTTGGGTTGGGTGATAGGGTTTAGAATCGCGCTGTACGTGGACAATATACTTTTTTTCTGCTTGATGTAATTTTGAATTATGGGTGTGTTATAGACAATAGACAATAGGAGCTGGAGTAGGCCATTTGGCCCGTCGGGCCAGCACCACCATTTTAGATCATGGCTGATCATTACCATCAGTACCCCTTTCCAGCCTTATCCCCATAACCCTTAACTCCGTTACCCACAAGAGTCTTGGATGCTTTATAGTTTTGTCAGTTATTTAATTTGTAATTTCTCATTAATATCATGCATTCCATAATTTATTTTTGTATGTACATGCTTATATGTGGGAAAAAAGTCAATAAAAATATTTAAAGAGAAAAGCAAATGTTGAAAATCTGAAGTAAAGCAGAAAATGCTCAGCGGGTAAGGCAGCATCTGTGGTGGGAGTAATCGAGTTAACAATTCAGGTAAGCGTCTTCTTCATCACTTCACCAGACAGAACCTGAATAGAGGCTCTGTTTAAAAATGCTTTGTTGCAGGTACCTTTTTCTCACGTTGTAAAATGATATGCCAAAGTTTGAGAGGAAGTGAATTCTTGTTTTGGTTCCTCATCTAATCTGTGCAACAATATAATGGAGGTTATCTGTTGCAACAGACTTACATTTCAATGCCAGCTTATCACCCTCAGTAGCATGCGGACATGAATCACAACATTGAGTGTGAAAACCAGGAGGAATTAGACACAGTGCAGAAAGAGACTGGTCTTCTTTTCATTCCATTCTGACAAAGTATGTCCGGCTTAGCCCCACCTTCCAACTCTTAATCTTGTGAAATGTAGCAATGCAATAGCATGAGGAAATCACAATTACAATATTTGATTATCGCAAGATATAGGAGCAGGAGTCGGCCCATTGACCCCTCGGGTTTGCTCCGCCATTCTGATCATGAGCTGAACCATCCTCCTACTCAGCCCCACTTCCCAGCTTTCTCCCCTTTGCCCTTGATGCCCTGATTAATTAAATACCTGTCAATCTCTGCCTTAAATACACCCAACGACCTCGCTTCCACAGCCACCTGTGGCAACAAGTTCCACAGACTCGCAGCCTTATGACTAAAGAAGATTTTCTGCATCTCTTAAATGCCATTAACTCCAGAAAATGGTGCCACAGGTGTCTAGGCTCCTCAATACAACTTTAAAGCAAGTTCTAAGGAGTTTTCACCTGAATTGATGCAGCAAGCTTCTTGGTGCTTAACAACTGTTCACAAGGCAGTTACTGCAAGTCATCTAAGAGCATCCAGTTTTTGACGTGATCGCTTTTTCTCCATTTCATGAGTGTGCGGGAAGTAATGAATCAGCAATAGCAAATAGATATTCGTGAATGTTGCTCAATATTTTGAGACTTCCTGCTTTGTTTTAGCTAATGGAAATGAAAACTATTCATTAAAAAACCTAAAAGGGGAGACGAACACCCAGCAGCAACAAAAAAAAACAGCTTCTTCCCCTCTGCCACCAGATTTCTGAATGGACAATGAACCTTGGACCCCGCCCACTTTCTCTTTTTTTTGCACTTTTTTTTTACATTTTTTAAATGTAATTTCTAGCAACATTTCCACCTGTGACGCTGGTGCAAAACAACAAATTTCGTGACAGGTTCATGGCAATAAATTCTGATTGCGAATCCATAATCTTTCTCTCAAGTTTCAGTGTTGTCAGGTCAGCGAGTGGCACCGTTACAATTTCAGATGAGGGATTACTAGACACAAGAAATTCTTTTGGATCATGTTCCCTGTCTCTGAACTACTCTATTCTTTTGACCTTCTTCCCAGTGATGTCAAAAACCAATAAGTCTTGTATAATAAGTGTCGATTCACCAAAGAGGGACCATGTCTCATCAACAGTGCAGAATGAGATGAGCAGGTTGCAATCTGAAGGTAGAATTTCAACTTTGCTTTATGTCTTAAAGGCGTTTGAATAAATTTGAACCTTTCAATCACACAAGGGCCTTAAAAAATCATAACAAATATTCAAATATTCCTCAGTTTATAGTCTGCAATTTAAAAATCCAGATTCCTGTTGAGCAACCGTCCAAGGTGCTGCACGAGATAAGACAGGTATCAGGAATCTGGGCACTCACCGGAGATTGCAGATGCTGGAATCTGAAGCAAAACAAAATACACTGCCGCAAGAACACAGTGAGCTGAGCAGCATCAGTGGGAGAGAAAGAACTGTCAACGTTTTGGGCCAGAATCCTACATCAGGACAGAATGCAGAGGGAGTGGACGGGGTGGGGGGGGGGGGGGGGGAGGGGGAAGGGGTTTGGAGAACCAGGGTGGGGTGAAGGATGACAGTGAGAAGCAAATGATTGCCAGGTACCAAAGGGAGAGAGAAGCAAGAAAAATAAAGGGGTCAGGTGGAGGAAAACGTCATTCAGGGTGGGTGGGTTATAAATGGAGACAGTAGGGGAAATCAAGAACCAGAAGACTTGTTTAAGGTGAGAGGGGAGATTTAACAGGAACCTGAGAGTTAATCTCTTTACACAGAGGGTGTATGGAACAGGCTGCCGGAGGAGATGGTTGAGACAGGTACTATTGCAATGTTTGGACAGATACATGTATGGGATGATACAGAGCAGCCATTCTCAACAAGACCCATACAGTTGCCCTGGGAGCCACAGCACATTCAAGAGGGACCACTTAATGGAGGGAGGGGGGGAACCAAAGTCCATAGGGTTAGAAGATACATACGGAAACAACCAACTAAATGCGACTGCTTCACAGGGAAAGGAGCCCATAAACTTTGAGCCAGGTTGAGAATGGCTGGTTTTGAGGGATAAGAGCAGTTGAAATGAGTGTGGTTGGAACATTTTGGATGTCATGGGTGAGTTGGGCAGAAGGACCATTTACACACTGTATTGTCCATGACATAAGCTGCCAGCACTCGAACCTCATATCAGGAATGCTTAGTTTGGGAAGAGGCACCCAAATTTGCTGTTGATACCTGTACCACAGTGGTGAATTGTATGAAATGGGGTGATGAGTCACCATACAGGAGGGAAATGGAAAATTTGACTGAAGGGTGTACAAACCACAGCTTCGCACTTAATGTCGCCAAACCCAAGAGATGTTCGTGGACCTTTGGAAGGGAAAACCAGAGGTTTGATCCAATGATCACTGGGGGATCAGAGGTGGAGAGGGCAAGCAAATTTAAATTCCCGGGAGTCTTTCCTGTACCCAGCATTGTGAAGCAAGCACATCAGAACTTCTACTTCCTCAGGAGTTTGCAGAGGTTTGGTATGACATTGGGAACCTTGACAAACTTTCACAGATAAGTAGCAGAAAGTGTGCTGATCAGCTGCTTCATAGCCTGACATGGGGGAACCAATACCTCTGAGTGGGAAGTCCTACAAAAAGGTAGTGGACACATCCAAGGACATCACAGGTGAAATCCTCTCCACCATCGAGAATATCTACAAGGAACACTGCCATCAGCGAGCAGCAGCAATCATCAAGGATCCACATCACCCAGCACACATTCTGTTCTCACTGCTACCATCAGGAAAGAAGTATAGGTGCCACAAGACTTGTTCCACCAAGTTCTGGAACAATTGCTACCCCTCCTCCGTCAGACTCTTCAACGACAGACTTATTCGGAGTAAAAAAAACACAATGCTGGAGAAACAGCCAGTCAAACATTGCCCTTTATAGAGCAAAAATAAAGATACATAACAAACATTTCAGACTTGAGCCCTTCATCAAGGTATTAACTCATTTAAGGACTCTTAATTTGCTCATTATTTATTACTGAATATATTTTTCTCTCAATTTCAAAGTCAATTTGTTTACATTTCTCTCTTTTGTTTACATATCTTTTCTTGAGTACAGGTTTCTGCTCTACCGATAAGCAGAAATTTTGCCTGGCAAGGAGGGAAAAGAATCTCAGGGCTGTATGTGATTGTCATATGTATTCTGACAATAAATCTGAACACTGAACTTAAATTACAAAAGAATCACATTGCAACGTAAGGAGATCTCCTGCATTTTGAGTTGAGTCCTATCACACAGCAGGTTAACCCAAGCTACTAGAGTTCTCTGCCAATGTGGCATTTCCACCCCGCCCCCCACCCCTCACCCAATGATCATGGCAGAGATGGAAATGGAACCACCAAGACTTCCTGATTGGGGTCTACTTATCAGCCAGGAAGTTGGTGATTTTACAATCTTCACTTACTCTTGCCATTCTTTTGACATTTTTTTAAAATCACAGTGTAGACTGCCACAGAGTTTGGATGTGTTCCAACAGCCCATGGTTAGAGCCACACATTCTACAATTAAAATTAAATGTACTAGGAATATCAAATTTTTAAAAATTAATTTTTCAATCAAAACTACTGTTCAACACTGAACTAATATTTAACATGAATAGATTTAACTACTGCTCAAGTATTGGATTAATTTTTTTTGACTGTATAAAGAATAGTCACAGATATTGGCAGTATAATTGTTTTTTTTTATATTTCCGTGTATTATAGTCAACAAAAATGGAACTTTATTTAACTTATTCCATTCACCCAGCAACTTCCTCGGACAGGTATTATGCTTCTTCAGGTTGGAACAGACAACTAAGGTAAAGCGAGAAGCACCCTCCACACTATTCCATCAAACAGTCCAAGTTTTATAAACAGAGTATAACTCTCTACAAGGCTGTACCAAGGGCAGGGACAGCTCAGGTTCGATACAGGGAAAGGCTTCCTTGACCGTGACCAATCAAACATTCATGAATCAGGTGTGGAGCTATCCTTACCAGCCTACTCCTGGGCAGTGCCTGAGTGGCCACTCATAGGCCCGTTTGGGTAGTCTGAGCTTGCCCCCACCCCAGAGTGTCTCTGGAGAGGAACCTCGCTGTGTCCACTGGCCTACTGGAGACTCTTTGGCAGTGCTGTACCACTGGGGCTGGACAACGAGAGTAACAGTTTAATGGAGCTGTTCTTTGTGTTTTAATTAGAATTATTTAAAAACAAAAAAAGACGTGTACAATCACAAAATGAGGGCCGGGTAATGAACCACAGTAGATGGGAAGGAACAACTGCCGAAGGTGCATGTCGTTTGCACAATTCCAACATACTAAGGTCAAGATTAGTGTGAAGTAAATCACAAAAATCTGCAGACTTGAAGTAAAAATACAACACTGGAGCACCTCAGCTGGTCAAACAGGGCACTTTACATAGCAAAGATAAAGATACATAACCAACTTATGTTTCATGCTTGAGCCCCTCGTCAAGGATGGAAAAATGTCGGCAGGCGCTTGAACAAAATGGTTTAGTTTAGAGTGAATTGGATCAGAACTGTGTTCACTCGACACTGCCTTATCATCGTGACTTTGCTCCAATCTCAGGAGGACCCATGTTTTGGCGTGAGGTCTTCAATCTGAAATGCTAACTGTGCTTCTCTACCCCTGCAGTTGCTGAGTTTCTCCAGGATTCTCTGCTTTTATCTTGTAAATGCAACCTGTTTATTTCATGTTAACTTTTCGATGTTATGGCTGAATATATCTGCTAATAGCACTGAAGTAAAAGCTGTTGCCTCCCTTTTATAGAACCTTTTGTGGAAGTCTGTTGAAAGGAACTACTCACACTAAACATGAGACTCTCATTCATACAAAGCAACATTTATGTATTTATTTGTTTGTTTTTAGATCTATAATACTTGTCCTGCATATGTATTGTTTGTATGTGTGTTATGTCTGACTGTGTGTCTGCATGTTTTGCATCGAGGACAGGAGAACACTGTTTCATCGGGTTGTACTTATACAATCAGATGACAATAGACTTGATTTGAATGGTTTTAGAGTGAAACACGAGCATCTGCAGACACCGTGATTGTAATTAAAGCACAGTAAATAGTGGAGGAACTCCACACAGCAGCGTCCATTGGAGATAAAGATATCATTGACATTTTGGGCCTGAGGTCTTCTTCAAGACTGGTTTTAATCCATGGTCTTCTCTAGTCATTTGGGGAACACATGATATTCAGACTTCTCATATTTAAAAACTATCATACATTTGCAGGAATTCCTTACACATCAAGGCAATCTCAAATTCCCATCAATACAACAGAAGCATTTCTGAAGCTTTAATGAATTCAGGTCATGATTCATATTTTATGTATTATCTGTGGAATACATCCAACACGTTATTTTCTTCCCATTATCTATTCAGTTATACCCAAGTCATATCTCAGTTCTGTCAAAGGGTTAATTGTTTCTCTTTCCACAGATACTGCCTGAGGTGCTGAGTGATTCTGTTCTCAGTTAAATGAAAATCTTTTAAATTTTTTAAAATTTAAACATGCAGGACGGTAACAGGCCATTTTGGCCCACGAGTCACTGACGCCAAATTTACACCCCATTAACCTATACCCCCCAGTATATTTTGAATGGTGGGAGGAAACTGGAGCTTCCAGAGAAAACCCACGCAGACACAGGGGAGAACCTACAAACTTCTTACAGACAGCGCGAGATTCGAACTCCGGTCCGGTCCCGATCGCTGCTACTGCAAAGGCTTTGCACTAACCACTATGCCAACCGTGCCGCCCTCAGTTCATACGTCCTCACTGATTGGGAGGTCAGGAAAGTGCTCCTATTTAATCCTTTAACAACTCAGGTAAGCCCTCCATGGCCACTTGAAAGGAGCAGGACTCGTCTGGGTGCTTTGGCTTCCTCCCAATTTCCAAAGAGGTGTGAATCAGTCCTTTACCATATATTCTATTAGATACATAGATGGGAAAGGTCTGGAGGGTTATAGAGTGGGAGCAGGTCAGTGGGATTAGCAAAATAGTGGTCAGAAATAGAAGGGCCAAATGGCCAGTTTTCTGCATTGTAGCATTCTATGGTTCTAAATTCGGGTAATAGTCAATCCTGTGTAAAAGTCAAATCCAATATCTTTGGCCTGACTGTCTGCGCATCTGAGCTCCCAACACTCCGACCACAGACCCTTGCCCTGGTCGCCAACCCACCAGAGCTCCCGACGCCCCGAATATGCCCTTACCATCCAGTCCTGGCCACCTGATATCCCAACACTTTGGTCAAAAGTATGACCCATGTAAAAGTTGATTTACCCCCCGCCCTCCCAAATTTGCCCTGAAAAATTGGCCCAAAAACTCGAATATTACACCATTATGTATGGTGATTGGCCACTGTGGGAGTTGATGGGGATGTTGAGTGAATAGGCTACGGCCATAATTAATCCCTTTTTGCTGGAACACATGTTGTGTAATAAGGTCTCATTCCTGTTCCGATATTTTACCTCCTCAACCCCTAGTAGATTTCCCAGAATGCCTGTAGTCTAAAGTTAACTGCAGGCATTCCATGAACAACAGGCTAATGAATAGCAAGCCCCGCCTCTTTAATTACCGGACTTCCGGTCTGCTGTTTAAACTCGTGTAAGGAAACAGAGATTCCGAGTTTTGGTCGTTCATGTATGAATGACCAATGAGGAGACCGCCAACATTCTTTTGACCTACAGCAGTGAAGAGGGAAGCAGAGGACTGGAGCAGGGCACCAGAAGATGAAAAGATCACCCTCCTGTCTGAGAAGAAGTGGAGGAGACAGGACGGTGACCATCATGACAGACCAGTGAGGAGTTCTGAGGCAGCTGGTGACTCGAGGTGAGGCTATGGGCTGCCGGGGACTGCTGTCGAGAGACTTGCTCCAGGCTGCGGACTGCTGGAGACTGGGTTGAATTGACTGGAGGGGTACCAGGTAGCAGAAATGAGATGTGAGGGGGTGCCTAGGGTGCCAAAGGGTTCCTGGCTGTGTCGAAGGTTCGGATCTGGAGCTCGGGTTGCCAATAGTTTCATCTGGATTCTGGGTGGATGTGGAGTTGCAGAAACACTGGAGGTGAAACTACAGACACTCAGTGACTCGGGGGGTGGTGGGGGGGGACCCTCTTTTGCTTCTCTTTCTCTGTCTGCAAGAATTTCAAGAGGTGTTTCAGGCAATTTCTGCCAGTGGCAAATCTGTCTGCCTTGCAGCAGGAAAAAAGGGATTTCATGTAATAGGACTCTGTTTTATTACTGTGACAATAAATTGAATCTTGAATCTTAAAAACCAAAATTGATTCAGTGGGTTGAAAGATGTTCTATGTTGTAAGGAAATCTGATAAACTGCTCTAACAATTAGAATACAAAACTATACAATTGGGGCAACACACTTGGTGTAGTGGTTGGCACAATGCTGTTACAGCACCAATGATCGGGACCACGGTTCAAATCCCGTGCTGTCTGTAAGGAGTTTGTATGTTCTCCCCATGTCCGCATGGGTTTCTTCCTGGGGCTCCAGTTTCTACCCACCCCTCAAAACGTATGGGGGATGTAGGTCAATTGAGTGTAATTGGGCAGGACAGGCTCATGGGCCGAAAGGGCCTGTTACTGTGCTGATGTCTAAATTGTTTTTAAATGAAAGAACAAACATTGGACTCGAGTGATGGAATACTGATTTAATCTTCCACACTGACACAGTCTAGGTACTGTCTACACATACTTAAAGAAAGAAGAGCAGCTATCTTCAAACACAGAGGGAGATAACATCCAATGAAGATGTGCTCCTAAGATTATGTTCTGTTACTTCATTTCTCTTTTGAGACCATGTGCAATCTACAACTTAATCTGCTCAGGTAAAACATCTTCTGAAATGATAAATCCCCATCTTACATAATGAACTCCAGATTTGTTCATTGCTGAATTCCTGCCAGTAACAGTGTTTTCAAGTTCTCTTGTCCCGTGTTTCTTATCAGGCCTGTCCCGACAACATAACGAGAAGGACCCTCTCAAATCAGTAGTGCAATCTCCATTGGAGAAATCGATTCTTGCAGCTGTTGCAAACTGAGGGGTCTGCAGTTTGTCTGGAAACTCGTGCTAAGGCAGAATAATCAAATGCACAAGTTAAAGTGTGGTTCATGCAAGGAGGGCAAGATTATTAGTCTTAGCCTGCCAGTTAATGGCAAAGAGAGGTGGTCTCTGTAATTGCACTGGAGAATGAAGGTTTTGCTTCCTGAACATTTTTGGGTGTATTGTATGGATTTCACAAAAATCACCTTAAAATTTTCCTATCGTATACCATATTTTTAGATATAACCGATTTTTGTGATTTCCTGTTATATTTTAAGTCTCTTCTTCTTTCTTTGGCTTGGCTTCGCGGACGAAGATTTATGGAGGGGGTAAAAAGTCCACGTCAGCTGCAGGCTCGTTTGTGGCTGACCAGTCCGATGCGGGACAGGCAGACACGATTGCAGCGGTTGCAAGGGAAAATTGGTTGGTTGGGGTTGGGTGTTGGGTTTTTCCTCCTTTGCCTTTTGTCAGTGAGGTGGGCTCTGCGGTCTTCTTCAAAGGAGGCTGCTGCCCGCCAAACTGTGAGGCGCCAAGATGCACGGTTTGAGGCGTTATCAGCCCACTGGCGGTGGTCAATGTGGCAGGCACCAAGAGATTTCTTTAGGCAGTCCTTGTACCTTTTCTTTGGTGCACCTCTGTCACGGTGGCCAGTGGAGAGCTCGCCATATAATACGATCTTGGGAAGGCGATGGTCCTCCATTCTGGAGACGTGACCCATCCAGCGCAGCTGGATCTTCAGCAGCGTGGACTTGATGCTGTCGACCTCTGCCATCTCGAGTACCTCGACGTTAGGGGTGTGAGCGCTCCAATGGATGTTGAGGATGGAGCGGAGACAACGCTGGTGGAAGCGTTCTAGGAGCCGTAGGTGGTGCCGGTAGAGGACCCATGATTCGGAGCCGAACAGGAGTGTGGGTATGACAACGGCTCTGTATACGCTTATCTTTGTGAGGTTTTTCAGTTGGTTGTTTTTCCAGACTCTTTTGTGTAGTCTTCCAAAGGCGCTATTTGCCTTGGCGAGTCTGTTGTCTATCTCATTGTCGATCCTTGCATCTGATGAAATGGTGCAGCCGAGATAGGTAAACTGGTTGACCGTTTTGAGTTTTGTGTGCCCGATGGAGATGTGGGGGGGCTGGTAGTCATGGTGGGGAGCTGGCTGATGGAGGACCTCAGTTTTCTTCAGGCTGACTTCCAGGCCAAACATTTTGGCAGTTTCCGCAAAGCAGGACGTCAAGCGCTGAAGAGCTGGCTCTGAATGGGCAACTAAAGCGGCATCATCTGCAAAGAGTAGTTCACGGACAAGTTTCTCTTGTGTCTTGGTGTGAGCTTGCAGGCGCCTCAGATTGAAGAGACTGCCATCCGTGCGGTACCGGATGTAAACAGCGTCTTCATTGTTGGGGTCTTTCATGGCTTGGTTCAGCATCATGCTGAAGAAGATTGAAAAGAGGGTTGGTGCGAGAACACAGCCTTGCTTCACGCCATTGTTAATGGAGAAGGGTTCAGAGAGCTCATTGCTGTATCTGACCCGACCTTGTTGGTTTTCGTGCAGTTGGATAATCATGTTGAGGAACTTATATATATATATATATATATTTTAAGTCTACTTCAAGCATAAAGTGCAACATGTCATTAAAGCTCATTTTCTGCTCTTACACTTGGACATCTTCCCTGCTGATCTGGGTGCAGTCAGTGATGAACTTGGTGAAAGGTTGAATCAGGACATTGCAATCATGGAAAAGTAGTATCAGGGCAACTAGAATCCATCAACGCTGGCCAGCTATTGATGGACACTGACATGAGAGGCATCAGATGCTGAGTGCAAATGAAAATCAGTAGCAAAACATTTTTAGGTTGGTTAAACTAATGCAATGTGTCACCATCACGTGATTAAACATGCTAAATTCAATAAAAGTTAATTTAATGTTTCTCCAACTTCGTACATGATATATCAAATCTGAAGTTATCTTTGTGTTCAGCTTGAAGTTGTTTATCGTAATTCACAATATTTTTTAGGAAGCAAACCTTTAAAAAAAATTGTTGTCCGGTGTTAAAGATTATGTAAAGCATCCAGTGATGCTGTTAATGGTCCACAACAGCTGATGGATGGCCGCATCTGAGCTACCAGTTCCTTTCTGAGCCTTTCCTAATTAGCACATCTGGATGTGGGTGAAGGATGAAGGGTGTCTTTAGTCCAAAAGAGCGATTATTCCCCCTCATGTGCTGTGCAGTGGACACCTTTATCTGTCACAGTGAGATTGGTGCAGACCTCACGACCTGCCATTAACTTGGTCTGGCCACCATATCCTTCAGCACTCAATCCTCTCACACAGTGCTGGTGCCACCAAGACACTTCAGGTGATGGGCATTGAATTTCACCACTTGGAGAACGTCAAAGTTGAACATGGACCCATCGGTCAAAGAAGGATGGTAGATGGTAGTCAGGGATTCAAGATTTAATTTATTGTCATGTAATAAAGACAGTGCAATATTACACAGAATTTGTTTTCATCTGCTGTAAGGCAGACAGATTCGCCATCAGCAGAAATCGCCTGGTGCCTCTTATGGTCGGAGAAAGTGAAGCAAAAGAGATTCCCCTCAGGCCACCAAGTGTTCATGGATTCACCTCCAGTGTTCCTGCAACTCCTATAACCACACAGATTCCAGACCAAACCATCAGCAGCCCATGCTCCAGATCTGAACCTCCAGCATGATCAGGAAACCTTCAGCACCCTTGGCCCTGTCTCAGATCACAGTTCCAATACCTGATACCCCTTCAGCCAGTCTTCAACCAGCCTCCAGAAGTCCGCAGCCTGGCGTGAATCCCTTGACCACAGTTGCCAGCAGCCCACTCCCTGCATAGGTTCCTCGCCTCAAGTTGCCAATGGTCCTCAGAGCCCGTCACTGGTCTGTCGCTGTGGTCACCATCCCATGGTTCATCTCCTCTGCTTCTCCTTTTCAAACACAGGGGTGGTCTCCTTGTTTCCTGGTGCCCTGCACCAGTCCCCTGCTTTCCCAGAGTCTAAAACCCCTTGTGACTGCTTCTAATCATAGGCGCCGCCAACTTGTGGTCACAGAATTTTTAAATAAAACCACCAACTCCATTTACAGGCCATTTAAAACCTGTATGGAACCGACGAGAGTCAGGCTGGATGGTTGGACACTGTGTGTTTCCATTCCCTGCTCTCCGTAGGTCCACACCAGCGGCAGTGCCGCCATTTCCACTGTGGGTGGAGGTTTTGCTCATATTTGATCTGATGGCGAGACCTCGTGTGATCAGAGTTAATTCTGCCTGTATACTACCAGGCCACCAGTGCAGGTGGGATCCTAAGAGTCCCATTCTTGGAAGAATGGCTCAGGCCTGAAACATCAGAAATATATCTTTACCTCCTATGGGCACCACGAGACCGGCTGAGTTCCTCCAGCATTTACTGTCCATTTTTACTACAATCACAGCATCTGGCACACTTCGTGCTTCACTCCAAGGAGTCTGACTGGTGGACAATTCTTTCAATTAAGACAGCAGTACTGAGATGTTTGCCTGATGAAGTTCAGAATCAAAGTTTATTGTCATGAACAAATCAAAAAATGTATTGATTTGCACCAACATTACAGTGCAAATATTGCTGATAATTACATTTACAAATGAATAAATTAGTGCAGAATAAGAGAAAATGAGGTGGTGTCTGTGGTTCATTGTCCAATCAGAAATCTGATGGCGGACGGGAAGAGGCTGTTTTTGTATCTTTGGGTGTTCATCTTCAGGCTCCTGAACCTCCTTCCTGATAGTAGCAGTGTGAAGAGGGCATGGCCTGGGTGGTGAGGGTCCTTGACGATAGGCGCTGCTTTCTTATGACACGGCCGTCTTCGATGGAGTGAAGACTGATGCCTGTAGTGGCTCAGGCTGAGTTTGCAACTCTCTGTAGTCCTTTCCTGTCCTGTGCGTTGGCACCTCCATACCACACAGCAATGCAACCAGGAAGAATGCTCTTCACGGTACACCTTTAGAGCCTTTGACCTTTGCAAGGTTGATAGCTTGAAATGATGACTCCATCGGAGTTTAGAGTTCAGGTTGATGTGAGCTGATCCATCTGATTTTGTTCTTCTCATTGGGCATTGCAGTCATGGTACAGAGTGGCAAGATGGGGAGAGGGTGTCAGTGAAAGGGAAAATCATGGGGATGTTTTGTGAAGAAGATTATCCAGTCCATGAGCAGCTGGAGAGTGAGAAGAGACAAAAAAATGTGGAAGTTGCAAAATTCAGAGCAGGAAGACATACCTGGCAAGTCAGAACGGGTAAGTCCCACACCCACAGAGAAAGAACACAAAAGAAAATAGAGTAGCAGAACAGGCACCAAGGGTTGACTGGCGTTCACCTTCTTCTGCCTGTCATGTCCTTTGCAGAGTCTGCTTTCAGCTTCATTTATGTTGTTAATTTGCACCTCTGGTTCGATGCGGTGCAACTGCCAATCCACCCTGGGATAAGTGACGTCTCCAGGTCCTTAACGTTGTTCTTCATTTGCCCATAGTACTGCTGAAAGTGGACTTGTTCTTTTTGTGGCAATGGCATCCACTTTACATGCTTGAAGCACTGAAACTAACATAGCTGCAGGACTCACTCCCCCTCAGGTCTCAACAAATACGCATGCATACACTCACTCACACAAAATCACACATACTCCCACCATTAGATACATACACTCAATCATAGTCTCAGACTCATCTACACCCACACACAATCATTACACCCACATACACTCACTCAGACACATCACACACACGTGCACACACTCAGACACACACACCCACATACACATCACACCCATATACACACACTCAGACACCACACCCATGTGCACACACTCAGACACATCACACCCACGTGCACACACTCAGACACACACACCCACGTACACACACTCACTCATCACACCCACATACACACACTCAGACACACACACCCACGTACACACACTCAGACACATCACACCCACGTGCACACACTCAGACACCACACCCATGTGCACACACTCAGACACACACAAGCACATACAACACACTCAGACACACACACGCACGTACACACACTCAGTCACATCACACCCACACTCAGTCACATCACACCCACGTACACAGACTCAGACACACACACACCTACACACACTCAGACACACACACCCACGTACACACACTCAGACACATCACACCCATGTGCACACACTCAGACACACACACCCACATACACACTCAGACACATCACACCCACGTGCACACACTCAGACACACACAAGCACATACAACACACTCAGACACACACACCATGTACACTCACTCAGACACATCACACCCACATAGATACATCACACCCACATACACATACTCAGACACACACACATACACACACTCAGACACATCACACCCACATACAGCAGAGAGTGGGGAAAGGGGGAGTGTGAAGCTTGCAGACAGGAAATTTACAAGAGTCATTAGTTCTTTTGGAAGAACAGGCTGAAAATTATGAAGAAAGCAAGGAGCTGTTAGAGGGACTCAACAGGCCAGGCATGATCGGTGGGGAGAAATGGATGGTCAATGTTTTGGGTCGGGACACATTGCTGAGGGCCACGAGACTGAAAAATAGGTTTAGAGAAATCTGGTCTCCAAGCATTCCAGCCTAATCCTTGATGAAATGTGGAGAAGTGCATTGTGCAGTAGGTCTTTGACACTCTGACCTTTGTCTTTCATCCAATATAGATGTGCCAATGTAGACAGATTATTCAATGTGTGCAAATTTCAGGACCTTGGAAAACCCCTTGGTCATGGGGAGATGGAACAGATGCTGCAGAAGTCACTTGCTGGCAGATGTGTATCAAGTGAAATAGGTCAGAAAGCTTTGCTGTTGCCACAACTGCACAGATTATCTTCTTATTCTAATCAGGTCAGTTTTTTATTCTCGAGGAAGGAATGATCTCTTGTAAAATCAGATATGGACATTATTGGAAGGGGGTTCTCGTGGTGAAGGTATTCTGAGCATTAGGTAATCAGCTTTAACTGGACGACATGGTTAACGCAATGCTGCCGCAGCGTCAGCTACCAAGACCAGGGTTCAAATCCCGCGCTGTCTGTAAGGAGTTTCTACGTTCTCCCCATGACTTTTCCCCAGGGCTCTGGTTTCCTTGAACTCTTCAAAGTGTATCAGGGGTTGTAGGTCAATTGGGTCTAACTGGGCAGCTTGGGCTTGTGGGCTGAAATTTAAAATTTAAAACTAGCTTACAGAATCAAGGGAACAGGAGAATTAGGGCAGCGATATGCTGGAAAAATATGATTAGACACTGTCAAGTTTATTGTCAACTGATTGTACAAGTACAACCCAACAAAACGGCATTCTCCGCAGACACACAACCAGATATAATGCACATGCAGACAAATTATACACATGCAGGACAAGTATTGCACATGCAAATAAATAAATAAGTATTGTTTCGCAAATATGAGAGTCTCCAGTAGTTAGTGTGAGCAGTTCCTTTGGTCGTTCAGCATTCTCACGGCCCGTGGGAAGAAGCTGATCCTCAGCCTGGTGGTGCTGGCTCTGATACTCTTGTATCTCTTCCCTGATGGGAGCAGCTGAAAGATGCTGTGTACAGGGTGGAAGGGGTCCTCAATGATTTTTTGCATCCTCTTCAGACAACGATCCCAGTAGATCACATCAATGGGAATGTGGGTGGTGTGGGGGGGGAAGAGACAATGGGGATCTGGGTGGGGGGAAGACTCTAGTGATCCTCTCTGCCACTCTTATGGTCCTGTGGATTGATCCATTTCTCTGCAGCAACTGAACCACACTGTGATGCAGCCGTCCAGGATGCTCTCGATAGAGCTACTATCTAAGGTTGACATAGGGCCGTTAGTTAAAAGTCAATGCAGGAACAGGCCATTTGGACCAACATGATGCTCAAATTAAAATAAAACTCTGCTGCTTGCACCTGATCCATATTCTTCCATCCCTTGCACATTCATCAGTCATATCTGCTTCCACCATTACTCCTGACAGCCCATTCCACACAGATAATTTTCAGCCTGTTCTTCCAAAAGATCTAATGACTCTTGTAAATTTCCTGTCTGCAAGCTTCACACTCCCCCTTTCCCCACTCTCTGCTGTATGTGTGTCTGTTGTGTCTGAGAGTGTGTATGTGTGTTGATGTGTCTGAGTGTGTGTATGTGCGTGTGATGTGTCTGAGTGTGTTTATGTGTGTGTGAGTGTGTGAATGTGCGTGTGTGTGTCTGAGTGTGTGTATGTGCGTGTGATGTGTCTGAGTGTGTGTATGTGTGTGTGTGTCTGAGTGTGTGTATGTGTGTGTGATGTGTCTGAGTGTGTGTATGTGCGTGTTATGTGTCTGAGTGTGTGTATGTGTGTGTGAGTGTGTGAATGTGCATGTGTGTGTCTGAGTGTGTGTATGTGCGTGTGATGTGTCTGAGTGTGTGTATGTGTGTGTGTGTGTGTGAGTGTGTGTATGTGGGTGTGTGTGTCTGAGTGTGTGTATGAAGAAGAGCATAATTTCACAGGGGTAAGATGGGCCCACTCCATTGTCACTGCCCTGGAAGTGGTCGGATTGCAGTGGATGCCGGCCAGTTGTCATGGACACCTTTGTGCCAGTGTCTTCTTTGGCTTGGCTTCGCGGACGAAGATTTATGGAGGGGGTAAAAAAGTCCACGTCAGCTGCAGGCTCGTTTGTGGCTGACCAGTCCGATGCGGGACAGGCAGACACGATTGCAGCGGTTGCAAGGGAAAATTGGTTGGTTGGGGTTGGGTGTTGGGTTTTTCCTCCTTTGCCTTTTGTCAGTGAGGTGGGCTCTGCGGTCTTCTTCAAAGGAGGCTGCTGCCCGCCAAACTGTGAGGCGCCAAGATGCACGGTTTGAGGCGTTTTCAGCCCACTGGCGGTGTGCCAGTGTACTACAGTTTTAACAGTGGTGTTGCTTTCAGGAAGAACAAGTGAGTTTTAAAGAGCAAAGCGTGAGTCAGATAGAAACCCCTCTGCTTGATGATAGGCTGCAGACACTGCGGTTGTAGTAAAAACATCGAAATGCTGGAGGAACTCAGCATCTAAGATCATTTTGACAAAGATATATTGCCTACGTTTCAGACCTGAGCCCTTGTTCAAGCAAAAATCTGAAAAGGCAGAAACAGGATATATCAGAAAGTCTCAGAATTCATACAATGGGGGAGGAATCCAGACCAATAAAAGGTGTTAATTGGATGTGATAAGGGTCTAGGTGGAATTTATCATGTCTGTGCAAAAGGAGAGATAGAAGTGGGGTGGGAGGAGGGGGGTGGAAGTAAGGGAGAAATTTTAGAGAAGTCGATATTAATGCCATCTGGTTGGAAGGTGCCCAGTTGGAAGATGAGGTGTCATTCCTCCAATTTACAGGTGGTCTCAGTCTGGCAGTGCATGAGGCAATGGCAGACGTGATGGAGAATTGAATTGGGTGGCTACTGAGAGATCCACGCTATTGTGGAGGTGCTCAACAAAGTGATCTCCCAGTCTGCATCTAGTCTCCCCAATGTATGACCACAATGGGAGCACTGGATCCAGTAGATGACCCCTGCAGATTCACAAGTGAAATGTTGCTTCACTTGGAAGGACTGTTTCGGGCCCTGAATGGTGCTGAGGGGGGAGGTGTGGGTGCAAGTGGAGCATCTCCTGCTGTCACGGGGTAGGTCCCAAGGGGACGATTGGTGGGGAGGGAGGAGTGGACAAGGGAGTCATGGAGGGAGTGGTTGCTGCAGAAGGTGGAGAGGGGTATAATTGTCTGGTGATGGGATCACGTAGTATGTGGTGAAATGGTGGAGGAAGATGTGTTGGATGCAGTGTCTGGTGGGATGGTAGATGAAGACAAGAGGAATCCTGTCCTGGTTGCACGTGAGGGTGGAGGGAGCCAGGACAAATGTGCAGGAAATGGAGGATATGCAGGTGAGCGCGGAGTTGATGGTGGTAGAGGGAAAACCACATTGTTTGAAGAAGAAAGACATCTCTAATGATCTGGCTTGGAAGTCCTCATCCTGGGTACAGTTGTGATGGACACGGAGGAATTGAGAGAATGGGAAGAGGTGTCATTGAAGTAACTATGGGAGTTGGTGGGTTTATAGAAGATATCTGTTGAGAGTTTATCTTCTGAGATGGAGACAGAGAGAGTGAGGAAAGGGAGAGGGTTGCTAGAGATGGACCAAGTGAATTTGAGGTCAGGGTAGAAGTTGGCAGCAAAGTGGATGAAGTCAATGAGCTCATCACGGCTACACAAGGCAGCACCAAAGTAGTCATCGATGTAGTGGAGGAAGAGTTGAGGGGCCTTGCCTGCGTAGGCTTGTAGCATGGATTGCTCCATGCACCCAACAAAAAGGCAGGCACAGCTGGGATCCATGTGGGTACCCATGGCTACCCCTTTAACCTGGAGCAAGTGTGATGAGTCAAAGGAGAAATTATTTAGGGTGAGGATGTGTTCTTCCAGCCGGATGAGAGTAGGGGTGGAGGGGAGCTGGTTGGTTCTATTGTCCAGAAAGGAACGAAGGGCTTTGAGGCCTTCAGTATGGGGAATGAAGGATATCCATGGTAAATATGAGGTAATCAAGTTCAGAGAACTGGAAGTTTTTGAAGAGACGGAAGGCTTGTGAAGTATCCCAGTGGGGAGGGACTGAACTAGGAGGGACAACACAGAGTCGGAGTAAGTGGAAATCTGCCCTCTTTACATGAAATCTTGGCAATTGAACACCACATTTTGGTAGCATGACAGCAGCGCATCATTTCCTTGATTGTTTGCTTACTGTCTGGGGAGAGATACCCATGGAGAGACATCCTTAAGTCAATCAGACTGGCTCCAGCAGGATATCTGACATTCAAGACTGAAAGAAAGAATGAAAAATGCTTCCTAGGATGGTTAACAAGCAGCAAGTGGGGGAAAAGAATGCTGAATATTTCCAGTCTGACCTCTGCACCATAAACTACAAGATCTGTCCACGCTATTGAAATGCAATTTTTGGACTAATGGCAACTGTTTACTATATTTTTCTGACTTGGCATATTGTGATTTAAACTCTCATAGATGAGCAGGAAGGGGGTGACCATTGGGATCCAGATGATCCCTAAAACCTCGATTATGGGGCAATTGCAGAGATTGGAGCAAGGGGGAAGATCACCCACGATTTCTCAGTGGCACGGTTGGCACAGTTAGCATAGTGAATAGCGCAACGCTGTTACAGCGCCAGCAACTGGGGTTCGAATGTGGTGCTATCTGTAAGGAGTTTGTACATTCTCCCTGTGTCTGCGAGGGTTTCCTCCCACCCTTCAAAACGTACCGTGGGTGTAGGTCAATTGCGTGGCACGGGCCCGTGGGCCGAAATGGCCTGTAACCGCGTCTGTGTCTAAATGTAAAATTTAATCTAAAATTCTGCCCTGGGTGCAGTCTGGCAGCTGAAATGAACCAGGTACTGAAAAATCAAAGTCAAGGGAACACCCCACATACAAAAGAGCAGCTCATACAATTCGTGTCATTTACTGAACCTTTGTTCGAGCTACAAATCATGAAAGCTTGTGCACAATCAACCTGATCATTTACTTTTCCTTGAACAGAGGTCAAAGCCCTTCAGCTGAAAGTATCAGTAACCTCCCAAATGAGGCAGTGTGCGGAAAACAGCTACCAGAAACTAGTGAATGGTAGGCAGAGCTGATCCAGGTATAGGGCCTCGTCCACAGAAGCTCACTGATTTCTATCCCTACTGTTCCTCAGACATTTGGAGGTGAGCACACGCCCAGCACAATCAAGAGTTGGGGTTTGCCAACATGAGCTCTACTTCTTCTGGCTCCCATTCTGCAAGCCCAGATGGACTGCCATGTAGAGAGGCAGCCAACATCATAAAGGACCCTGGTCATAACCTCTACTCCTGACTTTGGGTGAAAGGTACAACAGACCAAAGTCCAGCACCTCCAGAATCAAGAACAGCTTCTTTCCATAAGCTATAAAGCTCTTTAACTGCCCCTACTACTCCGTGACCACCAAAAAAAGCTGACTGCACTATTGAAACAACCTTATTTTTATGCTAAGTGTAACCATGAATAGTTATTTATCTTCAGGGGTGTAGTGCTTATTTCTTTAGGTGCAGAGCGACAAGGAGATCTCACGAGACCTGGCTGCCATGTTGTATTTGGCATTGCATAATTGAAAGTAAATGGTAGAATGAGGAAGTACTGAAGGAGAGGGGGGGCGGCAGTCTCCTGGAGGGATGAGGGGTCAGAGCTGCCCCAGAATGGCCCCATGAGGTCCTGGAGTGCCACTCCGGTGAGCTTCGACATCACTGCACCCTTGTTTATTATCTTATTTTCTGTCTTGGCTATGGTGGTGATTTAATTTATACCGTTGTGGTCGGTATATCTTGCATGCCTGTGTATCTGCGGCAAGAATTTCAGTACATCTGTACCCTGTGCTTATGTATCCAATAATAAACCATCATCCCATCTAATTTCTTAGGTTCTTATATAATCTCGGTGTGCTTGCTTCTAGTATACGGCTGAACAGCCACCTAGTTTCCAAAGCCCCCTGAAATCAGGCGTAGCAGTCATTTCAGTGGTTCTCTGCGGCTGACCAATGGGTTTTGGAACACAGCAATCCCCAATCAGTTGCCAGTGCTGTGATCAAAGTCTGCACGATACACGACTTCACTCTGTGTATATTTGGTATGTCTTCAAGCCACTGCAGCCAGATAGATTTCACGTTGGTCAGAGTCATACTGCACAGAAATAGACCCTTCAGTCGAACCTGTCTGTGCCAAGTGTGACGTCTAATCCCATTTGCATCATTCGGCCTGTATCGCTCTACTCCTTCCCAATCCGAGTGCCCATCCAAATGCCTTTTCGGCATTGTGATCGTATCTGCCTCCTCCACCTCCTCTGGCAACTCATCCCATGCCACAGAATGAACAAGTTTTCATGATTTATGCATAAAGCATCAAAGTTTAATTACCATGGTGAAACAATTCCTCTGCTTTAGAGATTCAGCATTTCCAGAGTTTCCCCTTTGGCTGATTTTATTGTTCAGAGGAAATGCTGTGCACTACACACACAGCAGGCTTTTACTTCATCAACACCGCTCTCTCTTCCATGACCTGACATCGTCAAAGTGTTTATCCAACACAGATGAGCAGCAACTCAATAATTGGGAAGATCAGAGTTACCAGGTTCAGATCATGTCACCAACTCCATTCCTGGGCCAACTCTAAGACCTGACAAGCCGTTCAAACCTTCACGACACCTTTGGAAGAGCTAAGATTTGGACCCAATGTATGTGCCTTGAAGAAAACCGGACTTCCATCAACTCAATCCACCTCCTTCAGCTGATTTTCTGCTGTATCCCTCATCTGTGCTTAGCCTTGGCCATTGGAATGCACCCCTCGATAATGTTCCTCACTTAACTGTCCATTCACTTGTTGTCACCCAGAAATCTGCTGCCTGCCTGCTGGTTCGTACCAAGTCCCATTCATTCATTGGGTTTGTCCATGTGCTCTATACCGATCCGCACCTATGCGATTTTTCTGGTATCTTTACTTTACATCAAATGTGCCTGTGACTTTGCCTCTTCCTTCCACCAGCTCCTCTACCCATACCCATCATTTCTTAATTTATTAGCTGCACCATTATTTTTATTTTTAGACATACAGCATGGTTACAGACCCCTTTGGCTCATGAACCCATGCTGCCCAATTACACCCAATTAACCTACAAACCCCAATACTTTTCTTTGAAAGGTGGGAAGTAACTGGAGCACCCAGAGGAAATCCATCTAGACAAGAGGAGAATATATAAACTCCTTACAGTCAGTGCCGGATTTAAACCCCAGTCACTAGCGCGGTAGCAGTGTTGCACTAACCAATCGCCAACCATCCCTTCAGCTGCCAAAGACTCAAACTCCCAAGATCTTTTCAAATTTCTTTCCCCTTTTAATATGCTGCTTAAAACCAAGTCGCTTGACCGAAATTCGGTCACCTCTTCTATTCTGTCCAATGATGGCTTATCATCGATTATTTTACAGCTCATGTGAAGCACCCTGGGAAATTCTTGGGACAGAAGTGGAAACTGCCGATGGCATCGTTGTCAGGGCTGAATTAAATCGAGGTTCCAAAGGTTAAAAAGGTATCGTCTAACTTTCTGCACCATCTCTCCCCTCCTCCTGCCGATAATGAGCGATGTTTCTTTGAATGGAGTTGGATTCACAGCTTCAAAATTTCATTTTTGCTTTACAAAGGAAAGGCAATTTTCAGAAGGTTAATGCGTGAAAGTGTGCAAATTGCGTGGCGTGAACTTTCCAGTTGCCTATGTCTGACTTTTTTAGCTATTAATAATCTTTTGAGCAGCAGTCATGCTGTGAGTGATGGACATTCAACAAACAAAGAGGATGCAAACAAAAACAGCCCAATTCCCTCACTCTGATATCATCTCATTCATCGCCAGGTACTACAGGGCAGTTACCAAGCCACTTTAGATGGGAGCACATTAATAACGAAGCCATTTAATTTGTGCATTTCCCTGCACAAGTAATGCTTTGCTCATTACATCTATCAATTCTACAATAATCAGTGTCGCGAAGAAAGTTGCCAGCGTGACTTGAAGCCACAAATATCACAGTGCAGAGCATTTTATATCTCACTGATCATGTGGAGAACTACAGCTTCAAAGGCATCCAGTTACCATTAAGGTTTATTTGTTGCGCAGCAACAAAAGGTAAAATAGAACCAGTTTACGAGCAGCAGGTCAGATAGGAATCAGATATCTGTTCCTCTCCCACTGTTCCACCTGGAATGGAAGCTGGGCCTTCAAAATGTCCAGCTAATAAAAGATTTGGAGAACGCCTACCGCCCAATACTGGCGTTCCCAAAGCAAGGTTCTCCCATCAAGGAAACTATAGAAAAAGACTATCTGGAAAAAAGACAAAAGGTCAAACAAGTGAACTGCAAACAGGTTTTCAAACAATTGCAGAAGCAATCCTTTCTAAATAGGTCAACAATAGAATTTTATCAAATTTGAAGTAATGTGAACCACTACTCCGGCCATTTAAACCTGCTACACCCAAATTAACCGACAATCCCAGTACATTTTGAACAGTGGGAGGAAACCCATGCAGACGTGGGAAGAAAATACAAACCCCTTACAGACAGGGTCCGATTCGAACCCAGGTTGCTGCCATTGTAACAGTGTTGAACTAACCTCTAACCGTGCCACCGTGCACTAAGTGTGCCACCAATGCTAATTGTGCAGCTCTATGCTAAATGTGCAGCCCTACACTAACTGTATTGCCCTATGCAAACCTTGCTGCCCTTTGTTGACCATGTCACTCTATGCTAACCTTGCTGCATTACTCTATCTGTGTCTCCCTATGCTGTGTGGCCCTATGCCAATCGTCTCATCCTGCACTAACTTTGCTGCTCTACACAAACCATGCCATCCTATGCTAAACACACTGCCTTATGCTAACCGTGTCACCCTAAGCTAACAGTGTCACCCCATGCTAACTGTGGCACTCTATGCAAACCATACCACCCCTACACTAACTGTCCCATCCTACGCCAACTATTTTGCCCTATGCCAACCGTGACATCCTACACTAACCCTGCAACCTTCTGTTAACTATGCCGCCTGCTTTCTGTCAGCAATATGGATTTGCTATGGCCTTTAAATCCACAATACCTTTTGCACCCTGGGCAAGCCCAAATACTCTGCTTATTTGACAAATGTTTTGTAGGGCCTCTGCAACTTCACAACTGTCGTTGACATGGAACATTACAGCACAGAACCAGGCCCTTTGGCCCACGTCTGTGCTGAACAAGACATGCTAAAACCCTCCATCCTCTGAATATTCATTGTCTATTTAGAAACCTTTTAAATGCAAATCCTGGCAGACCATGTAAAGGTTAGAACCTTGTATTTTTGAATTTTGTTAATTTTGTGCCTATCTCTTTAAGGAAAATTGTTGTTTCTGTGTTACCAATAGTTACAATGACGTCATATGTCATAATATCCAAGCAGACCGAGAGTTTATATCTCATTCTTTGAAGAATCATGACAGAAATATAAGCTCTTGAGATACATTTCTATGAATTCACCTTATTTCATCTTATTTTGTTTTTTCTTTTATATTTTTGAAAATTGTTATCATTATACAGTATGCTTTGTTTACTCATCATTCTGGAAATCTCAATGTGAAGTTATGCAAAATACTTATTGTTATACCTGTATCAACAAATTAAAGCTATTTACAGCTGCAACTACAAAATTTGATTTATTGAATTAATAAGATGGTAATTCGGAATATCATCGCTTAAGTTTCTTTGAAGATGAGAACTTTGAAAGTGTCTATGTAAAAACAATCCTGCCCCACACATTTCCTTTAGACTATCTCCCTCTCACCTTAAACACATGGCCTCTTGTGTGTGATGGTTTTACCCAAGAGAAAAGATTCCCTATCAAGGCCTCTCATAATTTGATAATCTTCCATCACATCGCCCCCCCCACCTCTGACACTCCAAACAACACAAGTTGTCCAACCTCTCCCACAATTCAGGCAAAATCCTGGTAAACTTTTCTGTACCCTTTCCAAAGGCTACCCTTCCCAACATCCATCCTGCAATGAAGTGGACAGGATTGCACACAGTATTCCAACTGAAGCCAAATCAAAGCTTTGTATGGCTGCCACATGACTTCTTTACTCTTGTATTGAATGCTCAGCTCATTGGAGACAAACACTGAAGACAAACCACCCCATCTACTTGTTTGACCACTTACACTGAGGTATAAAATATGAACAATAGTTTGGGATATTAACAATGTGTTTCCCCGTCTCTTCAAATTTCATTGAACATTTTCAAATTTAAATTTAATTTTGTAAAATTTAGACATACAGCAGGGTAACAGACCCCTTTGTCCCATGAGGCCCAATAACACCCAATTGACCTACAACCCCAGTACATTTTGAATGGTGGGAGGAAACCGGAAAACCCACAAAGATACGGGGAGAACCCACGTAGACGAGGGGAGAATGTACAAACTCATTACAGACAGCGCGGGATTCGAACTCCGGTCCTGATCACTGGCCCTGTAACAGCGTGGCGCTAACTGTCCACCCTTGACACTCCCAGACCTCAGTTACTCTCATGCTTCTCCTGGGCAACGACTGAATTATCGGCCTCCTGTCACCTCATTCATTAACACCTCCCACCCCCCTCATCATGTGCTTTCTCTTCTTCTGCACTATTCCGGTGGAGGCTGGACTGGTGTAGAAGATGAGGAGGCACGTACTTTTGACACACAACCTGCCACTGAGCACTTTTAGCCAGTTCAATAACACTGAGCATGAGTGAACAGTGTTAGAACAAAGTAGACAGTGACTGCCGCTTGATGTGAGCTCGTGTTTTCTGAAGCCTGCTCTTAAGTGGTTATTGATACGCCGATGTGCCTGCTTTATTTGTATTTAAATGGCAATTCCTAATAACTCAATCCCCTCTAAGATTTCTAACTGTATTTCCATCAATGTGAAAATGCAAGACATCAATACCCAGAGGCTCCTAATAACACATTGACCACCTTGAGAGAAGGAAGAATAGAACTCAATAACCACCCTGCAGGTTACAAAAAAGGCATCTCCTCACTTTCATTAATGGCACTGAATGTTTTGATAATGAGGAAAAACTACTGTGCTAAAAACAGAAATAACCCAAGGACACCAAATCCCACAAAGCAAATTATCCATCTCCCTTTACCCCAAGTCCTAGAACCCAATTCTCATTCAGAGCCATCAATGCAAAACTTTCACGTCTATCTGATTGTACATACACATTTACAAGCCAACAAAACATCGCATCTCTAGGCCATGGTTCACACACAGAGACACACACAGTACACCCGACACAAATCAACATACACTCATACTCATGTAATAGTCAGGATTTTTTGGACCAAATTTTGGGATAAAGTTTGGAGGGGGTGGAATCGACTTTTACACGGGCCATACTTTTGACCGCGGTGAGTACCAGCGTCATTCAAGGTGTCAGGAGCTTGGACGGCCAGGACCGGGTGGCAAGTTTGCGTTTGGGCATTGGGAGCTCAGATGGGCTGACGGCCGGGGCTAGGATCTGCATTCGGGATGTCAGGACGGGCAGCCAGAGCAAGGGTTCGTGGTCGGGACTTCAGGAGCTCGGATGGGCAGGCGGCTGGGGCAAGGGTTTGTGGTTGAGGAATTTGGGAGCTCGGATGGGAGGGCCAAAAATAGGGGGTGGGGTGGAAGGTGTTGACCACTACACGGGATCAACCATTATATGAGTGTATATGGTACACAGCTATCCTAAATAAATAAATAAATAGAAGGCTAGCTATAAATAATTAATAATTTACAGGTTTTCTTGGTTTGTTCAAGTCTCACCCCCTGTGGACAGATGCTGTTTCCCAGTCTGGCAGTCCTGGTTTCTATGCTCCTGTTCTTCTTTGGCTTGGCTTCGCGGACGAAGATTTATGGAGGGGGTAAATGTCCACATCAGCTGCAGGCTCGTTTGTGGCTGACAAGTCCGATGCGGGACAGGCAGACACGGTTTCAGCGGTTGCAGGGAAAAATTGGTTGGTTGGGGTTGGGTGTTGGGTTTTTCCTCCTTTGCCTTTTGTCAGTGAGGTGGGCTCTGCGGTCCTAGTATCTCAAAGATACTATGGGTTGAGTAGTAAGAGTTCTCAATAATTCTTTGAGGCCTCTTTAAGCATCACTCGCTGTGGATATCATCAATAGAGGGAAGGGAGACCCCAGTGATCTTCTCTGCAGGTTTCATTATCCTCCATAATGACCTCTGATCTGATGCTTTGCAGCGACCATAGCACACGATGACATAGCCAGTCAGGGCACTCTCTATTGTGAAAGCAAAATGTTCCAGGAAAATGAGGAAGAAAGAAGCACAGAAGTGGGATGGTGGATTGATTTTCAAGAGAGTTACCGTATTCCACAGCCCCTCTCCAACATGAACATGAAGCCAGATACGATGAGCGAAGACCCATTCACTTCTGATCATTCATTCTCCTTCAGTGCCAGATTGGACAATTGCTTCAGCGAGCACCGGCACTCTATCAGACCTTGAGCTCCCAGCAGCCAATCATTTCAATACACACTAGGCCATGTCAGCCCTTAGCTTCATCCACTGCTAGCCCAGGGTCAGGTCAAATGTAAACTTGAGGAACAATGCATCATGTTCCTCCTGGACAACCTTAAACTCATTGTCAAAAAAATATATATCAATTTTTCTGGCTCTAGGTAGCTCCCACCTCCATCAAATCCCATCGTTTCCATCTCTTTTTTTTTTAAACCATTCTCCTTCTTAATTTTCTTCAGAATTTACCCTCTCCAGTGGCCTTCTCTCTACCTATGCCTCCACCTTACCCACCATTTGACCATACCCAATCACCTCAGCCCCTCCCAAGTTCCTTCCATCCAAATGGATCATTAATCTCTCCCCTTCACATTTTAGTCGCGATAATGAGTATGATATGTTGCCTGGTCATTTCTCTCCATGGATGCCTGCCTAACCCACTGAGTTCAACCAGCAACTCGTTGTTTGCCCATCCTTGAATACTATCTGTGCAAGTACATGCTAAACCTATCAATAAATTAGCTGACTGCAGGTCTTGAAAACAGAAAATAATAATTTAAAAATGTTAGTATAATAACAATACGTTTGGCAATGCCCAAGGAAACCTTGGCAAATTTCTAGAGAGGTGCAGTGGAAAATGTGCTGACAGAATGCCTCACGGTCTAGTATGGGGGCACCAATTCCTCGGAATGGAAAGCCCTGAAAAAGGTAGTGGACACAGCCTAGGACATGACAGGCAAAACCCTCCCCACCATCGAGAACATCCTCAGTGAATGCTGCCATCGGAGAGCAGCAGCAATCATCAAGGATCCACACTCCTCCACCATCAGAATCCTCAACAATAAACTCAGTCAGGGACTCCTTTAAAGACTTACTTTTAACATTATTTATTAATTAATATTTATTTTTTTCTGTATTGCACAGTTTGTTTACATTTATTTCTTTGTCCCTATTTCTCTCTTTTGCATACGTATCATTTTTTTGAGTACAGTTTACAGTTACCGATAAGTAGAAATTCTGCCTGCCCTGCAGGAAAGAAGAATCTCAGGGATGTATGTATTCTGACAATAAATCTGAAATATGAATCTTTTCACTAATCCAGAACTGAGAAAACATATTCTCTTTGGAAAAATATCCTCCACAATCTTTTACATTGATGGAGATTGGATACATTGGACAACATGGACGAGGTGAAAAAATGGACCTTTTCCTGTGTTTATGACTCAGCCACTCCATTAACTAGAATTTACACTTAGTCTGGCTTAACTTCATCTGAAAGTCAAAGGGGGAGGTTTTTGCAGATCAAGGAGCAATCTTCTTAAACAGGGTAACTGACCCATGTAGGTTTGAAAGGGAGAGAGGCAGTGCTAAGGTAAAGAAATCTTTGACCATCTCAGCTGGTATGAGGGTCAGTAGGAAGTGCTGAATTAGTCAAGGTGGAGGCGGGAGTTGGTGGGAGGGATTAAGTGGGTTGGGAGAGGCATTGCAAACAACCAGAAGTTTGAAGGCAGGAAGAATGAGATAGCCGTGGAGATGCTGAGAGGGTATGGAAGAAGCAGGGTAGAGAATGTATTTGGCTTGCTAAATGATTGTGAAGCAACAAGAATGGCAGAATGAAGCATAGCATTGTTTTAAGTAATAATACACAGGGACCAAACTACAATATGCAAGCCCTTCCCAATTATACTTATCACGCACAAAATCAGTGAACCGGTATGGACTCGAAAGGCCAACATGTCCTGTTTCCGTTCCGTAAATGGTTATATGGTGATATGGTTATATACCAGGGCTCAGGCCTGAAACATCGGTAATCTATCTTTACCTCCTATGGATGCCGTGAGACCGGCTGAGTTCCTCCAGCATTTACTGTGTTTTTACTAACAATCACAGTGTCTGCAGACCCGTGTTTCGTGCTGCACCCAGTCTGTCTAAATAAGAGTATATACTCATAACTGTTTACTCAGTCCAGTGGCTATTAGAATGAATGATATTCGTTAACCTTGCTAACCTGCTGCAGAATCGATTTTAAATCTTCAAAACTTCCAGTTCTTTATTGCGACAAAACATTCCAAAGCACATTGAATGATTGTTAAACAACATTTGACTTAAATGAAGATATTGGGCCAAATGACACAAATAGATCAGAAGGCATGGTGTGATGCATGTCTTAAAGGGGAAGAATAAGAGAGATTGGACAACTTCACAGTCATCAGCCTCCCCAGGGGCAATTAAGGATGGCAAATTATGGCTGGCCTTGACAGCAGCACTGCCTTACTGTATATTCATAAATAAACTCCTTGGGTCACATAAGCTCCCTCAGTGCTCTGCTATTTCACCGTGAAAAGGAAAAGAGACAGAAACTCAGTAGAAACAAAATGGTTCACATTGCAAAATGATACAAGCAGCAAAGCGCACAGACATGGTCATACTTAGTGTAATGGATCAAGGTGGAGAGGCCCAGCTGCACAGTATATAGGGTATTAGAAAAGCAAAAGTATAGAAACAAAGAGAATTGTACTGTCTGCCATTGTTTCACAAAACAATCGATCTCATGAGCTACAGTGGAAGCAGAGTTTGTATAAAGTCTGACAATTCTCTCAATACGCCACAACTTGGAATATTCAGCACAAAATGAAAGGGTAAAATGACTGCATTGAAGTTCAGTTTAATATTTAATGTTTTAATTAATGTCTAACTTCAACTGAAAAGAAATGATTTCTGCCCACTGTGAATTAATAGCAGTGATGTATTCATTGATCAACAATGGATTTTTCTCCCAGAGTCTGTTCATGTATTATAATATGGACATTTTTTCCAGAAGCCTTTCTCCACATATTCCGCTTGCTGAAGGTCGACCCGCAGCAATAAATGAATGACGCATTGAAATTCAACATGCTTCTTTTATTAACTGTAGCCTGAATAGTTCATCACAAACTGGGCGCCAACTTTATAGTCAGCAGTTTTTGTTTTTGGTCTTAAAAGATTGACACTGCCAGGTTTCCCCATGGTTTGAGTCTCACACCATATACAGTACCTGAAAAAAAGAATCTGGATTAACACTGGCAGTAATGTAATGCAGGAGTTAAACACAAAAGTCTGTAGACACCATGACTGAAGTAAAAACACAATGCTGGAGAAACTCAGCAGGCCAAACAGGGTACTTTATGTAGCAAAGACAAAGAAACATAGCCAACATTTCAGGCTTGAGCCCTTCATCAAGGTATGAGCAAAATGTAGGCAGGTGCCTGAACAAAATAGTGGGGGGTGTGGGGCAGGGGAGAGGAGAATGGTCCCACAGGCAATAGGTGGATAAGAGAGGGAGGGCACACGGGCCTACATGGGGAGAGGGTTGGCTCTGCGAATGGAGAGAGAAAAGGGTGAAGAGCTGGAGGAAAGAAGGCAAAGAGATGGGGAAAGGAGGGAGAACAAAGAGTATGCAAGCAGTAACTGGAGAAGTCGATTTTAATGCCATCTGGCTAGAGAATACCCAGACAGAAAGTAAGGCATTGATCTTCCATTTTTCGGATTGTCTTGGTTTGACAGTACACGAGGCCATGGACAGACACGCCAGCTACAGTACACGAGGCCATGGATAAACACGTCAGCAATAGCACCCCCTGTTCCCTCTCAATTCACAGAGACCTCCTCTCCCCTTGATCGCTGATGTGCCTCCCTCCCTTATCCACCTGGGGGACTGTGCTCCTCCTCTGCCCCTCCCCTCTATCCCTTCCCCCACTATTTAGCTCAAACGTCTGTCTCCATTTTGCCCATACCTTGACGAAGGGCTCAAGCCCAAAGCATCAGTTATGTATTTTTATCTTTGCTATACAGATTACACTGTTTGACCTGCTGAGTTTCTCCAGCATTGTGTTAAATGTACTGCTGGAGTTCTGCACTATCACTTGTTAAACTCGGGCTCCCCATTGCCTTCACAGATTCCATGGCATCATTCCAAAGAGGTGCAAAGGGTCTTCTCAGCGTCCTAGCCGATACTGTATTGCTGAAGTAGACTATTGTGACATTAATGTACTGCTCTTTGAAAATTATCTACTTGCTTGTAAAGGCAACTCTTCACCCCAGGGAAAGGCATGGCAAAAATACCCCTCATATCCCTCCTCCCATTGGCTATAGAGCCTGCTCCTCAAATTGCAGTGTGGACTCCAACCATCTAGAACAGCCATTCTCGACGGGGGCCATACTGGGAGACACCACACATTTAACGGGGTAGGGGGGCACAGACTGAAATCCTTAATGGGGGGGGTGCAAGGCATATAGGGAGGCATGGAAACTGAACAGATTAAACAACTTTTGGGGGCAAGGATATGGCTTTGCTGCTAGACTTTGGAGTATAGCTGCCAAGCAATGCAAGATTTTTTTCAAGGTCGGAGGCATTTGGAGACCGCCTGAATAAGGTAGAAAGTTATTAATATTTTCAGAGCGTTCCTTGCTTCAACGTGATTGTGTTTGACTGATGTGGAACCAGCTTTGGCTATGAACTGCCTTCCATATGGTTCTCCTCCTTTGTTCTATTGCCATCAATTCCAAGAAATAAGCACAAGGCCGAAAAGTTTTTGCTCCGTACTTCTCGCATCTGCAAGCGCCCTCATTTTGCTTTGAGTTTTCAATGACAAATTGTGAATACTTGTCTCCTTCTGCCTGCTGTCGTTGAAGGTACGGTCAGAGTAAAAGCCTTGTTTTCTTTTCACCTTGTAACATTAATATTTTTTACATAGTTAGTAGGAGAGAATTATGGAAGAAACCAACCCAACTTGACTGATTCACAGGGAAGGAGGACCATGAATTTCAGCATAGACCTGGGAGTGGGGGTGGAATCAAAAACAGAGTTGAGAATGTCTATCCTAGAAGTATGAATGGGCATGAATCTCAGCACACGTCAACTCCAAGAGAAATGGAGGGACCGCCATCCATCATGACAGTCACAAAAAAGTTTGGCTTAGTCGATTGATGGAAATTGTGAAGAATCCTCAAATTTGGCTGGACTGAGAAATTCATCTCCATTTTACATCTGCTACACGGGTTCACTCCACACCCAATATTAGGACAGACTGGAGCCTGCAGCTCATCTCTGGAATGCACTAATTGTGCTAAGATCCTGGAAAACGTAAACTCCTCCTCAGGTCTTGGGAACCACCTCCCAGGCAAGGCAGACATTGAGGAAGAAATTTACCACCTCTTCATACAAGCACGGCCCTCCTTAGTTTACAAAAAAAAAAGAAAATTAAGCTTTACAATTAAGTTTTGAATTTGGTGGCTGCTCAAAATGTGGTAACGTTCAGGATGGCACTGAGAATTTCGAGTCCCTTCAGCTGGAGGACTCAATTAAGGTCTACCACTCGGATTGCCCCCGTACCTCCCCATTATTCACTTCCTGCCTCAACATGGAGAGGAAAGTGGAGGCTGGAGAACAGAGTGAAGCTGTAAAATAGCAGGCAGATTGTTCAGAGTGGGATGGTGTTCATGACAGGTAACAGAAAGAAATGGTAACCTAGCCACTTACTGCTGGACTGTATCTAAAGGGCTAGAAAAATAATGAGATGTGTGTTCCAAGCCCACCAATAGTGACAGGAACTGTGCCTTTGGAATGTCATAAAGACCTCATTTGGCAGGAACAAGTTCTTCTCAGAAAAAGTACTATTGTCTAACTTTAAAAAAAACATTATTGTGCAACCTCCAATTACGATTGAAGATCTTGTCTCACTTCATCATTATCTAACCTCTCACACCTCCACATTTCAAAAAAATAACCAGGATTCACTCCAAAATACCAAAATACATAGATTTTAAGACTTAGAAAATACTTTGATCTGAAAATCTAAAGTCCTGGAAATAAAACTGCACAATCCAACTATGAGAAACAACTGAAGAAATTATTTAACAGTGTATAGATTGCATTTGTTAACAGTGCTGCCAGAACATTTGAAAATCCTGCCCTGTGGCATTATTTATGACATGAAGCAGTCTGTGAATTAATTTCCATCTTGATGAGAATACAATCACATAGGCCTAAGGCAGCACCCTCAGTATACCTGCAATCTTCCCAGCATAACGCGTTCAATCAATAATGCTCAGCCTCTGAAAACAGACTAGCTTTCTGAATGTTAGAGGCATGGTGGTATAGGAGTGAAGATAAAATAAGAAAGACAGGCTTTCTCACCAGCCCTAGGCTCCGTCTTCATCAGCACCTTCAAAAGACCACAGGCATCTCTGCAAATGATCTGAATGCATAATGTTACAATTCCACCATAACAAGTCCTAAATTAAGAAAACAAACATGGAAATAGGAGGCCATTTAGCATATCAAACACATTTCACCCCGGTGTCCTGTATAACCTGCATGGTTTGTAATCCTCCTCCCACTCCTTCCCCTTCAAGTAATTTCCCTGGGGAAATTACTACATAACTATACCATGAGTAATGAAACCAATAAGGAAAAGCGTTAGAGCTTTCACTCATCCTCATTTTTGCATCATTAAACTTATAATCCAGTGAACATTACATTTATCATCCGAGATCTTCTGCATGTGTCAATTCTAGTCCTATCCCCACTACACATATGTGCAGATCCTTTATTGAATAAATTGACATTCAAAAAACTAATTTTATTGGGAATATGGAAAATAAGTGCAGAGAAGAGTGGAACGGTTGGCATAGTGGTTAGCTCAACACCGTTGTAGGGCCAGTGATCGGAACCGGGGTTCGAATCCTGCACTGTCTGTAAGGAGTTTGTATGTTCTTCCTGTGTCTGTGTAGGTTCCCCCCTCCCCCCGAGGGCTCTCTGGTTTCCTCCCACCATTAAAAAATGTGTAGGTTAATTGGGTGTAAATTGGGCAGCATGGACTCGCGTGTCAAATTGGCTGTTACCGTGCTGTATGTCTAAATTTAAATATAAACATTTAAAAGGAAAGACCTTGTATCTGCAGTCACATTTTATGTCTTGTTAAAAACAAATCTATCTTCATTACTGATATAATTATGCAAGCAGCTTATTTAAACATTACATACAGCTCTCATTAAGAAAAATATGCAAAATTTACCATTGACTATCCTTATAACGTAGTGGGGTTGTAGGTTAATTGGACGGCACGGGCTTGTGGGCCAAAATGGCCTGTTACCATGCTGAATGTCCAATTTAAAAAAAAATTAATTAAATTTTAAATTTATTAACAAAAGGGAATTCAGTCCTGCCACCTTTATTTGTCACATTACACCTGGTGCAGTGAGAATGGTTTCTCATGAAGCAGTCTAACAGGTTAACATTCAGTGGAAGTTCAAGGCCACAATTATGGAGTGCAGAGTTACAATGAAGAAAGATTATTTAGTGCATAGAGCAGCTGAGAGCCTGATGGCTGTGGGGAGGAAGCCATTGAGCCTGTGGGTGAGCGTTTATACTCTTCCTTCTCCTCGATGGGAGAACATAAGATATAGGAGCAGGAGTCGGCCATCCAGCCCATCAAGCCTGCTCCACCATTTAATATGATCATTGCTGATCTAATGATAGACTCAATCGCCATCTACCTGCCTTTTTTCCCCATATCCTTTAATTCCCTTGCTATGGAGGAGGGGGACCAGAGTGCTTCCAGGATCCTTCAGTCTGTCAGCTCCTTTTTACCTAGGCAATGGGAGGTGTCGATGGAGTCCGTGGAGGGGAGGGAGGTTTGTGTCATGTTCTGAGTTGTATGCCCCACCTTCTGCCAATCTTCCGGACTTGAGCATAGCAGCCCCCACCTTACACTGGTGAACCATCTAGCAAATATGCTTTGGAGAAATGATGCAGATTTTAATTAAACTCAAGAATGTTTATAAGAATGACACTGCCTTTTGGATACCCACAATGCACTGCAATGTTCAGGAGTTATGATAGAGAAGATAGAGGTTGTTTCCTGGATGTGTGCGCCATAGACTAGACTGTCTTCAATGATCAGCTCCTAGGGTTTAGCCAATCTTGGGGGCCTTCTTGAATTGCTCTGGCCCTATTTTTTTCATTCTTGCTCCTTCATAATTATCTGACCAGGTTGCAGTCTTGGAAAGAGAAAGAAAAGAACAGGTTTGTTGGGAGGTCGAGGAAGAGATCAGAAGAGGGGCAGTTCATTTTTCCCCAATCACTTCTTGGCTTGCAGCCGTCCCTGGCAAGGACAGGGAGCATCACCCATCCCCACTTATCCTGGAGAAAGTGGTGGTGCGTAATCTCCTTGAACTAAAACAATGCTGGAGAAACTCAGCAGGTCAGACACCGTACTTTGTATACCAAAGTTAAGGATACATAACTAACATTTTGGGCTTGAGCCCTTCATCAAGGGATGAGCAAAGTGTAGGCAGCGCCTGAACAAATGGTGGGGGGAGGAGCAGGGGGAAGAAGCGCAGTCCCACAGGCAGGAAGTAATAGGTGAATAAGGGAGGGAAGGCACACCAGTAAACTCAAGGAGGAGGGATGGCTCTGTGAATAGAGAGGACAGGGGGTAGAGGAAAGAAGACAGAGGAATGGGGAATAGAGGAAGCTGGAAGCGAAAATGCACTTCGTGCAATCTCCTTGAACTATGAGAATCCTGTTGATGAAGGCATTCTCACTCCTTTGTTCAGAAGGGAAGTTACAGAACTAAGACACAACTATAGTGAAGGCAAAATGATCTATTTCCAAGTCATGACAATGTATGACAAGCAGGGGAACCTACAAGTGATGGTCTTGCCATCCATCCACTGCCCTGATCCATGGTGATGGAGATTATGAATTTGGGAGACACAGTGGCTGGGGTGATTTGGGAATGAGCTATTATCTGCTCTCCTGATGGAACAGAGTGTATCCAAGGATCATGATGGAGGATTCTACAAGGGTTGTTATTTGGGACAGATCTCTCAGTTGGGACACCAATGTTGAAAAGAAGGATTTTGCAAGGTGGAATCCCAGTTTGGTGGTGAAACAAAGTCTGCAGATGCTGTGATTGAAGTAAAAACAGAGTAAATGCTGGAGGAACTCAGCAGGTCTCATAGTATCCATTGGAGGTAAAGATGTGTTATTGATGTGTTATTGAAGCCTGAGCCCTTCCTCAAGATGTAAACAAAAGGTAGGCAGGTGTCTGAATAAAGACAGAGAGGAAAGGTGAAGAGTGGGAGGGGGATGAGTCCAGACCAACAGACAAAAGGTGTTAATCAGATATGATAAAAGGAAAGGTGAGAATTATTTTATTTCTGCAAAGGGAGATAGAGGGAAAAGGGTAGAGAAAGAGAGAAAGGACTAGGAGGAAAGGAGAGGGGGATAGAGATTGTAGAGGGGTGGGTTTAACAGATACAAGAGAAGCTGATGTCGATGCCATCCAGCTGGAGGGTGCCCAGTCAGAAGATGAGGTGTTATTCCTCTAATTTACAGGTGGTCTCAGTCTGGCAGTGCATGAGACCATGGACAGACTTGCCAGCAAGGGGATGGGATGGTGAATTGAAATGAATGGCCACTGGGAGATCCACACAAGTGTGGCGGACAGAGCCAAGGTGCTCAATTAAGTGATCTGCCAGTGAAACCAGGTTTGGTAACCAGGTTGGACCCCAGTGGATTGTCCAGTTTAACATAGCAGTGCTAATGTCATCATGAAGAAAGCAGGTCAGTTCCTCTCAGGACTTTGCAGAGGTGTGATACGACATCAGAAACCCTAGCAAATTTCTACAGAAAGGTTGTGGAAACTGGGCTGACCTGCCGCATCAAACTCTGGTATGGGGACACCAATACCCCCGAGCATAAAGCCCTCCAAAAGGTAGTGGACACAGCTCAGGTCATCACAGGCAAAACCTTCCCCACTACCAAGAATATCTACATGAAACGTTGCCATCGGAGAGCAGCAGCAATCATTGAGGATCCACACCACCCAACACATGCTCAGTTCTCACTGCTGACATCAGGAAAGAGGCATCGTTGCCACAAGACTTGCACCACCAAGGTTCAGGAACAGCTGCTTCCCCTCCACCATCAGACCCCACAACAACAAACTCAATCAGGGTCTCATTTAAGGACTCTTGCATTTTATTGATTTTTTTTCCTCTCTGAATTGCACAGTTTGATTACATACACTGTTTATATTGTAACTAGGTGTGCACTGGGAAGCTGGTGTTTCGTCAGCAGGGGAAGCTGGCTCATATCCCGGTCTCATTTTTAGGATCATTTCATTTTTCCCCCATTTAAACCTTATGCTGGCTTCATGCCACCATTCCAATCGTCACAAGTTCAAGCAAAAGAAAAACTAGACAAGGATTATTTTTAAACTCACTTAGTCATGAAAATAACAAAGAGAGTCATCAGATCTTCAATTACTGAACAATTTGAGGCCTCTAAAAGTCATATGCAATTTGTCCTTAGTTAATGAGTGGCAGCATGAAGCAAACACTTCAAAATAAAACTTAACTTTGAACATGCTGCGTTCCCCCTGCTGTGGAGATCTAATATCACTGATTGCATTGTGCACAGAACAGCAAACACTCCACACACCATTCTAGGGATCATTAGAAAAAATTTGAGAATTACCACTTCATTAAACAAAATACACTTCAATTGAAATGAATTCTTCCCCAAAGGCCAGTTTAGAACCACATTCATAATAAAATTGGTGAATTTTCTTATCCTCTCTCAATATAACAAAGCATACCAGGATTTGTAGATCATTTGGGTGTAACTGGGCAGCATTGGCTCGTGGGCCAAAAGGGCCTGTTACCATGCCTTAATTAAAAAGTTCAACCACAAAAGCATAATAGCTGGCCTAACGGACTACCTGACATTCACCGAGTGCTTCCAGAGGTTGGTCATGGTTCACCCTCAACAATTTCCACAGTGGCATAATCAAAAGCATCTTGTCAGGGTGGATCACCACACCAAACAGGTCCTCCTCTGCCCAAAACTGCGAGAAACCACAGAGCAGTGAAGGCAATGCAGTCCGTCATGCACCCGCCGCAGCCCACCCCCTCCCAACTCCAACACTTCCCACGGCCTTGGACAAGCAGCCATCGATAGCCTCATCACAACCCAGCCACATTCCTTCACCCTTCTCCCATCAGTAAGAAAATTCACAAGTGTGAGATCATGCACCTCCAGATTCAAGGATAGTTTCTTTTGCCATATCAGACTCCTGAATAGATCTCATACCAGTGAAATAATGTCGACTTTGTTTTGTTCCAACTGATCTCTCTCCACAACCCTGCACTATGTGCTGCATTTTACTTGCTGTTCTGAAACATGAAAGTCTGCAAACACTGTGATTCTTGCAGAATACAGAAATGCTGGAGGAACTTGGCCAGTCTCGCAGCGTCCATAGCAGGTAAAGATATATATTACTGACATTTCAGACCTGAGGCATTCCTCAAGGTATGAGAGAAAAAAAGACAGGCATGTGGATTTAAAAGGCTGGGGAAAAGGGAAGAATATGAGGAGGTGAAGTGCAGACCAATAGACAAAAGGTGTTGATTGGATATGATGACAGGAGATTGGAACTGTAACCATTGACTGGGAAGTGGAGAGGTGGGGTGTTTTGTCTCTGTGAAGGGAGACAGAGGAAAAAGGGGGGGAGAGAGAGAGACAGAACTAATGAAAGGAGGGCGTAAGTAAAGATGGGGAAGCTGACAGAAACTGGAGAAGTCAATGCTAATGCCACTTAGTTGGAGGGTGCCCAGGTGGAAGAGGAGGTGTTGCTCCTCCTTGTAGGTGGCCTTAGTCCGGCAGTTCATGAGACCATGGACAGTCATGTCGGCAAGGGAATGGGGCAGGGAATTGAAATGGGTGGTCCCTGAGATATTGTTGGTAGACTCGCCGTATTCCACGCAAAACAAACTCTCACTGCAGCCAAGTTGAACTTGGAACTTTGTGTAGCATTTGCACAAGTGGAAATTTACCACCCAGTTCTGTCAAACCATCTTTGTCTCAAGCTCATGTACTAGAATAATTTAGGCCTGCTTCCGCTCCGTAAGTGGTTATATGGTTATGCTATCCTTTGCATGTTTAAAATTTAATCTGCATGCTGCGTTAGTAATTTTTTCCCCCAGAAGCTTCTCTATTCCTGTGACAATCCATAGGATCAAGTCTAAACCATTATATTTAAAATAGAGTTGGGGGCTGATTGGATTGAACAGAGATGACACAAATTGCTCTTTTTAATTAAGCTGGAAAGCTTTTGTTTGTAATTCTGCCTTCCATACCTGACACATTTCCAATACAAATTGAAAAGTAATCTCCTAAATAAACTGAGAAAACAGGATAAAACATGCAATAATTCACTTGAATGAAATATATCTGGCCAGGATCAGAATTTGAAAAACAAAAACTCCTTGTGTGTAAACAGGACATACAATGGGGCCAAGAGTGAGCCAGCTGACTGACTGGTGTCAAGGTTCACTGTCTTACATATTTAAGAGAGCCAAGGATCAGTGGGCAGCACTTTCACCTGAGTCAGAAGGTTTCTATCCAAAAATGTCGACCCTTCTCTTTCTCCCATGATTGCTGCTTAAGTTCCTCCAGCAGATCGCCTTTTGCTCTAGATTCCAGTCTCTGCAGCCTCTTGTGAGTCTCCAGATCGTAGGCCTGCCTAATCCAGAGACCTCAACTCATAATCCCAGTAGACAATTTAGTCGATTGCTCGAGAAATGAGATACCATCACAAGTGCCATCATTCTAGTGAAACATCAAAATAGGAACCATCAGATAGATGTGGAAAAAATCCCACCAGATGATTTAAAGAACCCCTGAGGCATCCCAGTCAAGATTCACTTTCTATCCAACACATTCCTGGGAAGGCAGGCAATCAGTCCACCACATCAATACAATTCCTTCGAAGAATAATGCAATTAGTCAACTCCTGACTCTTTTCTCCATATCCTGGCAATTTTTGGGAGAGGTAAAGAAGAAGCCTTCAAAGCTGGAGCGAAACACAAAGTCCTGGAGAAACCCAGAAGCATCCGTGGCAGGCAATAGATGAGATTTCAGGCCATTGCTTCCCACAGATGCTGCCTGACCCGTCAAGTTCCTCCAGCATTCTGTGTGTTTTGTTCCTGCAAGTCTTCTCCTCCTTTACATGTTCATCATTTCCTTTAATGCAAACCACCAACAACCCTTGCTCTTGTAAAGAATTTAGAATACTAATCAAGTATTGCAGAAATATTGTTCGTCTATTACCTCACATTTGTGCCTTCTGGTTATTGACACATCAGCCACCAGAAAGATTGTTCCAGTTTCAATTTCAGTTTATTGCTATGTGTGGGAGTTTGCTGTGCATAATTTAAAATTACATCTGTGGGCTGATTCCTGCTGACCAGAATTGCTATCAGAGGGACTTAGCAGGTCAGGCGGCATCGATGGGTAGAAATACTTGGTCAACATTTCAAGTCAGGATCCTTTAATGAGCCAAAAGTAGGAATGGTGTAATGAAACCATAAAACCATAAGAAAAAAAGAGCAGAAATAGGCCATGCAGCCCATCGAGTCTGCCCCGCCATTTAATCATGAGCTGATCCATTTTCCCTCTCAGATCCACTCTCCCATAACCCTTGATGCCTGGCTAATTAAGAATCTATGAATATCGACCTTAAATACACCCAATGACCTGGCCTCCACAACCACCTGTGGCAAATTTCACAGATTTACCACCCTCTGGCTGAAGAAATTCTTCCGCATCTCTGTTCTAAGTGGACGTCCTTCAATCCTGAAGTTGTGCCCTCTTGTTCTAGACTCTCCCATCATGGGGGGGGGACTTTTTGCATCTACTCTGTCAATGCCCTTCAACATTTGAAATGTTTCAATGAGATTTCCTCCCTCAGTCTCCTAAATTCCAATGAGTACAAGCCAAGAACTGTCAAATGCTTCTCTTATGATAACCTTTTCTTTCCTAAAAATCATCCTAGAAATCTTCCTTTGAACCTTCTCCAACGTCAGCACATCCTTTCCTAAATGAGCACAAAACTGCTCACAATATTCCAAGTGAGGTCTCAGCAGTACCTCATAAAGCCTCAACACCTCGTGCCCGGTCTTGTATTCTATTGTACTTGAAATAAACACCAGCATTGCATTTGCCTTCATCACAACTTCAATCTGTAAATTTTCCTGCAGGCTATCCTGCATGAAGACTCCTAGGTCCTTTTGCATCTGGGTATTTTCAATTTTCTCCCCATTTAAATAAGTCTGCCTGTTTATTTTTCTGCTAAAGTGCATAGCCATACACTTTCTGACATGATATTTCAGTTGCCACTTCTTTATCCATTCTCCTAACTTGCCCAAGTTCTTTGGCAGCCTCCCTGCTTCCTCAGTACTACCTGCTCCTCCATCTACATCTGCAAACTTGGCCATTCATTCCACAGTCCAAATGATTAATATACAACTTAAAAAGAAGTGGCCCCAACACTAGTGACACTAGCACTGTGGGTGGGTTACAATACCTCATTGGAGGGCGGGGGATGGTCATAAGTGGGTGGGGTGGGGTCACAATATCTCATTTTGGGGGCAATGAATGCCCCACCTTGGCAACAACCCTGAGTGTGGCACCTTGTCAAAATCCAAACACACAACATCCATGTTTATCAAAGGAGGAATAAAGATAAAAAGAGGGGGAGAGCTGGAGAGGGACTAAGAGGCAACAGGATATTGGACAGTAGGTGGTTAGGTAGAGTGACAGGGAAAGGGAGAGACACAGGGAGGGAGAGGGGGAAATTAGAGAGAAAAATGAGAACAAATAGGTAAAGAGGAGAGGAACCAGATAGAGGTGGAGGTTGCCTCAAATTGGAAAAGTCACTGCTTAAGCCATTGGGTTGTCCAAGAGGAATTTGATGTGTTGTTCCTCAAATTTATGTTTGCCCTCACCCCAGCTCTGGAAGAGGCCGAGGACAGAGCGTCTGTTGATGCCCCTGGGTTGCTGATGCTTTCACAGTCTACTGAGCTGTGGTTAGGTTTAGGGTGGGGGGCAGGTTGGCAGGGAAGAGGAGGGGGTCATGTTAAACCTCAGCATACTCTCCTCACCCCACTCCAACCTGGAGATGGGCCTTTGCTGGCCAAGAAAGCAGCAAGTGACTTTGGCATTTTAAATGTCTCTGATATCATTGGACAACGAATAATTTTCTCCCTGAATACTTTTGGGTGTATTGTTATGTATTTTGGCCTGCTGATCACGAAAATCAACTTAAAAGTTTCCTATCACGTTCCATTTTTTAAGATGTAACCTCTTTTTGTGATTTCCTGTCGTAATTTTAAGTCTACTTCAAGTATATAAAACCATGAAGAGCAACGTGTCATTTAAAATTCATTTTCCGCATTCGCACTTGGACGTCTTCCCTGCTGATCGTGGTGCAGTCAGTTACAAACAGGGTGAAAGGTTTCACCAGGACATTGAGACCATGGAAAAGTGGTAGCACGGCAACTGGAATCCATCAATGCTGGGCAACTATTGCTGGACACTGACACAAGAGGCATCAGATGCTGAGTACAAATGAAAATCAGCGGCAAAACATTTCAGGTCAACTGAACTAATGCAGCGTGTCAGCGTCATGATGCGATTAAACAGGATAAATTCAATAAAAGTTAACTACATTATTCTCCAACTGCCTACATGATGCAGCAAATCTGAAATCATCTTTGACAGCTTGAAGTTGTCTATCGTAATCCCCAATGTTTTTTCAGGAAGTAAACCTTTTGGGGAAAAAAATTGTCGTCCAGTGTTTCCAAAGACAATTCAAAACTATTACAATTGAAACAAAGCAGCTCAAAACACACCAAAACTTACAAATAATTTAAAATGTTAAATTGAAGCAGTCATTTATATAAAAATATTAGCTTCAATTTTGCTTTCTCAATCTTTACCAACATATCCATTCAAATCAAGAGGTCGATGATTTCCATTGTTCAATACAATGTAGACCTGAATAAAATAGTGGGGAGGTGGGAAGATACAGGCCCACAAGCAAGAGAGCAAAGGTGGGAGGGCAAAAGATGGGAAGTGATAGGGGGAGGAATAGCTCTCAAAATGGAGCTGGAGAGGCCCAAAGACCTCATGGAAATGAGAGAAGTTGGTGTTAATGCCATCCAGTTGGAGAGCGCTCAGAAAGAATATTAGGGGTTGTCCAAGTAGCCTGGGTTTGACAGTGCATGGGCAAACATGTCTGCGTGGGATTGGGTATTGAAACACTCCACTCAAGTGTTTCCAAACTATTTACCAGACACCCAAGCACCCTCTATCTCAAATCTCAAGGTTTCTAAATATTATAAAATTAATTAATTTACATTTTTATCCAACACTTTATAACTCTTAACAATTCACATTGGTCTAAAATCATTCAACTTGTATGCAAAGGGATGTCAGATCCCAGCAAGGAAAAGCTGGCAACATTTGCCACCCCATAGCTCACATGCAAATCGATGTCAACTATTTGTTTTCATAAACTGTATGAGTTCTAAACACAGTAAATCAATTAAAGTCAGCATTTGTCAGTGTGTTGAATTGGCAAGGAATCACATCATCCCAAAATATATTGCTGATCACCATTCCATAAAGCCAACATGGCACAGTTAACTCCACTGCATCAACATGGTTCAACTGTCCACATGTTCACTGTAGGCAGGGAGATGGTGATAGATGTTGGGAAGCCAGCATTAGTTCACTGGCATTATTAAATCAATTTTCAAATCATAAAGATGCTTGGAATCCCTGAGACTAAATAACCCAGAGTTGCCAGACCAATGTATTAATGCTGGACCATAGAACTAAAGACTTAGTTATTAAATTAGAGGAAATCACCAAGTCTCCAGATTGGAAATCGTAGTCCATTCACGATGGTTGTACCAACGTATACAGCACGGTTGGCGTAGCAGCTTGCGCAACACCTTTACGGCACCAGGGATTGAAACTGGGGTTTATATCCTACGCTGTCTGTAAAAAGTTTGGACATTCTCCCTGTGTCTGGTGGGTTTTCCCCATGGGCTCCAGTTTCCTCCTCCAGTTTGAAACATACTGGGGATTGTGGGTTAATTGGATGTAAACTGGGTGGCACAGACTCATGGGCCAAAATGGCCTGTTACCGGGCTGTATGTCTAAATTTAATACAAATTAGGAACAAGAGTAGGGCCACTTGCTCTTCCAGACTTACCATCCATTTCATGAAATTATCATCTGATCTTGGTCTCATCTCCACATTCCTGGCTACCCTTTTATTTACCAAGAATTGATCTCTATCTGCCTTAAAAATATCCAAAACACCCAATCTAGATTCTCTGACCAGAAAGAACCTGTCAACACCCCTTAGAATGTCCAATCAAGTCCCTATCACTCCTCTAAACTCCAGAAGAGATAAGCCTGCCCTCTCCACCCCTTCCTCATGAGACAATCCACCCACAAGACATGGGAGTAGAATAAGGCTATTTGGCCCATCGAGTCTGCTCTTCCATTCAAATAGTGGCTGATGCATTCTTGCACTCAACTCCATTCTCCTGCCTGCTTCCATAATCTTTGGAACAGTTACTAATCAAGAACCTGCCAACCTCTGCTTTTAATCCACCTTCCACAGCCATCTGTAGCAACAAATTCCCAGATTCACCACCAATTGACTGAAGAAATTTCTCCTCATCTCCCCTGACCACACTAGATATCGGTCTAGTAAACCTTCTCGGAAATGTTTCTAAAGCATTCACATTCTTACGAAAGGAAGGAGGCGTTTGCGTTACCCTTCATGAGGTCTGAAAATTGACCTGGTTATGATGCATAACCTCCCAAGTCTCAACCTTTGTATTCAACTACCCAGTGGTAAATAATGACTTTTCATCACCTTTCTGAATTACTCGAATATGAGCCTTGTGCAAACCAGACATGAGAACACCCTGATCCTGCTGCATCTCAAGAGTTCTGCAATCCTCTTTTTATTTTTCCTGCTGAGTGAACAATTTCACCATTTTTCCACATTACACTAATGGAAATCAAGCCCAGATGATAGATATTCTTTTGCTGCCTTTTTCACACTGCACATCATATTTTAGACATACAGCACGGCCCACAAGTCTACGCTGCTCAATTACACTCAATTGACCTGCAACCCCAATGCGTTTTGAAGGGTGGGATGAAACTGGAGGACCAGGAGGAAATCCACCCAGACATGGGGACAACAAACAAGCTCCTTGCAGATAGCTCCGGATTCGAACCCCGGTGGCTTGCACTGTAACAGTGTTGTGCTAACCGTACCGCCCTAATACACAAAGAAACAAGACCAGCATTAGGGTGGAGCAAAGGTGAAGGAAGAATTCTCCAGATTACAGTAAAATTGCAGGTACGAGAATCTCAGGGTTGTGTGTGATGTCATGTATTCTGAGAATAAATCTGAAATCTACTACCCCTCTTATGCACCCAAATATTTCAGTCTTTTGATAACCAAATCCGAGCGAGAGAGAGCGAGAGAGCGCACGCATGCGCGCCAGCGCACGTGAAGGGGGAGCAAGAATAAAGGCACGAAGTGAATCTGGTGAATGGGTAGAGGACATGGAGCAAAGTGGCAGAGTGTGTGTGGAAGGTTAGTGTGGAAAGGTTCTTAATATGGGTTACAATAACACAAATAATTTTTTCAATTTTTGATAAAATTCAAAACCAGTCTCTATTTCAGGTTGTCACAGATTGCTAAGTTCCCTCTGGTGACTACAAGAATCTGCAAGGAAATGTTATAATATTCATACAAACAGTATGTTTTGTACAAACTAAATTTCATGTCCAATCATAATGTAAACTGCTTGGCTACAGGTTATGAGAACCTTGGCAACAGGATTGCTTATTAATTGTGAAAGATGATGACTCCAATCCAATGAATAAAACATTGGAAACGCATAGAACAGAGAGTCATGGTCAATGCTGGGAGCTTTGCCAATAGACTACAAAACAATACCAATTGGTTATATTTGCAGATCAAATTTTACTGCAAAGATCAGTCAAGCAAAGGCAAGGAACTAAAGAACTAAAATAACACAAATGGGCAAAATAGAAATGAAATCCAATAGAGACAAAAACAAGGACAAAACAGAAATTTCACTCAAGTGAACAATGTTAAATGAACAGGGGAATGACGGAGAAAAATTGTCAATCATTAACTAAAGATGTGATATTGTATCTTAGCGTGGAGCAACAATTGGGGAAAAAAGTAACAGACAGAATCTGAACTAGGTCTTTGAGTTACAAACACCTTGACTTTACAAAAGTTATCAGATGAATTTTTTTTAAACCAGTTTTTGAAGAAGTGAAGAATTGTTAAGTTGATATTCATTAAGCTGGCAAGATCTGAAGTGCCTGTTTCAGGAGTGAGGTACTTGAATGACGTGGTGTGCTTAACTATAAAGTCTGATGTCCAAATTATGGTCAATGCTGGGAATCAGAGAAATGTACAGCTCCCCACTGGGCCACCAGGGCTCACCTCTGCCTTTCAGGTGATGACGCCTACAGATTTCAGCTTTATTGTCAGAGTACGTGCATGAAATCACATACAACCCTGAGATTCTATTTCCTGCAGGCAAGGCAGAATTACCACTTATTGGCAGTGGGAAGAAAAATAATTAAAAAACAAACTGAATGTGCAATACACAGAGAGAAAAATCAATAAAGTGCAAAAGTACACTCATCTCCTTTATCCAAATTAGGTCTGCACCCCTCTACTCTTTTCCTATCCAAATCATTGTCCAAATGCTTTTTAAACATTGAAATAATAGGTACATCAACCATCTCATTACAAATATTCACCATCTTCTGTGTGGAAAAAAACGTACCCCTCAGACCTCACTGAGTTTCAGCCCTCATGCCTCAAACCTGCACCCACTAGGTCTAAGCTGGGGAAAAAATTCTGACTATCCATCCTATACATGCACCTAATCATTTTGTAAAACTCTCGGTCACCTTTCAGCCTCATACATTCAGTGAGACTAAACCCAGCCTATATAATCTCTCTTTGAAACTACAGTCCTTCATTCCAGGCAACATCCTGACGAATCTTTTCCACACTCTTTCCATTGCTACCACGTCCTTCCACTTGCGTGGAACTGAATCATCCAAGTGCAATCTAACCAACGTAACGACTCAACTCTAATACCCATACCAAATGCTTTCTTCACTACCCTATCCGTGCAACTTTCAGGCATCTATTAGCTTGAACCTCGAAGTCTCCTGGAACATCAATGCTCCTAAGGTCCCTGACAGTCTACATGTTCTAGCAGAATTTGATGTTTAAAAGTGAATTACTTCTACCTTGTCTGGATTAGATTTGATCTGCCACTGCTCTACCCACCTTTCCAGATGAATGGCACCCAAACACAGGCAAATGGGACTAGCTCAGGTCAGCACCTTGCTCAGCATGGATGAGTCAGGTTGAAGGTCCCATTTCAGTTTTGTACAACTCAATGACTAATGTTTGATTGGAAAAGGGGACTGGTGTTAGTTCTCTTATCTTGCTCATGAATGTGGAGAATTTCATGCAGCGAGCATTGATGTAAATGGTTTACTAAAAATAATCCAAGTCCAAGAAGCATTTAGGAGGGTAGAAAACAACAACACAAAACAATATTTAATTTTTAATTTAGATATACAGCACAGTAGCAGGCCCTTCTGACCTGAGACCCCGATTAACCCACAACTCCTGTATGTTTTGGAGGATGGGAGGAAACCGGAGCATCCGGATGAAGCCCATACAGACATGGGGAGAACCTACAAGCTTCTTACAGACAGTGTGGGATTTGAACCTGGGTCACTAGCGTTGCATTAAATACATTTTCACCTCTGTTTCGAATAACTAATACCTTATTTTGAGTCTGTGATCGCAGGTTCTGAACATCTCAGCAAATGTTATCCTTCGATCTATGCTATCAAACACTAAGAATTTTGCAGTCTTCAATGAGATTACAACTCGTTCTCCAATATCCTGGAGAGTAAATTCTCAAGACCGCTTTCTCTCTCCACAGGACCATTCCTTCATTCCACGAATAAGTTCAATAATCCTTAATGACACACCCTCATGTCCTTCCTTGGGTAGGATGAAAATGTGTGCAATATTCCAAATACAATCTCATCAGGGCCCTAGACAATTCCAATAAACTTCAATGGTTCAAAGCTTCCTTTTAAGTCACAATAATACAATAAAGCCCCTCATATCCGGCACCTACAGGGAATGTTAGATCGGAATCAGAATCAGAATTTGTGGCAGCCTCGTAGTGTAAACCATCTTCTTAAACACCAATATCTTAAACAATAACATAACATCCCAACCATATTATAACCATCTTCCATCATTACTATTTTTAAAAAGTGCACAAAAAGTAAGGCAGTTTCGTTGTTCATTGATGCCGAATAAGCGAGTTTTCCGATTTCTTAAGACTCATTTTTATAATGTCTAACTAAATCATCTGCATTAAGAATAAACAGTTTAAAAGACAAAAATACTATACTGCACTTTCACTGAATAAACTTCACTTGCAGGAATATATAAACTTAAGGCATTTTACTTCATTTTCAGTCACATTCTTTGAAAACATTTAACCATCACTGCATCTGCAGGTCCCTTCCCCTCCACAGAGCTGCCCAAAAGGCAATAATGTGGTAAATTGGTTCAGCAAGTTTGCTGAATGTAATGCGCGTCGAAAGAACCAAAGACTTGTTGATTCAACTAAAAGACTGGAGCATATCACAAGCAGGTCGACCAGTCCAGAATGACCTGGTCTGGCAAGGAGCAATCCATTAAGACCTGCCAGTAGGTGTGGCTACACTCTCAGCCAATCACAGTTATCCTACACTCCCTTCCCTTTCCCTTTGGCTTGGCTTTGCGGATGAAGATTTATGGAGGGGTATGTCCACGTCTGCTGAAGGTTCGTTGGTGACTGACAAGTCCGATGCGGGACAGGCAGGCATGGTTGCAGCAGTTGCAAGGGAAAATTGGTGGGTTGGGGTTGGGTTTTTCCTCCTTTGCCTTTTGTCAGTGAGGTGGGCTCTGCGGTCTTCTTCAAAGGAGGTTGCTGCCCGCCAAACTGTGAGGCGTCAAGATACACGGTTGGAGGCGATATCAGCCCACCGGCGGTGGTCAATGTGGCAGGCACCAAGAGATTTCTTTAAGCAGTCCTTGCACCTCTTCTTTGGTGCACCTCTGTCTCGGTGGCCAGTGGAGAGCTCGCCTTAGAACACGATCTTGGGAAGGCGATGGTCCTCCATTCTGGAGGCATGACACACCCAGTTGGGTCTTCAGCTTGTGGACTCTGCCAGCTCGAGTACTTCGATGTTGGTGATGAAGTCATTCCAATGAATGTTGAGGATGGAATGGAGACAGCACTGATGGAAGCGTTCTCGGAGCCATAGGTGATGCCGGTAGAGGACCCATGATTCGGAGCCGAACAGGAGCGTGGGTATGACAACGGCTCTGTACACGCTGATCTTTGTGTGTTTCTTCAGGTGGTTGTTTTTCCAGACTCTTTTGTGTAGTCTTCCAAAGGCGCTATTTGTCTTGGCGAGTCTGTTGTCTATCTCTTTGTCGATCCTTGCATCAGATGAAATGGTGCAGCCAAGGTAGGTAAACTGGTTGATCGTTTTGAGTTCTGTGTGCCCGATGGAGATGTGGGGGGGGGGGGTGCTGGTAGTCATGGTGGGGAGCTGGCTGATGGAGGACCTCAGTTTTCTTCAGGCTGACTTCCAGGCCAAACATTTTGGCAGTTTCCGCAAAACAGGAAGTCATGCGCTGGAGAGCTGGCTCTGAATGGGCAACTAAAGCGGCATCATCTGCAAAGAGTAGTTCACGGACAAGTTGCTCTTGTGTCTTGGTGTGAGCTTGCAGGCACCTCAGATTGAAGAGACTGCCATCCGTACGGTACCGGATGTAAACAGCATCTTCATTGTTGATGTCTTTCATGGCTTGTTTCAGCATCATGCTGAAGATAGTAAAGAGGGTTGGTGTGAGGACGCAGCCTTGCTTCATGCCATTATCAATGGAGAAGGGTTCAGAGAGCTCATTGCTGTATCGTGCAGTTGGATAACCATCCTACACTACCATCTGTACATATACACATTGGTGATAGAATCTGTACTATTACACTGAAGACACAAAGATAGGAGGCGTTGTTGACACTAAGGAAGATTTTCAAAGCTTGCAGAGGGATCTGGACCAACTGGGAGAATGGGCCAAAAAAATGGCAGATGAAGTTTAATGCAGAGAAGTGTGAGGTGATGCATTTTGGAAGAGCAAATGAAGGTAGGACATACACAATAAATGATAGGGCACTGAGGAGTGTGGAGGAGCAGAGAGATCTGGGAATAGATGTATTGTTCCCTGAAGATGGTGTCACAGGTGGACAGGATTGTAAAGAAAGCTTTTGGCATCTTAGCCTTTATAAATCAAAGTATTGAGTACAGGAGTTGGGATGTTATGTTATGTTGAAGTTGTTTAAGATATTGGTGAGGCCAATATCTTACGTGTGTAGTTCTGGGTGCCTAACTACAAGAAGATTATCAATAAGATTGAAAAAGTGCAGAGAAGATTTACTAGGATGTTGCCGGGTCTTCAGGAAAAATTAAACAGATTAGGACTTTATTCCATGGAGCAAAGAATAATGAAGGGAGATTTGTTTTAACAGTGGTTCTCAACCTTTTTCTTTCCATTCATATACCACTTTAAGTAATCCCTAATCCATAGGTGCTCTGTGATCAGTAAGGGATTGCCTTAAGGTAGTGTGCGAGTGGGAAGAGAAGGTTGAGAATCACTGCTCTAGACCCAATTATTACTAAAATATTTTGCTTGAGAAAAATTGTCATTGGCCCATTTCCTTTGGAGTTATAAAACCATGCACATAACGAGTCAATTAGGTACGATTAAAATAGTGGTTTTCAAACATTTTCTTTCCACCCACATATCACCTTGAGCAACATCACAGTCACCAGACATCAATCCATCGAAGACAACAACAAGAGGCGGTGTCTTAAGAAAGCAGCCTCTATCTTCAAAGGCTTCCACCACCCTGGCCAAGCCCTCTTCATACTTTTACCATCAGCAAAAAGGTACAGGAGCCGGAAGACAAGCACTCAGCAGCCCAAGGACAGCTTCTTCCCCACTGCCCTCAGATTCTTGAACAATCAATGAACCACAGACACTGTCTCACTGACTTTTTCTTGCACTATTTTTATTTATTTTGTGATTTTAGAAATGTTTCCACTGTGAAGCTGCCACAAAACAATGAATTTCATGGCATACTCACAACAATGAATTTGGATCTGATCTGCGGTCTTTACCTTTCACCCTATGATAACATATTGGGCCTGAACCCTTAATTATTTCAGGCTGTATGAATCAGATGCACAAAACAATCAAAGCAAGTTGAACTGGGAGAAAGATCAGTTTAGGTCACTTCTTTTTATATATTTTTTTTTTATCTTTCACACTGTGAACCATATCAACCAAAATATGTACTAACGTTTCTCATTAAATATACACAGTGGCACTTTCTCCCTTTTTTCCCCCCTTTCCCTCCCTCCCCTCTTCCAACCCCCTACCAAAACCAATAAATATTCAACATATACAATACAATAAAACAATATCTTCACACAAAGGAAAATAAACAAGAAAAATGCATCATCTATTTGTCACACACTGAATCAAGTTGTTTTGTCTTATCATTTTAGGGGATGGAGGTCCGAGGTAAGCTCTCTCTGTTATGTTCCATGTAAGGTTCCCAAATTTGTTCAAACAACGTGACTTTATTTTTTTAATTATATGTTATTTTATCTTATGGAATACATTTATTCATTTCCATGTACCATTGCTGTATTCTCAGGCTCTCTTCCATTTTCCAAGTTGACATTATACATTTTTTTGCTACTGCTAAGGCTATTATAATGAATCTTTTTTGCACTTTATCCAATTTGAGGCCTAATTCTTTACTTCTTATGTTACTTAAAATAAAAATCTCTGGATTTTTGGTATGTTATTTTTTGTGGTTTTATTTAATATCTGATTTAGATCTTCCCAAAACTTTTTCACTTTCTCACATGCCCAAATTGCATGGACTGTTGTTCCCATTTCCTTCTTACAGCGAAAACATCTGTCTGATAACATTGGATCCCATTCTTTTAATTTTTGAGGAGTGATATAATACAGTATCATACTGTATCATACGTAACCTTGTGTTTATTTTATTCTTCATAGTTCCAGAACATAAAGATTAAAAAATGAAGCATGGGAAAAGTTATGTTTAAATCCTTTTCCAACTTTTGTTTAGGTTTATAATTTATTTCATAATTTTCCTTATCTTGCAGCTTAATGTACATGTTTGTTATAAATCTTTTAATTAACATTGTGTCTGTAATCACATATTCAAAGCTGCTTCCTTCTGGTAATCTTAGTCTGTTTCCCAATTTATCCTTTAAATAAGCTTTCAGTTGATGATATGCAAACATTGTACCATGAGTTATTCCATATTTATACTTCAACTGTTCAAATGTTAATAAATTAACGTGCACTTTTGTTTGGCTCCGAGAGCCGTTTTTGAAGTCCACCGGTCGGGAAGTCGCAACTCCACAGGGCAAGCACCAACCTCGGGGATTGGGCGCTCCTCGCCACCACAGCTCCCTGTTCCTTCTTGAAGGTAAGGCCTTCTTTCTTCTCCGGTGACTTTTATTTTTAAGTTTTTCTTACTTTCTCCTTCTTGGGTGCCATCTTTTTTCTCTTCTCTGTAACTTTATATTCTATTTCTTATATTTTATATTTGTTGAGCTTTGTTTTTTCCTAACTGACCGGCCACTACTCCATCCTGTGACTCCAGTTTAGGTCACTTGATTTGAAGATCATACATCCAGAATTATCTGAACTGAAACAGAAAATAGTGATACTCAAAAGATCAGGCAGCATCCGTGGAAGAGGAACAGCTTTTTGTTTCAGGTCAAATGACCTTTTTAATCAAAATTGATGAAGCTTCTCCTCATCCCCTCCTTCTTGAATATAGTACTGACAGAATTATTATTTATTTCCAAGGCTTGGAGCTTTAGTCAGTTTTATTTGCAAATCAGTTCAATTTTCAGTGGAAAACACAACCTCTAGCATGCATCACCAGGCAGCACTCTGCAGACAACAGTGCTGTCTCTCACCTCTAATCTCCAAATATAATTCATCTTATATTTTATGCTAATTTAAAATAATATTTTATAAAAATATGACATTTCACTTTATTAAAAGAATCACCTTTCCTTCACTGACAAAATTGATGAAACACTACACTGCCTTACTGAACAATAATTTACTTGAACTCATTAACAATTCTGAACGCATGAAAGAGAAATGTTCTCCAGGAGGGACTTGCCCCTGATAGGAGCTCAAATTCTTTAGCTTTTGATTAAAACATTAAGCTGCATTTTTAATTTGGGAAGACAATTTGAAAGTGTTCATTAGGGTCAGCAAAGCAAGATGTGGTTTGCAATCCCAAACTGCCCATAGTTGGATAAAGGAGTCTCACAGGAACATGATGGAATATCTCAAAAATTTAAGTAACAAAACCACAATAACAAACTTGGGCTATATTACTTAATGAGAGGTTAAAATTTTTACAAACCTACCTACAATTTTACTCCAAGGGAACTGTGTTAATGACTTAAATTAGAAGGACATTAGGGCGGTACAGTTAGGACAGTGCTGTTATAACGCTAGCAATCGGGACATGCGTTCTTATCCGCCATTGTCTGTAAAGAATTTGTACGTTCTCCCTGTGACTGCATGGGTTTTCGCTTTCCTCCCACCATTCAAAACGTACCAGGGGCTGTAGATCAATTGGGCAGCACGAGCTAATGGGCCGGAAGGGCCTGTTACCATGCTGCATGTTCAAATTAAAAATTATGTTCTCTTGAAACAGAATTTAAATTTTCACCCCTCCCCAAATCAAAAGCCTAATAATAGTTTTAACTGGAACACCTTAAAAGATTAGAACTTCAAAAACGAAAATATAATCAAGGAAATGCTCTAATATTTAATATGATCGCCTAGTTTATAAATAATGATGTTACAAGACCATAACGATAATTAGAGCAGAAGGAGGCCATTTGGGCCATTGAGTCAACTCTGCCATTTCTATCTTACTGCATGTAGTGTTAACTCGGTCTTCTCCGCACTGTAGCTGAACAAAAGCAGTTCTATATGGAGATTTTACTTGGATCTTCCTTCGGTCAGCTTGCTGAAGTATGGTATCAGATCAGATCTCCAGTACCCGCTAGTATTTCTCAACAGGGTCAGAGAGAACGGATCATTTTATTGATTTTCTCTCTCGTCCACCTCTCACATATTATGTTCTACAAAGAGAGATAATAGTTAGGCTTAGGATTTGAACAATGAGAATAGGGTTGTTAAATATAATAATTATTAAAAAGAAAACACTCTTTCAACCATGTTCACACCACTTTCAAATCATGGACCTCAGATGCAAAGTAGCAAAAGAAAACATTTCAATAATTCCACAGAGAGGTTCATGTTCAACAGATATCCCAGACCCAGCCATCAACCTCATAAACCTCCCCTACAAACCTTAACCATAAGATACTCCGGGTCAATTAAAAGAACTGTCTGCACAATTAAAGCGTTGCTTTTTTTTGTGTACTTCCACTAACTGCAGCTGGGAATATTTATTTATCGATCCTTTGATAATTATTTCTTTCTACCTTGAATATTTAGGCAATTTAATTTTTGCTCTTGTAGTTGTGTATCCAGTGTGACTGCAGCAAGCAAGAACTTTGGTGCATCTGTACATTGTACTTTTAAACAAACAGCATGGTAAATGGGCCCTTTCGGCCCACAAACCTGTGCTGCCAAATAACACCAATTGATCCACACCTGCAGTATTTATTTTTGGAATGGTGGGAGGATACCAGATCACCCAGAGGAAGCCCATGCGGACACAAGGAGAATGTGCAAACTCCTTAAAGACAGCGTGGGATTCGTACCCCGGTCACTGGCTCTGTAACAGCATTGCGCTGACCCCTCTGCTAACCATGCCATGATTGTTAAAAGAATTCATAAAATATGATGTTTTCATGATTAAACCAGAACCAAGGACCCCGACAGCACATCGGATTTTGCGCTGAAAAATGTGCTGCTTGAGTAGGGGTGCCACTCCAGCAATAGCCACACTAGTGTTCACCTGGCAAACGGGAGAATAACCCAGTCATTGTGTCTGCAAAAATGACATCCTTTTACTTGATTACTGCACTTCAAGTTTACTCTCAATCCTCAAAAGAAGTACATTCACATACAGATGCTCCATTTATATTCCTCAGGATACGTGGTCCCTAAGGAATACAACCTTGGTCCAATTATGCTTGAAAAGGACTAATCTTTATTGGTTGCCAAATTGCTGAAAGCCCTCTAAAAGGTAGTGGACACAGCCCAGAACATCACAGGCAAAGCCCTCTCCATCATCGAGAACACCTACAGGGAACACTGCCGTCAGAGAGCAGCAGCAATCATCAAAGATCCATGCAGGACGTGCTCGGTTCTCGCTGCTGCCATCAGAAAGAGGTGTCGGAGCCACAAGACTCGCACCACCAGGTTCAGGAACAGCTGCTACTCCTCCACCATCAGACTCCCCAACAACAAACTCAATCAGGGACTCCTTTCAGGACTCTTACTTTTGCACTTTGTTGGATTATTTTCTCTCTGTATTGCACAGTTTGTTTACACTTTTTAAATTTGTTTACATGTGTACGTTGAGTTCAGTTTTTTGCACAACCAATAAGCAGTTTTCAGCCTGGCCTACGTGTGGGTTGCCATGCATGTACTCTGACAAGAAATCTGAACCTTGAGGAATTGGTATTAACAACAAGGCAACTTTTGTCTAACCGAACTTTCTATTTTCAGGTAACTTGACCTATCTATGGTCTCATCTCTCTCTCTCTCTCTCTCTCTCCATCACCTCCCTATCTAATTGCCTCCTTTCACATGGCTCCACCCTCCTCACATTCTTCCCCACCACCCCCCACCCCCAGGGTTCCATCCAGCTACTACCCACTCTCTGATCTAGATCCAGTTGTTCACCACTGGCTCCTTAACAATTCCCCTTACTCATCAGATTTCAATCATAGCAACCTCTGTACTGCTGCTTGTCACCTTCCTGCAACCATTTCAACTTTCAATCTCTCATTCCAACCCACTTAGCCACCCCCAACGTGGCTCCATCTGCCCCCTTGTAGAACGTGTCAAAAGAACTAAAGACTTGTTGATCCAAACCAAGGCTTTTATTAACTAAAAGACTGGAGCATATCATATGTAGGTCGACCAGTCCAGAATGACCTGGCCTGGCTAGGAGCAATCCTTTAAGACCTGCCAGTAGGCCTGGCTACGCTCTCAGCCAATCACAGACATCGTATACTACCATCTGTACATATACACATTGGTGATAGAATCTGTACTATCACATTCACCCCTTCTTTGAGAACCGACCTCAGGGTGGATGGAGGTTAGGGGCTGTACCAGTCAGGGGGCCTGACCATCCGGCATGACTGACTTGGTGCCAGGATTGGGAATCGCTGGAGTCGTGTTGCCAGCAGGCTCACAGAGTGCGGCCACTGCTTTGCTCAATTCCCCAACAGCATTGTCGACAGTCTGGCCTGAGCTGGTGGGGTGGTGCTGGTCCCTCTGTTCAAGCACATGACCTGTGGGAGAAGGAATAGGGGGAGGTTGGGTTGAAAGCACTGCTGTGCCTGATCCGGCTTGGGCTAGGTCCCTTACTGAGACTGTGAGTACCCGGATGGGCATGAGGACAATGTAGGCATAATGCAGGTTCGCATGGAGCAGAGCCACTCAGTCAACCAAGGGGTCGTTCTTTGAGTACCAGACATGGCGTCGTAGGAGGAGCGGCCCGGGAACCATGAGCCACGCCAGTATGGTTGTTCCCGATTCGGATTTTCTCGGGAAAGAGCACATCCTTTCATGGGGGGTGACATTGGTCACAGTGCGTAGGAGGGAGCGGATGGAGTGTAGGGCACTAGTGAGCACATCCTGCCAGCGAGAGGTGGGGAGACCTTTGGACCAGAGGGCAAGTGTAACCGCTTTCCAGACAGTGGCATTCTCTCTTTTGATTTGCCCATTACCGCGTGGGTAATAGCTAGTGGTCCTGCTTGAAGCAATACCACGCTCCAGAGGGTACTGTCACAGCTCTGCACTCAAACCGTGGATGTAACTGGGGTACCCGAAGATGGCGAAGATGCTGTGCAGGGCCTCTATGACTGAGGAGGCGGTCATGTCCGAGCAGGGCACAGCGAACGGGAAGCGGGAGTACTCATCAATGGACGTAAAGATATAGCAATTACATCTGGTCAACGGTAGGGGCCCCTTGAAGTCCATGCTGAGACACTCAAAGGGGCGGGTGGCTTTGATGATGTGGGTGTTCTCCGGACAGAAAAATTGGGGCTTGCACTCAGCGCACACGGGGCAGGTTCGGGTCATGGAGCAAATCTTTTGTAGGGCAGGTTGCAGGTTTTGTCAAAGTGTGCAAACCTAGTGACCCCTGGATGACAGAGCTCCTTGTGGAGTCTCTGCAGCCTGCCCAGTTGTATGTTGGCGCATCTGGTGGGTCGTTGAGTTTACCAGGCCGATAAAGTATGTCAATTAAAGGTGGAGAGCTTGATTCTCCACCTGACGATTTGTCATCCTTGATCTTACCTCGCTGGGTATTGCTGAACATGAAGGAGACCGCGCGTAGGTTGGTCAGCAGTGTAAAGCACCTGCCAGTGAGGTAGTGTCTCCAACGACATACTGCTTTGACTATGGCCTGGGCCTCCTTCTCGATGGAGGAGTGTTGGCTCTCAGGACCCTGGAGGGTTCTGGAGAAGAAGGCTACCGGCCGGCAGCCTGGTTCCAAGTGGCTGGCAGTGCAAAGTCAGACACATCGCTCTCCACTTGGAACAGGATGAACTCGTCGATGGCATGCAGCATTGCAGTAGCCATGTCCGATTTGATGCGGTCAAAGGCCACTTTGGCTTTGGTTGACGAGGAAGGAGATGGTCTTGATGAGTGGCCGTGCCTTGTCGGCATAGTGTGGAACCCATTGGGCATAGTAAGAGAAAAAGCCCAGCCAACGTCTGACTGCCTTCTGGGTGTGGAGGGGGGGTGGAGGCAAGTCCATGAGGGGACGCATGCGGTCAGGGTCCGGCATGACCACCCCATTCTCCACCACACCACAGAATTGTGAGCCGAGTGGTCCGGAAGACACACTTGTTGAAATTGTAGGTCAAGTGCAGCCGAGCTGCAGTCTGAAAAAAATTTCTCAAGGTTGATCATGATCCTCCGTGTCATGGCCGCAGATGGTGACGTTGTCCAGATACGGGAAAGTAGCAGTCAGCCCATTCTGGTCCACCATCCGGTCCAGAAGCGTGAAGCGGTTGATTGTCTGGCTGTAGTCAACCACCATCCACGGCTTCTCCCCATTTTTAACAACCACCACCTGGGCCCTCCAGGGACTCGAGCTAGGTTTGATAATGCCCTCATCCAGTGGTCTGCACACCTCGCTTGTGATAAATTTCCTGTGTTCATAACTATATTGCCAGCTTTCGGTGGCCACAGGCTTCCAGTCAGGGTTGAGGTTTGCGAAGAGCGCTGGCTGAGCAACTCAGAGGGTGGAGAGGCTACAGGTGAGGCTCTGTGGTGTGGAGGTGGGTGGCTCGGGCTGCCGCTGGCAGGAGGCGTTACAGAGAGTGGAACGCGAGACCCCCAAGGTGCAGGGAAATGGTTTGAAACTGGCACTGAAAATCCAGTCCCAGCAGTCTAGTGGCGCACAATTGGGGAAGGATTAATAGTTTGAAGTCTGTGAATGTGATGCCCTGGACTTTCAGGGTCGCCACGCAATACCCTTTTACCCCGGTCGAGTGCAATCTGGTTGCGCTGTGCCTCGCGGTGGAGCCCTCGCTCTCATTGGACGAGAGCTCAGATGAAGAAGTGTTTGAATGGGAGGGTGGCAGTTGGTCTTCTCACGAGGCACTGTGTTTGACGGTGGCCATTTTGGAGCGACAAACTACAGCAAAGTGGCCGTTTTTAAGGCACTTCTGGCACCTGGCTTTGCTCGCCGGGCACTGGGACCTGCTGTGCTTGTTTCTCCCGCAGAAATAACACTTCGGGGTCACATCGGGCAGCGTAGCGACAGCCGACAGGTCTTCAGTGTGCCGGGGGTTAATAGGGTAGAGGGAGGGTATCCTACTCACATCAGAGTGTGGGGTCCAGCCCCGAGAGTACACGTCCATACTTAAGACCGCATCCTCCATTGTCTCTGCGATCCAGATCACATTCTCTAGGTTTTCTCCCCCGTGCTCTAGCAGGTGCTACCTCACCTCATTCGATCGAACCCCAGCCACATAGGCATCCCAAATGAGATCATCCGTGGTCTCCGCAGCAGTTCTGTCTGTGCAGGCACAGTCCCTGCCCATTGCCCTTAGTGCTTGAATACAAGCTCTACGGGACTCATCAGGCTGTTGCCTCCTTGTTGCAAATTTGTACCAAGTATAGATCACGTTCACCGGTCCCTCGTAGAGCTCTTTCAGCACCTTCATGGCTGCGGCGTAAGTGGTCATCTCTTGGATGCTCTGGTAGACTCTTGGGAACACCATAGTCATCAATATTAGCTGTCTGTGGGTCAATGTCGAAGCATTCCAGCCGTAGCATACGCTACATCCCTTCAAAACTTTTTAGTTAATAAAATTGTCGAGCGCGTCGAAAGAACCAAAGACTTGTTGATCCAAACCAAGGCTTTTATTAACTAAAAGACTGGAGCATATCACATGTAAGTCGACCAGTCCAGAATGACCTGGTCTGGCTCAAAGCAATCCTTTAAGACCTGCCAGTAAGCGTGGCTATACTCTCAGCCAATCACAGTCATCCTACACTACAATCTGTACATAAACACATTGGTGATAGAATCTGAACTATCACACCCCTTTATTTAAATCTCTCTTTCCTCCCCCCCTTTCTCAGTTTGTCTGTCACCATCCATTCACCCGTTTCCTACTCAACCCCCCCATCACACACCTTCTTTCTGTCACCTTCACCCTTCCTTGGCTCACTCATCACCTACTGGCACCTGTTTCATCCCTCCCCCCTCCCCATACCTTGATGAAGGGCTCAAGCCCAAAACGTTGGTCATGTACCTTTAATATATAAAGTTCACTTTGACCTGCTGAGTTTCTCCAGCATTGTGTTTTCACTCATTCCCTCCCCCTCCTCTTTGTACAGGCTCTCTTCTATCCATATTCCGTCTTGATGATGAGCCTCAAAGATCAGCTCTTCAGTTCCCTTCGTGGATGCTGCCTGACTCTGAGTTCCTCCAGAGACTTTTTTTATGCACTAGATTCCAGCATCTGGTGTCGATTACATCACGAGCAGGTGCCTTACTCCAGTAATGAGGAACACAAGTGAAGCCAATGTGAATCGGGGGGAAACTATGTTATTGGAGTCATAATTTGAACAAAAGGCGGCAGTGGTGGATTTTGGAAATCAATCATCGCAGCTTGCTTCAAAGAAGCCCTAAAAGAGTCCTGTATCCAAAACTGACCACTGGTACCTGGAATACACTGTCTGGAGAGGCAATGGAGGCTGATACTATAGGAACATTTAAAAGACTCCAAGATAGGTACATGTGCACAAGTTAAATAGAGGGTGATTGATTGTGAGGGAGGGAAGAACTACATTGATCATGGAATAGTTTATATAAGTCAGCACAACATTGTGGGCTGAAAGGCCTGCACTGTTCTGTACTGCTTTATTAATAAAACCATAAGACATAGGAGTTGAAATAGGCCATTCAGCCCATCAAGTCTGCCCCATTATTTAATCATGAGCTGATCCATTTCCCCACTCAGCCCAACAGCCCAGCCTTCTACCCTTAACCTTTGATGCTCTGGCGAAACAAGAACCTAGCAATCTCTATCTTAAGTACACCCAGTGACTTGGTCTCCATAGCCGGCTGCGGCAACAAATTCCACAGATTTCCACCTACTTGCTGATTTAATTCCTCCGCATCGCTGTTCTAACCAGATACCCTTTAAACCTGAAGTTGTGCCCACCTGTCCTGGACTCTCCCACCATGGGAAATGACCTTTCTACATCTACTCTGTCCTTGCCTTTCAACATTCCAAATATTTCAATGAAATTCGACCCTCATTCTCCTAAATTCCAATGAATTCATCCCACGATCTGTTAAATGCTCCTCATGATAATTCTTTAATTCCCAGAATCATCCAAGTGAACCTCCTTTGAACCCTCTCCAATGACATCACATCCTTCCTTAAATAAGGAGCCCAAAACTACTTACAATACTCTAAGTGAGGTCTCACCAGTGCCTTATAAAGCCTCAACATCTCAAGCCTAGTCTTGTATGCTATTCTTCTTCAAATGAAAGCCAGCATTACGTTTGCCTTCTTCATCACTGACTCAACCTGCAAGTTTATCTTCAGGCTATCCTGCATGACAACTCCCAGGTCCCTTTGCATCTGAGTATTTTCAATTTTCATCCCATTTTTAAAGAAATCTGCACATTTACTTTTTTCTACCAAAGTAGATGACCATACGCTTTCTGACATATTTCATTTGCCACTTCCCTGTCCATTCTCTTGATCTGTGCAAGTCCTCCTGCAGCCTCTGTGTTTCTTCTACTTGACCTGCTCCTCCACCAACCTTCATATCATCTGCAAACTTGGCTACAAAGCCATTCATCCCATAATCCAAATCATTAACATACAACATAAAAAGAAGCAGCCCAAACACCAACCCCTGTGGAACATCACAACTGGCAGAACATGATCCTTGTTTTCTAACTCTCTGCTTTTGCCAATCAGCCAATGCTCTACCCATGCTAGCACGTTTCCTGTTATACCACGGGCTCTTGTTCAGTAGCTTTATGTGCAGCACCTTGTCAAATTCTTTCTGAAAATCCAAATACACAATATCCAATACCTCTCCCTCACCCAGTTTGCTTGTCACTTCATCAAAGAATTCCAATAGGCTTGTCTAGCAAGATTGTCCTTTAAGGAAGCTATTCTGTCTTTGGCCTGTCCTGTCATGTGCTTCCAAGTACTCTGTAACCTCATCCTTGTCAGTGATTGGGGAGATGTTGGAGTCAATTTCATCAGCCTCACCAGTCTTTAATTTCCATTCTGCTGCCTCATTCCCTTCTTGAATAGTGGGCTGACATCTGTGATTTTCCAGGCCAGAATCTACTGATTCCCAAAAGACCATTATTAATGTCTCCACAATCTCTACCGCTAATTATTTCAGGACCCGAGGGTGTGATCCATCTGGCCCGGGAGACTTTCCACCCTTAGACCATTCAGCTTTCTGAGTGCCTTACCCCTTGAAATAGTAACTGCATTCACTTCTCTTCCTTGATCCCCTTCGACATCTGGCTCACTGCTAACGTCTTCCTCAGTGAAGACTGATGCAAAATGCTCATCGAACTCCTCTGCCATCCCATTGCCTCCCACAATTATTTCTCCTGTCTCATTTTCTAAGGCTCCTATATCTACTCTCACCTCTTATTCTTTGTATACTTCAAGACATTTTTGTAAGCTCTTTGATATTATTTGCTAGCCTACTTTCATACCTCATTTATCCCTATTAATGAGTTTTTTTAGTAATCTTCGATAAGGTTTTAAAAAAACCTCCCCTTCCTCTATCTTCCCACTAATTTTTGCTTCCTTGTAAACCCTCTCTTTTGCTTTTATGTTGGGTTTGACTTCCCTTGTCAGCTGCACATAACATTTTTCCATTTGAATATTTCCTCTTTCTCGGTGTGTATTTATCCTGCACCTTCCTCGTTTCTTGCAGGAACCCCATCCATTGCCGCTCTTCCATCCCTACTAGCGCCCCCTTCCGATCGACTTCCTCTCTCAAGCTGCTGAAATACTGACTCATCTGACTTCAATTTCTCCTTGTTAAATCTCAAATTGAACTCAATCATATTGTGATCTCTGCCCCCTAATGTTTCCCTTACTCTAAAGCCCTCTAATCACTCCTGGTGCATTACACAACACCCAATCCAGGACAGTTGATCTCTTAGTGGACTCATTAACAGGCTGCTCTGAAAAAGCTACCTCGTACACTTGCTGCAAAATCTCTCTCGAGATGGTCTCTGGTTTTCTCAATCTACTTGCATGTGACCACCATAACATTGCCCTTCTGACACACCTTTTTAATCTACTGTTGCAATTTGTTGTCCGCATCCCAGCTACTGTTTGGAAGTCTGTATATAACCCAGTAATGTCTTTTTACCCTTGCCATTTCTCAACTCAGCTGACAATGATCTATGTTAATAAGGTTTATTTGCCGATGACTTTGTAATGTTCAGTTCCATTTACAAAACCTCAGATAATAGATAACCAAGGAAAACCTGAATGGTCTGCATAGGTCAACAGCATCCTTTTCAATGCCCATTGAGTTTATACACCTTCCCTTTGCACAAGATTCCAGTATCTACAGTTTCTTGTGTCAATACTTTATTCAATGAAATGGTTCATGCCTGCGGGCAACAGCATCTGATAATATTCAGGTAAATGCAGCAAGTAACATTCATGCCAAATAAATGACAAACCAAACTACTTCGACGAGAGAGTCTAACCACCTTCATTTGATATTAAATAACATTCACGTTGTCAAACTTGTTCCCTCAATTACATTCTATGGATTGCCTTTAAACTGAAAAACCCATCTGGACCAGTCATTGAAACACAGACTAAAAAAAAATAGATTAGACTTCAAGGATTTATTGTCAGAAGACATACACAACGTCAAAAAATATTTTTTTTTTTCTTGTGGGCCAGGCAGAATTTTTACTTATTGGTAGTGCAAAAAAAAACTATGTTTAAGAGAAAAATGTGAACAAAAAGAGAAATGTAAACAAAATGACTGCAACACAGAAGAAACTAATCAATATTCAGTAATAAATAATGTGCAAAGTAGTTTGATTTGAATGAGTCTCTGAGTTTGTTGTTTGCTTGGTGCATCAATTGGTGACTCAATCAACTCTCCAACATTTGCTAATTAAAAGTTATAAAAGTTATAACGTAGAACAGCGCAGTACAGGTCCTTCAGAAATCTACTCAAACTAAACCTTCCCTACCTACTAACATCCATAATCCTCTCTTTTTCTTGCATCCATGTACCCGTTTAGGAAACTTTTAAAAGTCCCTGTTGTACCAATCTCCACCATCACACCACAAACAGGTAAAAGAAACCTTATCCCTGATGTCTCCCCTAAACTTTTATCCCCTCACCTTGTACAGATATCCTCTGGTATTTGCTACTCTCACCCTGGGAAAAAGGTGCTGGCTGCCTATCTATGCCTCTCATAATCTTGTAGACCTCTCACCCTTCACTCCAAAGAGAAAAGCCCTAGCTCTGTTAACCTTGCCTCATAGACACATTTTCCAGTCCAGGCAACATCCTGATAAATCTCCACTGCACCCTCTCCACAGCTTCCACATCCTTCCTGTAATGAGGTGACCAGAACTGAATACAATATTCCAAGCTTTGTCTGAACAGAGATGTGGGGTTTTTTTTAAAAAATGCATCATCTCACCACTCTTGAACGCAATCCCCCGACTGAAGAAGGCCAGCATATCACGTCTTTTTTACTATCCAATCTACCTGTGCTGTAACCTTGAGAGCACTATGGATTTGGGCCCCAAGCTCTCTCTATTCTTTCACATTGTTAAGAATTGTGCCATTAACCATGTACTCTGCCTTCAAGTTTGACTTTTTAAATATGCATCACTTCACACTTCTCTGGATTGAACTCCATCTGCCTCTTTTCTACCCAACTCTACAACCTGTTGTACCCTACGACAACCTTCTATAGTATCCACAGCACCTCTCAACCTGTGTGAAGGTAAAAATTACAGAAGTTTAAAATTGGTAGGTTCACTGATCATGCAACACAACCTCAAGAAACAGGAAAATTCATTTATCTGGCATCTACCAATCCCCTTAGGTGCTGGATACCAGGATACTGTAAAACAATATTTCTTCATTGTTGTTGAACCATAACCCCAAAAGTAGGGAAGTGAGGGTGTGTGGTAGGACATCAATAAATTGGAATGGGTGAAGAGGAGATTCACTCACACATTGCTGGGAATGGAGGGGTTGAGTTAGAGAGGTTAGGCTTAGTCTTTAACCCCTGGAGTGCAGGGGTCTGAGGCACAGTATTTCAGAGGTTTATAAAATCATGGGCATGGATAAATTGAACCATTTTTTTCACCAGGGTAAATAATTCATGAATGAATGGTTTAAGGTGAGAAGGGAGAGATTTAAGAAGTACCTGAGGGGCAACCTTTTCGCTCAGAGGGTGGGGTATAGGTGGAATGAGCTGCCAGAGGAAATTGCAGAAGCAGGAACAATTTTGACATTGGATGGACATGTGGATGTGATGGGCTTAGAAGGATGCAGATCAAATGCAGGAAAATGGCATAGGTCAGAATGGTAATTGATTGGTTATGGATGTGTTAGGTCAAAGGGCCTGTTCCACAATGCATGACTATGACCATCTTCTCAAAAACAATTGGGAGTGGGCCTTGAAGTGACCCTCATAAATGATTTTGGGTGGAAGGACATTTATCTACATTGGGCAGGTTTTCTTCATTGTGTGGCTGAAGTTGCATCTTTGGCTTGGCTTCGCGGACGAAGATTTATGGAGGGGTATGTCCACGTCTGCTGCAGGCTCATTGGTGACTGACAAGTCCGATGTGGGGCAGGCAGTTATGGTTGCAGCGGTTACAAGGGAAAATTGGTTGGTTGGGGTTGGGTTTTTCCTCCTTTGTCTTTTGTCAGTGAGGTGGGCTCTGTGGTCTTCTTCAAAGGAGGTTGCTGCCTGCCGAACTGTGAGGCGCAAAGATGCACGGTTGGAGGTGATATCAGCCCACTGGTGGTGGTCAATGTGGCAGGCACCAAGAGATTTCTTTAAGCAGTCCTTGTACCTCTTCTTTGGTGCACCTCTGTCTCGGTGGACAGTGGAGAGCTCACCATATAACACGATCTTGGGAAGGCGATGGTCCTCCATTCTGGAGGCATGACCCACCCAGCGCAGTTGGGTCTTCAGCAGCATGGATTCGATGCTTGCGGACTCTGCCAGCTCGAGTACTTCGATGTTGATGATGAAGTCACTCCAATGAATGTTGAGGATGGAGCGGAGGCAGCGCTGATGGAAGCGTTCTAGGAGCCGTAGGTGATGCTGGTAGAGGACCCATGATTCGGAGCCGAACAGGAGCATGGGTATGGCAACAGCTCTGTACACGCTGATCTTTGTGTGTTTCTTCAGGTGGTTGTTTTTCCAGACTCTTTTGTGTAGTCTTCCAAAGGCGCTATTTGCCTTGGCGAGTCTGTTGTCTATCTCGTTGTCGATCCTTGCATCTGATGAAATGGTGCAGCCGAGATAGGTAAACTGGTTGACCGTTTTGAGTTCTGTGTGCCCAATGGAGATGTGGGGGGGCTGGTAGTCATGGTGGGGAGCTGGCTGATGGAGGACCTCAGTTTTCTTCAGGCTGACTTCCAGGCCAAACATTTTGGCAGTTTCCGCAAAACAGGACATCTTGCGCTGGAGAGCTGGCTCTGAATGGGCAACTAAAGCGGCATCATCTGCAAAGAGTAGTTCACGGACAAGTTGCTCTTGTGTCTTGGTGTGAGCTTTCAGGCGCCTCAGATTGAAGAGGCTGCCATCCGTGTGGTACCGGATGTAAACAGCGTCTTCATTGTTGAGGTCTTTCATGGCATGTTTCAGCATCATGCTGAAGAAGATAGTAAAGAGGGTTGGTGCGAGGACGCAGCCTTGCTTCATGCCGTTGTCAATGTAGAAGGGTTCGGAGAGCTCATTGCTGTATCTGACCTGACCTTGTTGCTTTTCGTGCAGTTGGACAACCTTGGGGGGGGGCGGGGGGCATCAGAGGCCCTCTAGTATTTTCCAAAGCCCTTTCCTGCTCACGGTGTCGAAGGCTTTGGTGAAGTCAACAAAGGTGATGTAGAGTCCTTTGTTTTGTTCTCTGCACTTTTCTTGGAGCTGTCTGAGGGCAAAGACCATGTCAGTAGTTCCTCGGTTTGCGCGAAAGCCACACTATGATTCTGGGAGGACATTTTCGGCGACACTAGGTATTAGTCTATTAAGGCAAGTCATTGGACAAGTTTTCTTCATTGTGTGGCTGAAGTTGTATCACTGTTGCCACATTTCTTGCAGTCAGCGTTGTCCATGGACCAACACCAGGAAAATACCAAAATGAACTACATCCTTCTGTTTTAGAAGCAAGAGGGGGAAAATATAACAAAAAACTGCAAGAGTCCTTCTACAGACTGAAGGCACTAGATAGCCCTGAATCTAGGACACCAAGGAGTTTATATGGACTATTTATGGGTTTCACATTGATTGTTCGGAGAGAATGTTTCTGTTGTAGGGTTTCCAGATTTTTTTTAGGGGAGACATCAGGGCTAAGTTTTTTTTTAAATATACACACAGAAATTTGTGGGTGCCTGGAAGGCTTTGCCAGGGATGGTGAAGGAGGTTGAAACATTAGGGGGCATTTAAGAAACTCTTAGGTACACGGATGGAAGAAAGATATAAGGTTACGAGGTAGGGAGGGCTTAGTATTTTTTTTAATATATGGATTGGCTCAACATCGAGGGCCAAAGGGCCTTTACAGTGCTGTAGGATTCTAAGTTCTAACTATGTCTCATGTGTCAGAATAAGATTTCTGTCAGGTAAGTACACTGCTTGTGTATATTCCCGAAACTAACTTGCTAGCTCTTCGGTCTGTGACCCCGCCTCACAGAGTGGGGAATCCACCCACCAGTGTAAAAGACAATTCCAATCCACCCTCACCATCTCCTGCTTTTCAACAATAGGGCCAGGCCATGAAGCGTATTTAAGCCAGAGACTGATAAGCATCCAAATAGTCAGGGTATCAAAGGATATGGGGAGCAGGTAGAGGAGTGGGACTGAGTGGGGAATGGATCAGCTCATGATGGAATGCCAGAGCAGACTCGATGGGCCAAATAGCTTACTTCTGCTGCTATATCTTATTTTCACTGATGAACCAGTTTTCTCTCCACCATCTTCCAGCCCTTGATATTCTACCTCTCTTGATTCTCTCCTAAAATCCCCAAGCCCAGTTTCCAGTTTCCTACTCCCAATCCCACAACTACATCCCTGCCGTTACCCTCAGATATACCCTCAGATGCAGTACAAACCATTCAGGCTTCTGGTTCCCATCGTCACAAGGGAGTAACAGCCAGCACAATATCAAGTTCAAAGATGTGCAATACTTTCCTGTTGACCACCCAGCACCCTTCTCAAACACCCTTCAGGCACCCTATCAAAATATTTAGGAGTTAGTAAAAACCAGGAAAGTAAACTTTTCCCAGCATGAACTGAGCGTAGTTGCTTTTTTTAAATATATAAATAAAAATGAACTACTAGAAGTTCCTTTTAATTGCATGTTGTCCTAGAATTCAATATACTTTTGATCTACTAGATTGGACAGACTAGTATTAACTTAACTGATCTTGAGCAATTCTGGGTGAGTTAATTAGGCAAGACAGAATTGATTACTGAAAGAATTGAAATATGCACCATATCCCCATGAAACCAATGACCACACAGGAGGAAATATAGAGTTCCAGCCCTGGATCGATTATTGTTTCGCTGGTTCTGACGAGTGCTGGTGCTGCCAGCTTTGCTGTATCAACTCATCACTCACCAAATCGCATCATTAGTCTGTATCGCTGCATTCCACCATCAATCCTATGGCATTATTGTATGCCATAGGTCCTCTGTGGTTAGTTAGGGATTACTTAATGGAGGATCTTCAGCAGCGTGGACTCGATGCTGTCGACCTCTGCCATCTCGAGTACCTCGACGTTAGGGGTGTGAGCGCTCCAATGGATGTTGAGGATGGAGCGGAGACAACGCTGGTGGAAGCGTTCTAGGAGCCGTAGGTGGTGCCGGTAGAGGACCCATGATTCGGAGCCGAACAGGAGTGTGGGTATGACAACGGCTCTGTATACGCTTATCTTTGTGAGGTTTTTCAGTTGGTTGTTTTTCCAGACTCTTTTGTGTAGTCTTCCAAAGGCGCTATTTGCCTTGGCGAGTCTGTTGTCTATCTCATTGTCGATCCTTGCATCTGATGAAATGGTGCAGCCGAGATAGGTAAACTGGTTGACCGTTTTGAGTTTTGTGTGCCCGATGGAGATGTGGGGGGGCTGGTAGTCATGGTGGGGAGCTGGCTGATGGAGGACCTCAGTTTTCTTCAGGCTGACTTCCAGGCCAAACATTTTGGCAGTTTCCGCAAAGCAGGACGTCAAGCGCTGAAGAGCTGGCTCTGAATGGGCAACTAAAGCGGCATCATCTGCAAAGAGTAGTTCACGGACAAGTTTCTCTTGTGTCTTGTCGCTGCTGAAGATCCAGCTGCGCTGGATGGGTCACGTCTCCAGAATGGAGGACCATCGCCTTCCCAAGATCGTATTATATGGCGAGCTCTCCACTGGCCACCGTGACAGAGGTGCACCAAAGAAAAGGTACAAGGACTGCCTAAAGAAATCTCTTGGTGCCTGCCACATTGACCACCGCCAGTGGGCTGATATCACCTCAAACCGTGCATCTTGGCGCCTCACAGTTTGGCGGGCAGCAGCCTCCTTTGAAGAAGACCGCAGAGCCCACCTCACTGACAAAAGGCAAAGGAGGAAAAACCCAACACCCAACCCCAACCAACCAATTTTCCCTTGCAACCGCTGCAATCGTGTCTGCCTGTCCCGCATCGGACTGGTCAGCCACAAACGAGCCTGCAGCTGACGTGGACTTTTTACCCCCTCCATAAATCTTCGTCCGCGAAGCCAAGCCAAAGAAAAGAAGACTTAATGGAGGATGCGAGTAGAAAAAAAAATGGGTGAGAACCACTGCCATTAATTAATGTCCCATCTATTCTTGCAGATGGACAAAATGAATGACATTGAAGATGATTGGAAGAATTGTCTAGTGAATATTTTCCATTCAGCCTCACTAAGACAGACGATAAGAATTTTCCAAATAAGTGTTAGGCATAAGCCCCAATCCAGTCAAATCCAAACCACTGGATTCAATAATGTTCAGAATAAACAGCCTTCTAAATTCACTGTCTGGCCTTAGGCAATTAGCCATGACATTAACCTTAACCTCCCCAATACTATCCTAACCATAACACTTCTTCAATGATCCATATACACCACATCTTTGCATGAGTGACCATTGTGAATATTTATTACTTTTTTTTTCTCTTCCTTTTATATTCACCATCAATTTTTTTCCTTTTATGGTTAATTACATTGCAATTGTTGTTTGAGTACTTTATGCACCTGGGAAACTGTACCAAGACTTTCATTGCATTCATGTGTTGTACTAGTGTACGACAATAATCCATTCATTTGGCAAGAGAACTCAGTGCTACTTATCTCAGTGAAAATTCACCCTTCTGGGCTGAAAGAAAAAAAAATAGTGGTTGTTATTTAAAGACAATCTCCGTGGCTCTCCTCCCTACATCTTGTGATCAGTTTCTCCATCCCCAAACCCAAATGCCCCGTTGACTTTAAGGAAGTCTTGAATAATGCTCAGTTTTAAACTATCGCACTCTCCGATAGGTTTGGAATTTAAAATTCAGACATACCTCATAGTTCGTTGATGCAACAGAAGGCAAGAGCACAATAATGAATGGCAGCAAGGTCAGAAAGAAGCCAGTCCTTAGTAAAATTATGGAATCCATCAGCAACATTTCACAGAAATGGGAAAAATCACATCCACCTACACCAGGAATTAAGTCAACTCTTCCTCTACCAGCACTTGTTGGTAAAGGAAATAATAGTGTTTGAAATGAAACATCTCCATGAGAGTCAAGTTGTCCTGAAACAAGGAAAATGAAATTCATTATAGAAAGCAAAAGGAGAAAGGGGGAGTGGGAAATCATCATTTCCAGAAACAATGATTGTAAACAATGTAAAATTAATTTGCATTTATATGGCCCCATATAGATCTAAAATGAAGGTCAGCACTAAAATATTCTGGCACAATAACACATATGGTTTTATTGCAGGTTTTGTAATTGGGAAACAAGAATGGAAATAGGATCAGAGAGTATTGGGATCTCATCTGATTAGCAAGAGTAACTATGCAAGTTAATAAAGCCATAAATAAACTGAGCAGAGGATTTTTTTCTTGCTAGTCGGATGGAACTGAAAAGTAGAGAGGTTGTGCAGAGCCTTCGACCATACTTTGGAGTACCTTAATGTACGCTATCTCTAATCATATTAACAAGATAATTGAGGCACAGGAGAGGGTGGAAACTGCAGATTAACAAGGTTGATCAATAAATCCGGAGGCTGTACCCATCAGGAAAGAACGAATGGCGCACTTCACTCAAAATGAGAAGGCTGAGGTTCGTCTCTATGGGAGGAATTAAAATGATTGCATTGAATAAGGCTGCTTCCAAAAGTAAGTCAGCAAAAGGAGACTAAGAAATAAAATCATGCAACCTTTGAAATTTAGGGCAGACCATTCAGCCCATAAATATCAATACTAGCCAATTACAAAATAAAATCATGGTGGGTAATCCTACTTACTAGCTATCAGTTTGGTCTGGTCACAGAATTTAAATGAATGATCTGATATTTTTTTGTTTAAATGTGTGTTGAAGCTTCTGTCTCCACTACCCTTTCTAGGATCTATTACACTGGCCAACAAAGACTTTGCATCCTGAACACTTTTGGGTGTATTTTAGGTACCCTATCACATACCATTTTTCAGATATAACCTATTTTTGTGATTTCCTGTCATATTTTAAGTCTACTTCAAGCTACAAAACCACGAAGTGCAGCATGTCATTGAAAATTCACTTTCTGCATTCACACTTGGACGTCTTCCTTGCTGATCTTGCTGCAGTCAGTGACGAACATGGTGAAAGGTTTCACCAGGACATTGCAACTATGGAAAAGTGATATCAGGGTAACTGGAATCCATCAACGCTGGCCGACTATTGTTGGACACTGACACGAGAGACATAATGTACAAATTAAAATCAGCGGCAAAACATTTTTAGGTCAGTTGAACTAATGCAATGTGTCAGCATTATTATGTGATTAAACACACTAAATTCATTAAAAGTTAATTTAATGTTTCTCCGAACCTTTATGGACTTAAGCTAATAAATTATCCAAATTTCAAATTCAATTCATATTAGTCGCTTTGCCCGTAGCAAAAAAAAATGCATAGTGATGTCCTAGAAGTCTGACTCCCCTCTCCTCATCAGTTGGTGAACAGAGATGCATAGCTGTATTCCCATGGAAAATAATCACGTATGATCTTTGAAACTGACACAGCGCCTTCGTTAGAATATGGCAACCATATGTGACACACGTGGAAACACAACTGTAGCCGCACCCCGATGGGAATGCCAAATAGGTGGATTAATAAAATAAATTGTATAAGGGGGTGGACCCATTGCTTCTCCAGATGTCCATTAGAAGCATCAACACCACAGCTAGTTTTTTTTTCTTTATGGGGGGGGGGGGGAAGGGAAACATCACAAGTTTGTAATTAGTTAGTGGATGTATGTATACATTGAAGAAATGTGTGATGTTGTTTTGTTATTTTTTTAAATTGATGAAAAACTAAAAGCAAAATATTCAAAAAAGTTTAATGTTTCTCCAATTCCCTACATGACACAGCAAATCTGAAATTATCTGTGTTCAGTTTGACATTGTCTACCATAATCTCCAATTTTCTTTCAGGAAGCAAATGTTTTGAAAAACTTTGTTGCCCAGTGTAATTAATGAAATGATAACAGGGCACCTGGTATAATGCTTTTACAAAGAAACCTGTGCTCATTTTTACAAAAGGATTTTTGCTTTTACGAAAGCAGCGAGCCATTTATAGAGGTTGCTCGAGCAACCTGAGGCTGCGCGCATACCCCGACCAGCTCCTTACCCAGGAACTATAATGTCAATAGATAGATGACAGTCTTCCTCTCTCTCCTACATCCCAGTCTCCTGTACCTTCCACCCAGTGGCATCACTAGGGTTGGTGTCTCCCTGTGCAATAACTCATTGAGTCACCACCACCCCCCCCCCACTCCACCCCATGAACTGAGTGTACAAGTGTACCGAGCATAGAAGAAACAGGTGTATGCTCCTTGCACATCCGGGGTGGAGGCAGTGCCACTGAGCTGGGGGGAGGGGGGAATCTGACCAGAGAATATTAGAAGGTTCATACATTATTTCTACTTTATATAGGCTGTATATTTATCATATCATTCCTGATTTTAATAAATGCCAGTGTTATTTTAAATTTTATGTGTTATTTGGTATAATTTTGTGGGGTTTTTTGGTCTGGGAACGCTCAAAAAATTTTCCAATGGAAATCAATGGTAATCACTTCTTCGCTTTATGCCATTTCAGCTCACAAAAGGTTCTGTAGGAACTCTCTAGTTTCATAAAGTGAGATCAACATGGATTTCAAATAGAAAATCACATTTGAAAATTCTGTTGAAATATTTTGAGATTGTAAATAGCAGTATAGTGAAGGGGAAGCCTGCTGTATTTGAACTTCCAATTGGGTGTAATAACAGAGGATTAAATTGAGATGGGAGGGAAATTGGCATGAATTGAGGTTTAATAAACCAAAGGACAGAGGTAAACTGGTCATTTTCACCCTCGGGTGCCGTTACCAGTGACATGTCAATATCCAGTGGGTGCCATAGGGATCAGTGCTGATCTGCACTTATCGTGGCGCTGATGGAATTGCTGTAATGGCAGTGCTGCCGCCGACCCACAGAGATCGTGCAGCAAAAAGACAGTGCTCCTCCAAAGGTTTCAACCACACAGTCCATCTACTGATGGCTCCATGCCGGCTTTAATCCGCCATTAAAGGAGCCAACTGTGGTTTCTTTTAAACTCCTGCAACCACGGGGTCTGGGATGAAGGTGGCAGCACCTGTTTTCGGCAGTGGCCAAGGGGAAGAAATGGACTGGAGCAGCGCACCAGAAAAATGGAGAGACCACCCCCCTCCCCAACCCATTTGCAAAGGAGGAGACCAACCTACGCGACTGAAAAACCACACAGGTGACTCAAGATGATGAACCCAAGTAGGCTGTGGGTTGCTGACGACTGTGGTCGAGGGCCACACCAAGCTGTGAACTGCTGGAGACTAGCTCAAGACTGACTGACCCGAGAGGGAGCCGAGTGTACTGAAGGCTCCCGATTCTGTCAGAGGTTTGGACCTGAAGCTCAGGTTGCCGATGGTTTGCACTGAAGGCCATGCAGCTGCAGAGTGAGAGAGAGCACTGGAGCCAAATCCACGGAGCCTCAGTGAATTTTGCTTCTCTTTCTGACTGCAAGGAGCACCAGGCAATTTCTGCTGATGGCTAATCTTTCTCTGCCTTAAGGCAGATTAAATACAACTTCATGTAATATTACATGACAATAAAAGAATTTTAATGTTGACAATTTATATCAGCAATACAGAGGAGGCCATTGTCCAATATGTCAAAAGTTGGTGATGATACAAAGCTAGGAGGTTGTGCAGTTGGGAGGAGAATACAGAAAGACTTCAGGAAGACAGGCTAATTGAATCGATAGGGCACAACAGCTGATATTTATAAAGGAAAAACACAAAGGCATCTGTCTTGTTAGTAAAATAGAATGCACAAGTATTTTTCAAATGGGGAGAGATTGAAAGGTCTTGGTTTTGGACAGACCTGGATGTACACAAATTACTGAAATGTACTCAGCAGTAGAGGAAACAGAGGGCATGTTGACCTTTCTTGCAAGAGAATTTGATTACAGGCACGAAGATTCCTTACTCCACTTAATTTAGAGCCCTGGTGAGATCACAATTGGAATATTGCACACACCTCTCTGGCCTCCCTAATGACAATGGATAGACTTGCCAAAGGCGGCTCACCAGATTGATTCTTGGGGTGGAGGCTGTTGCATAGGGATAGATTGAGCAGAATGAGCCAATACAGTCTAGACCACCTATTCTCAACATGTTTTCATCTGTTTCTTCCCCCTCCCCCCACCTCCCCTGGACTCTGCTCAAAGTTTATGGGCCCCCTTCCCTGTGAAGTAGTCATGTTTAGTTGGTTTCTTCTGTACTTCGGTCCTATCTACCACATAAAAACAAAAAAATATTTTATGCCATCGGTCCATGGCCCTGAGATGGGGTGGAGTGGGGGGGGTTACCTGTTGAGAATGGCTGTTTTATCATCCTGTAATATTTACAAAAATGTTACATTACAATATCAGATCACAGTGTAATCTGAATATAGAACTGTTAACTATAGAATTATTTGATTCATTCATAGGAGTCGCTCATAAACTGTGAACCGGATATGAAGCAGCCCACAATTATATTTTGTAATCCCCTATCAGGATTATGATTAACATTTCTAATTAACTATTAACCAACTAAACAATAAATAACACAAAGCTGGAGAAACTCAGCTGGTCAAACAGTGTCCTTTATATAGCAAAGATACAGAACCAATATTTCAGGCTTGAGGTGTGGAAAAATGTCAGCAGGCACCCGAACAGAATGGTGGAGGGGGGGGTGAGGCAAAGGGAGGAACGAGGTCCCATAGGCAGGTGGTAAGGGAGAGAGGGCACACAAGCAAATAAGGGGAGGGGAGATGGCTCTGTGAATGGAGAAGGAAAGGGGTCAAGAGCTGGAGGAAAGACGACAAAGGGAAAGAGAAGGGAGGGAGAACAGAGAGTGGGTTAGCAGCCACCAGAGAAGTCCATGTTAATGCCATCTGGTTAGAAAGTGTCCAGATAGAAAATTAAATGTTGCTCCTCCAATGCAAGGGTGGTCTTGGTTAGATAGTACATGAGGTCATGGACAGACATGAGACTATGAGAGTGGGGCATGGAATTGAAGTGGTTGGCCACTAGGATATCCCCGTCACTGATGCGGACAGAGCGAAGGTGCTCAGCAAAGCGATCTCCCATTTTACGTCTGGTCTTCCAACGAAGAGAAGGCCAACCAACTAAACATGACTGCTTTACCAGGTAGGGGGCCCATAAACTTTAAGCAGAGTCCTAAGGGGGTGCTTAGCCAAAGAGGTCTGTTTGCTCATTGTGCTTGGTCTTGATTAACAAGCCTTAGAGCAGCCATTCTCAACCTGTTTTTGGTGATGACCCCCTTAGGATTCTGCTCAAAATTTACGGGCCCCCCCCCCCACCCAACCCCTTCCATTTGAAGTTGTCAAGTTTTGATTTCTTCTGTACTTCTCTCCTACCAACAACATTAAAAAAACAAAAAAAATGTTACACGAGGTGAAAAGAGAACAAGGCTTTTACTCAAATGTGGTCTGGCACCTCTTGAGAAAGGCTGGTCTTGAGTTTAAACATACAAATTTCTAATGAATCTTGACAAAGTGGAAACAGGCTGCACAATTTCCTGATTTAACATCTTTGTGACCAGGGGTCACTGTCTTAAAACAAGGGCTCAGCTATTTGGTACCAGCTGACATGATGGCAAATACTTGGAACTCTCTCTCTGATCTGCTGTTTCTTCACCCATATTTCCATCTGGTCTATATACTACTTTATGCTTTGGCAACCTTCTTGACTAACCACAAGTCCATCAATTTTTGTGTCATCTGCAAATTTACTAATCAGGCCATCTACATTTCTATCCAAATAATTTTGTGTATGCAGTAAAAGCCCCCATTATCTGGAATTCAAGCAACTGGAAGCTTTGAGCAATTGGCAAAAAAAAGTTTGCAGTATAAATAGGTAAGAAACATGGAAGTTTAAAATTGGTGCACCTTGCTGTTAGTTCACCACACAACAGTCTCAAGCAACTGAAAAATTCACTTATCTGGCATCTACCAATCCCTGTAGATGAGGGTGTTATTACCTAGGGTCATTATTGGCTAGGCACCCAGATAGCATCAATGTCTAACACATTCTCTCTCTCTGCTTCATGGTCCCAACCCCAGACATGCTCCATGCCAGGTCGCGACTGTGGTCATTGCTGGATGTGTCGTGTGTAAGGTGCGCACTACACTTAAGCTGATCCATAGAAATCCGATAGATCAGTGCTCACAGAGAGCCGCCCACCACCACCCCCCCCCCCCAAATCGGTACAAGAAGAAAGCGTGAAAGTCCCTATCTGTAAAAGAAGTACATGTGTGAGTGTGTAGAGTATAGGTGGCCACTGATCTCTGAGTACAACCTGGGTCCAATGTGAATGTCTATATAGTTGTTTAGTAAAATAGTAATTGAGTATTGTTTGATGTTCTCCCCTATTTGTCTCCTGTGTGATCATTAGAGTTACCTGTGACTAACAATTGTGTCCAATCTCATTTATGTGAGCCCACAGAACCGGATACTCTTCCAAACACAACACAAGGGGTATGGAGGAAAAGGCAGGTAGGTAGAGATGAGACAATCATCAGATCGGCCATGATCTCATTGGATGGTGGAGTAGGCCCATCTGGCCAAATGGCCGACTCCTGCTCCTATTTCTTACATTCTTATACAATGGGTTTTACTGTTATTATTGCCTCGCAAGCAGCAATTAACAAAAATTTAACAAATAAACTTAACCCCTGAACATAAGCCCAGTATGTAGCAGCTGTACATAAACAACAGATATTTATAAGGTGTATGTTGGTGGGGGGGCAGGGTGGAAACCCAGACCATGACAGTCCAAGCTCAAAATGTTCCAATAGAAAATCCCAAAACAAAACCTCAAGTTAGTCATGTCAAGTCAGTCAGTCAAAAATGAACAGCTCGCAGAGTCTGGTCTCCAGGCTTAGGATTCTTAGTTTGGTCTTTTAGTTGGACATGGAGGCAGATGACCGTGATCACTGTAGATTTACGATCACTGTAGACTTAATGACTTTCCTGACTTTGAAATGTAACAACCACCACCTTTGGCTTCTTCACATGAGAATTTTCACCCAGTGACCTCCTAATCCCTACACAAGGTTAGCAAGTGACCTTCTGTCACACAAGTCTTCCCCTCGAAACACACTGTCTTGGGTCATCAAGTGACTCCTGTCACGTGAAGTCCTCCTCTTGGAAGGGGACTGAGGCAGGTTGGTCACACACACACTCTGGGTATCAGGATGACACAAATTTCTGTCAGGACAGCAGTGCTGGCACTCATAGACAAAGTAGCTCAGTCTTTGTTGCTTCCACTGAAACTACTGGGTGACAACTGGCAACCTGTTCAAAAATTTAGCACACTGGGCTCTTCAACTGCCCCAGAACACTGATCACGTCAGCAGAGGTGCCAACACTGATCTCTTTTTTAATCTACCAAGTAACCCTGGATCCCTTGCGTCTTAATCTACTGAACCATCCTAATAAGCTTAAATGAAGTCCACATGGACAACATCTACTCTCAATCATCATCTCCTTAAAAAAAAGGCAACTGTATTTTTTGAAAATTTAACCCAAGCCTCATCCTAGGAATGAGCACATCTCACCACTTGCTTTGAATTTAACTGTGTCCTCATTCCATTTCTGCCTTAGCCATTCCTCTTTGGTAGAAAAGCTAGAGCCTCCAGCCAACCCCACAGTAATGTCCTAGTTCTCCCTCATGAAAGCTCATACTTCACAGAATGATGTTTGGAAACCAAAATTCCCAGAAGTCCTCACTGCAAAGCACAATTACAATCTGAAGTCTTTAACACACAGCTTCAGAAAAACAATCCCTTGGCGGTAAAGCAGGAGAGAAAATGTGCACAATATCCTGCCAGGAATGGAAGAAGCTCATGGGTCTAAGTAGGCTATATTCCTGTTTTGCTCCACTTCAGAGCATTCTTTTTTTTGGAGCAGTTCAGAAATCATTCTTCAAACACCCCCTCACCAACAAAAAAGCTATCCACTTCACCTCCTGCCTCTGAGTGGGAAGATCAGACAAACTCAAACTACACCGACACAAGGGTTCTCTTTCCCCCCCCCCTCCCCCAACTACACACACTCATGCAAACCTGGTTGATGATTCAAGACAGTTTCAGGAAGGCTTGGATGCTGAAGAGATAAGAAACATCAACATCAATGAACTGAATTCCCCCCAGCACCTCCTCTGTGGCATGAGTGTAAAGTGAAACATCTTCAAAAATTTCTTGTTTATTTTTATTAAGTGACAACATTGTTTAATGGGTTAAATGTATCTTATAGATTGAACTTTGAATAAATGGGAAAGGGGGTGAGGGAGGGAGGGAAGAACTATTAACAGTCTCAATATCCTCCTGGCCTGATGCCAAATAAACAATCATGGCCGATCTGATGATTGCCTTTTCCCCCATACCCCTTGTGTTGTGTTTGGAAGAGTATCCGGTTCTGTGGGCTCACATAGATGAGACTGGACACAATTGTTACAGTCACAGGTAACTTTAATGATCACACAGGAGACAAATAGGGGAGAAGATCAAACAATACTCAATTACTATTTTACTAAACAACTATATAGACATTCACATTGGACCCAGGTTGTACTCAGAGATCAGTAGCCACCTATACTCTACACACTCACACACGTACTCCTACTGATAGGGACTTTCACGCACACTTCTTGTACCGATAGGGGGGGTGGGGGGAGGGGGGAGCGGCTTTCTGCGAGCACTGATCTGTCACACTTCTATGGATCAGCTTAAGTGTAAGTGCACACCTTGCACACGACACATCCAGCGATGACCACAGTCGCGACCTGGCATGGAGCGATGTCTGGGGCTTGGACCATGAAGCAGAGAGAATGTTAGAATGGGTCTTAAAACAAGGGCTCGGCTATTTGGAACAATAAAAAAAAATCACAAGCTAACTCCTTTAGTATTTATTTCTGAATACCTGCATTTAGCCATCTGCCCAAAGCAAATGAAATTTGTCACAATGAATGTAATAATCTGACACTTCTCTTTCCAGGCAGTTATACAAATCTCCCACTGCATTCCAACTGAATTGGCAAAATATAATATTAAGTAAGGATTAACTGTACAGTTTCACAGCGAGCAATTAAAATCTGATCAATGCACAGAGACCATCTTCCCGCAATTCATGAAATAATAGGCAAACACACTGCAGAAATACAGGGCAACCAACACTGCTCTCTCTCTCTCGAACACTCTCGATAGCTTTAAAAATAAATCCCCAAAGAGCAAGATCATTTCATTATTACTTTTATCCAGGCCTTGCCACCCCCCCCTCCCCCCGCAAACATTCCTTCAAAGCAGAGTTTGATTAGCCCTCCCTAGCCCTGCTCCATTGATCCCCAAAAAGAGCTGAGTGAGCTACCTTAATGACGATTGCCCAGAAGCAGTCACCTCTGATGTGGTGAAATGGTTTGAGGGGTCCTTCATAGCCAGAATTAACTCGTACTCAAGTAACGATCTTGACCCACTGCAATTGGCTTATTAACACAATTATTCCACAGCAGATGCAATCCCATCGACTCCCCACTCAGCCCTGGATCACCTGGACTACAGCATCATATGCGTCAGGCTGCTTTTCATAGATTAGAGCTTAGGTTTCATCATCCATTAAGTGCTGGTCAACACACTCCAAAACTTGGGCCTCTGCACCCCTCCTCTGCAACTAGATCCTTTAATTTCTCATCAGAAGACCACAGTCAGTATGAATCGGAAACAATGTCTCCTCACTGGCGATCAACACAGGGCACCTCAAGGAGGTGCACTTAGCCTACAGCTCTACTCATCTGTATCCAGGATTGTGCAGCCTGGCACACTTCAAAGGCCATCTACAAATTTGCCAATGACACCTTGGTCATTGGTAGAATCACGTCCAGCAACAAGGAAGGAGTGAGATAGATCAGCTAGTGGAGTGACGTCACAACAACCTTCCACTCATCCCCATGAGCAAAATTAAGGAACTGATTGTGGTCATTGGGGGTGGGAGGGGGGGGGGGGAAATCAGGAGAACACAAACCAGTCCTCATCATGAGGTCAGCAGTGGAAATAGTACTTCAAATTCCTGGGTATCAATATTTCTGAAGATCTGTCTTAGGGCCTTCATGTCAATGCAATCATGAAGGCGGCTCGCAAGTGGCTATACTTTGTGAGGAGATTTGGCATGTCCCAAAAGACTTGAAAATTTCTTCAGGTGTACCGTGGAGAGCATTCTGACTGGTTGCATCACTGTCTGCTATGGAGTGCCAGTGCACAGGACAGGAAAAACCTACGGAGAGCTTTGAACTCGGCCAGCGCATCATGGGCACCAGTCTTCACTCCGTGGAGGAAGTCTACAAGAGGCGGTGTCTCAGGAAAGTAGCCTCTATCCTCAAGGGCCCTCACCACCCAAGCCTTGCCCTCTTATCACTGTGACCATCAGGAAGGAGGTACAAGAACTGGAAGACGAACACCCAACGCCCAGAAACAGCTTTTTTCCCCTCTGCCATCAGATTTCGGAACAGACAATGAATCACAGACACTACCTCACTTTCTCTTCTTTTACACCTATTTATTTTTCTAAATTTAATTTGTAGCAATTTTATATCTGTAATGCTGCCATAAAACACAAGTTTTGTGACATGTTCATGACAATAAATTCTGAATCTGGCAAATGAAATACAATGGAGAGAAATTTGAAACTATCAATTCAGTAGTCGTAATCATCTAACTTGTAAGAAAGAGGCTGTGAAGCTTTGAGTTGCGGGGGCAGCTGGGTGTTCTAGTGCTCGACTTGCAAAAGTCTAATAAGCACGTACAATGAATACAGTAATTGGGAAAGCTAATGCATAGAATGACGTTGTAGGTGAAATCGAATACAGAAGGGCACAAGGTTCGGTTTCAATTATCATAGGGCATTGGTAAAACCATTCAGATTATTGTGTACTGTATTGATCTTGAGATAGTTAACACAATCAAAATAGTTCAATGCACTAATGTCGAGATTAAAGCAATACAAAAATATTTCCTATTTAATACGTAAATATTTCACATTTGAAGTCCATACTGCTGTCTACATTTCTGCCCACTTTCTTTCGGTTAGCTTTCCCATACAGTTGACCTTTGGCCCATTCTCCAATTTCCATCTCACTTCCGTTGTTTGCCACACTTCATGTCCCAGAATTAAAACTAATGACAGCAAGTAATACACCAACCCAAGTCACAATGCAAAAAAAAAAAAAATTTCCCAATTTTGCCATCCATCTCAACTTTAGCCAAATTTGTGCCAGAAATTATTGAAATTCCCCAACATATTCCTATAGGCTTTGCAAGCTATTTTACCTGCCATCAAAACTAACAGAAAATGTCGCACATCACAAATTGACACTGACAGAGGGTGGCTGTGAAGGATTGTTACCCAGACTGCAAGCCTGTGAACAATGGTTCCCACTGAGAGATTTTGGCCGTTCTTGGAGCGTTGTGTGCATTTCCGGTTGCCCCATTGCAGCAAGGAAGTGGAGGCTTTGGAAAAGATTATCTGTCTACTTCCACCACTACCTCTGGCTGCCTATTCCAAGCATCTAAGTCTGTGTGTAAAAAAAATGCCCTGCATTATCAATACTTGACATTTTTACCCTGGCAATATCATTTTGACCATCTATCCCATCAATGCCTATTGTAGTTTTATAGACTTACTTGCGGCGTAATCTTATAAATTTTCAACAGGAGAAAATAATCTACATTTGCCCACCCTCTCCTGAGGGCTCATACTGTGAGCAGAGAGAATGCTGAACCACCATAGTACCCGCTCACACTGACCATCTGAGACTCTCTTATTCGCGAAACAAGAATTATTTATTTATTCGTATAGATGTAATACTTGTCCTGCATTTGTATCGTTTGACTATATGTGTGTTATGTCTGTGTGTTTTACACCGTGGACTGGAGAACACTTTTGTCAGGTTGTACTTGTGCAATCAGATGACAATAAACTTGACTACTCTATCATTCAAGCAGTATCCTGGCAAGTCTCTTTTCCAAAACCTCCACACTATTCCTGTAATGGGGCAACCAGAATTGTACATGATGCTCCAAGGGTAGCCAGAGTTTAGTATTGCAACATGACTTCCTCGGGCTTATACTCAATGCCCTACTCCTAAAGCCAAGTTTGCCATTTTCCTTCTTTACCATCCGTCCACTTGCATGGATTAATTCAAATTTACAGATCTGCATTTTTTGCTTTTGGGTACATAAAAACTTCCTAAAGTTGGCACCAATGAACAGACCCCTTCACTATGCAAACAACGGACACCCACCTACACAGATCACAGTGACAAGCCCTGCTGCAATGTCAGCAAACAGTTAGTCTGTATATTGGTGACATTTCTGAATAGAAAAGAGACCTCAAATAGAAAAACAAGGTTGGATACTAGTTAAAATACTGCAAGCAATTTAAATATTCTTGGGGAGTCAAATGAAAGGATTACCGTATTTGACAGCAGATAGGACCCACTGGCAAACGTCATTTCCTCTCAGCCTGCACTTTTTAGCATGAAATTTTAGGAAACATTTGTTTTAGTGTATTTACCAGAACACGGTGGGTTGGTTCCTCCTGTGAGGCCCATTGTAGATAACCTGCGAGTCTTCACTCACCTCGATGAAAACCCTCCAGCCTTGCATGGCCGAGATGCCAAAGCTTCCTTGCACATGAGCAACAGCAACAACATTTCCTCCAGCCCGCTGCTCACTGCCACGCGCCCCCCAAGCTCATTCAATTTGCTCAGGGGGCCGTGCTCATGAACAAAGGCTTAACCTGGAGCCTGATCATTGAGGTCCAGTGCTCCCTTCAAAGCAAGCGATCGGTTGTACCATCGGCGTGTACTACAATCACGGCTGTTGCACAGCTGGCAGGGGCTGCCATGATCGACCTTCTCATGGAGGAAGTGAGTACATGCACGGTGACTCCAGAAAGCACAGGCCACCTGAGGGAAGGTGGTCCAGGAAGCTGCAGGCCCACTTCCTGGCTAGCCACAGCATCTCCATGGACTTCTTGGCTGGGTGAGTAGTTTGAGTGCTTTGTATTTTATAGACCAAAATGTCAGCACCAAATGTCACCTTCACGTATAGGACCCAGGGTGGTTTTGAGGCAATTTGGGAGGGAATCTATATGCTATCAAATACAGTAACCAAGAATTGTAGCTTTAATTACCTCATCTGACTCAATCTAGACATGGATATAAATTCTGAATCCCTTCAAAGTCAGCCAACACCCACAAATAATTATAAAACAAATAGGAGAGGGTTCCCAAGGCAAAACAAACCATTAAGCAATGGAAAATGAGGGAAAGAATTAAATTCAAAATGAATTCAGACCATTTGCACTATTGCTAAGTTCTTTATTTTTAAGCAACTTCAACGTTCCTGTCTCCATTGCAACTCCCTTGGTAGTGCCCCATCTCTTCAGCATCTGGAAGCTCCACTGCACCCTTCTCTTTCTTTTCCCCCCATTTCCTGTCAATCCCCAAGCTTAGTTAATAAATGTTTATAAAAATCCCTTTCATTAATTAGATGAATCGACAACACACCTCAGATGCCCACTGACATTTTCCCCCCCCCCACATCGTCTGAGTGGTGACATGGATCCATTCCAATTTGCCTATCATAGCAATAGGTCTATGGCAGATGCCATCTCACAAACCCCTGGACAGCAAAGATGCATACATCAGGATCCTCTTTATCAACTACAGTTTGGTATTTAACACTGTCATCCCCTCAAAACTGATCAGCAAACTCCCAACTCAGGACTCAACACCACTGTGTAATTAGATCCTTGATTTCCTCACCACTAGACCACAATCAGTGATTGGTGAGAACATCTCCTCCACCATTTCCATCAGTACCATTCTTAGCACCCACCCCCCCACCCCACCCACCACTCTACTCACTTTACATCTACGACTGTGTGACTCAGTATGACAATACCATCACCGACAAATTTGCTGATGATGCCATGGTGATGTCAGGATCAGGAGGGAAGAATGAAAACTTGGATGAATGGGGCACCAACAACCACCTTGCACTCAATGTCACCAAAACCAAGGAGCTGATTGTTGACTTCAGGAGGGAAAAACAGGTGTACAATCCAGTAATGATTGGGGCTCAGAGGTGGAGAGGGTGAGAAAAATTATGTTCTTGGGAGTCACCATCTCAAAAGATCTTTCTTGGATCCAACACACTAATGGCGTCATGAAGAAAGCATATCAGGGCCTCTAATTCCTCAGGAGTTTGTGGAAATTTGTTATGGCAATGAAAACCCTGGCAAATTTCTACAGGTATGTGGTGGAAAGTGTGCTGACCAACTGCATCACAGTCTGGTATGGGGATACCAATACCTCCAAGCATAAAGCCCTGTAAAAGGTAGTGGACACAGCCCAGGACGTCACAGACAAATCCCTTCCCACCATCAAGAAAATCTACAGGAAACTGCCGTCAGAGAGCAGCAGAAATCAAGGATCCACACCACCCAGCACACACTCTGTTCTCACTGCTACCATCAGGAAAGAGGTATAGATGCCACAAGACTCACCACCAGGTTCAGGAACAGCTGCTCCCCCTCTACCAACAAACTCAATCAGGGACTCATAAGGACTCCTATTTGTGCACTTATTGTTTGTTTTTCTTCCTCTCTGTATTGCATGACCGTTTACATTCATTTGTGTACTTTTTTTTGCCCTACCAATAAATGGTAATTCTGCCTGGCCCACAGGGAAAAACCTCAGGGATATGTGTGAACTCTGACAATAAATCTGAAACCATAGATGCAATCCAGATTGAAGCACTGAAACAATGAGCTCCCAAATGTTTGAATCCTTAGCAAAGTTAAGTGCTAGCAGAGATAAACCACGTGAAAAATGGCCATGCATTTGTCCAAGTGCTTCTGAAATATCACCCATTGTTTTGAGTATCTCAAAAACCATCTTAAATCTTTTCATCTCTTTGCTTCAAAGACAATCAACAGCCATTCCATCTGCAAATTGGCTCCTGTGATCAATGGTGTTTAAAATGCCAAAGTATTTCTTGATGCTGAAGCCAGCTAACAGCTGCAAAGAAACATGTGTGGCTGTAGAATGCAAGTCACCCAAAACTAACTTTTACTAAAAGATATGAAAATATAGTTTCAATATTAAACTGAGAATTAACAGTGACACAAATCTGATTCATTTACAAAATGCTGGAAAAACTCAGTCGGTCAGGCAAAGTCAGTAGAGAGAGGAAGAGAATTGGGATTTCAGCTCAAGATTGTTTCATCCAAGGTAGGAGTGTATGAAAAGTGTTAGGTCTGCTTTGTTCATGAATGAGTGAGACAAACACCAGGTTGAGTCGAAATCAGGGTTCTTTGTTCTTTATTACCGGATTGTAACACTTGCGACTAAACATGTTAGTCGGAGAATGCATTCTGCCGTTATCAGCAAAATGGTGATTTTTTATACCCTTGGATATGTGCTTAGAACATCATCATATCATTACTTGTCCAATGACTAAAACTGTTGCTATCCTTTCCCTGCTAGCTTCCTGCCTCTCAATCCATCAATGTCTCTCTTATCTTGTAAGTACAAGGATGCATTCACATCTTGTTACAGCCCTGTACATTCCCATCTCATGATGTTTTACCTAACAGGAGTACAAGGACACCTCCCCTTCTTGTTACTGCCCTGTACAGGGTAACTCCCTACACATTCCCATCTCATGATGTTTTACCTAACAGGAGTACAAGGACACCTCCCCTTCTTGTTACAGCCTTGTACAGGGTAACTCCCTACACATTCCCATCTCATGATGTTTTACCTTACAAAAGCGAGGGTTTATTTTTAAGTCGTTAAGAGAGTATGGTGGAATATTTATGGAGTCAAACTTTCTAGCATGGAGACAGGCCCTTCAGCCCAACTGGTCCATGTCAAGAGGAAATATCTGGGACCAAAGTAGTCAAGTGAAAAGTATAGAAAATCTTTGCACTGGACAATGAAGATTTTGCTTCCTGAACTCTGATGTGTATTTTATAGACATAAAAAAAAATCACTTTAAAATATTTCTATCATGAATTGTTTTTTTTAGTTATAACCTATTTTTGTGATTTCCTGTCATATTTACTTCAAGCATTCAAAACCACGAAGCGCAGCTTGTCATTGAAAGTTTATTTGCTGAATTCACACTTGGATTTCTTCCCCGCTAATCTTGGTGCAGTCAGTGACGAACACGGTGAAAATATTCACCAGCACATTGCAACTGTGGAAAAGCGGTATCAGGGCAACTAGAATCCATCAATGCCAGCCAACTATTGTTGGTCACCGACTTAAGAGACATCAGATGCTGAGTACAAATGAAAATCGTAGTTCAATTCACCTAAAAATGTTTTGCTAACACAATGTCTGCATCATTATGTGATTAAACATGCCAAATTCAATAAAAGTTAACTTAATGTGTCTCCAACTAATCTGAAATTTATCTTAGCGTTTAGCTTGAAGTTGTCTATTTATAATCCCCATTTTTTTTCCAGGAAGCAAACCTATTGAATAAATTTGTCATCTTGTGTAATGTACTCAGTTCTTGAAATCTCAATGGGTCAGTATGTGGGTCTTCAGGCTCAGATTCATGCACATGGGCCCAGTCACACTAGAGTCTCTCCCCTTTCACTTACAGGACCCTTAGTTCTCCAGGTTTCTTTTGCATACAGGGACTCCTGTTTCCATACTTCCTTTCAAATCACTGGGTGGGGGGTTGGAAACAGGTTCCTAATCCCCTTTAAACTTTCCAAACCCCCAATTCCATGCTCCCTACAACCTTATCAGGTTTGATTTCCCATACTCCTTTAAAATGTATCGGATTCATGTTTTGCAAAGCAATCACCCAATCCACAACCTGCATGTTACACAGCTGTTAAAAGACAGGAATTAACTGCCTTTTAACTACTTCACTCACCTGTATAAACGCAACAAAGGTGGGATGGGGGGGTTCATTTTTATCCCATGTCTGATACTACCAAATTAGGTAGTATCAGAGCTGATGCATTTCACAACAGTTTCTGTCTAAAAGGGTTAATGCTGTAATACTCTTATGCTCCGAGATGCCAGCATACTTATGTAAAAGGTCACACTGACCCAAGAAATATTGGGTCAGTGTGAACGACCCAAGCTGCCTTTAGAGACAGGTCATTCACATGCCAATTAAGTGGGTTTTCTGTGTAAAAAGGCCTAGTACCACGTCAATCCCCTGCACCTTTTCACCTTCAATTTCCTGGTCTCTGTAAGGAGTTTGTACATTCTCCCTATGACCACATGGGTTTCTTCTGGGTGTTCCGGTTTCCTCCAATGTTCCAAAGGATGCACATGTTTAGTATGTTGGTTGATTTAAACACAGAAGTCTGCAAACGCTATGATTGTAGCAAAAGACAGGGAAATACTGGAGCTACTCAGCAGGTCTCCCAGCGTCCAGAGGATGTTAAGGTATACAGTATCTGGAATACAAGCAACTGGCAGCCTCAAGCAATTGGAAAATCAAGAAAAATTAAAAAACTTAAAACAAATAATAAGTTAAAAAATGCATGTTTAAAATTGTAACAGTAAATGTTCTCTGAATGAAAAACCTTTGGTGAAAATGGGAGTGAATATTCAGCCAGCAGAGAGCCTTGGTTGCAATTTGCTCATAGCAGCTGTTTGAATAAAGTTGTGTGAAACAGCAATGGTGTTGCCCAGGATGAAGAGCTGGTTGATGCCACTCACCATTGGGGTGACTCCTAAAGTGTCTCCTTATCCCTGTTCAGTAAGAGTTGCCCCGGTCAGAGGCTTTATCTGTAAACTTGGGGGAAGGAGGGGTTAATTATCTGTAATGTTATTGTTCATGAAGAGGAGAAACCTGCAGACAGAAACAGTTAAATGTTTTCAAAGAATGTGACTGACAATAAAGTAAAATGCTTTATGGTTCATATATTCATTAAAGTGAAGTTTGTTCAGTGCAAGTACAGACTAGTATTTTTGTCTTTTAAACTGTTTAGTCTCAAGCAACTAGAAAATACTCTTATCTGGCATCTACCAATTTCGATAGGTGCTGGATACCGGGGGTTTCACTGTATTACTGATATTTCGGGCCTGAGCCCTTCTTCAGGGTGTGAAGAAAAGCAGGCAGGTGCCTGAAATAAAAGAAAGGGCAGGGGGGAGGAGTACCGACCACAAAAGGTGTGAATTGGAAATGGAGAAGAAACCAAGATTGGGTTGGGGGGGTGGGGGGGAGGGAGAAGATTGGCTCAGTGAATGATCAGACACAATTTTCTTTTCTGTATCCTCTCCTTGACCCAACATTTCAACATTTCACCCCTCCACATCCAACTACCACATCCCCTGCCCCCCTTTTCATGCAAAACAGGTTACACAAAACTTGCCCTACTATTTCTTCCTTTCCCTCAATCCAAGAACTCAAAACAGACCTGCCAGGTGACACAGATCATAATTTAGGACATAGCATGCTCACAATGTGGTCTCCCTCGTGTTGAAGAAACCAAGTACAGCTTGGATGATCACTTTGAAGAATACTTTGCCAGTCATCCCCTTCCAAGAAAGGAAGGTTGAATTCCCTTCAAACTTTAAACAGAATTGCCACTTTGGGTATTCATTACTCTCCACTTCAGAAGGTTCAGAAACATTTTGAAATGAATAATTCCAAACCTTTCTTACCAAAGCAGCTATTCACTTGACTTGTCAAGAACAGAAGAATCACGCATTTAGTTTGAGTAACTTACCACAATTTAGAGAAAGTATTGCTTTTCAAAGAGAGCTGGCAACATTCCTAGCAAGGTTAAAAAAAAGCAATCTTGAATTAAGTTTAAGGAAATATTGGAAAATATCTGGCATAAATTATCTCAGTCTGTAGATTGCAACATTTAATTAGATCTAAAATTGAAGGCAACATATAATATTTGAAATTTACAGTTTAAGAACAGTACCTGGATTAATGAAGTTTTTCCATATTACAACTATATTTAAACACCAAGTTCAATTTTATTTTCACATGCTGCAAGATGGAGTGATAGTAAAAACACAGGAGAAACTCAGCAGGTCAAATGGTGTACTTTATATAGCAAGGATAAAGATACAGGTACATAACCAATGATTTGGGCTTGAGGCCTTCATCAAGGTATGAAAAGGGGAGTCACGTGATGGAGTAGTGGCCGGACGGTGAACTCCAGCCCTCTCCAGAAAAGTCGGGAAAAACAAAGGAAAACACAAAGGCACAGAAATAAAAGTTACAGAAAAGTGAGTATAAAGGTGGAAAGAAGATGGCGACAAAAAAAGAAAAATCGAAAGCAACGGTAAGAAGAGAGGAAGAGAAGACAAAGGAGGAAAAAGGTGAAGGCCTTACCTGTCCGAAGAGGCCCGCTGCGGAGAGAGAAACTCGCTCCCTCAGGTCGGTAAATAATGGACTACAAAAATGGCTCGCAGAGCCGAGTAAAAGTGCGCGATGCGAATGAAAAAAAACACACCGACGGGAGGGGGGACCAGCTGGGGAGTCGATCTCCACAGCCGGCAATCACAGCTGCAGAACACCTGCAGCAAGAAGAGACCACAGAAGACAATAGAAACAAGAAAGAAGAGGAGGAAAGGGCACCAAAGAAACAACAGATGGTCAACCCAGAGGAAGAAGAAGAGGAAGAGGAAGAGTACAGTGAAATAGAAGAAGAAAAGAAAGGCAAGGTAAAGGATATACTTGCTCTTATTAAAGGATACATGGAGTCATTTAAAGAATGGCAAACACAGGAATTTAAGGATTTAAGAAAAAGAATAAACAACACAGAAGAGAAAATAAATAAAATGGAGATGACCTTAACAGAAATGGGAAAGAAAATGGACAAGATGGAAGAGTGGGCAGTAGCAGCAGAAATGGAGGTAGAAGACTTAAAAAAGAAATTGGAGAAATCTAATAAAAAAACTAAAGAGACACAAGAACTACTAGCTCAAAAAATAGATACAATGGAAAACCATAACAGAAGAAATAACATAAAGATAGTGGGCCTTAAGGAAGATGAAGAAGGCAAGAATATGAGGGAGTTTATAAAAGAGTGGATCCCTAAGACCCTAGGATGTCCAGAACTACAGCAAGAAATGGAAATAGAAAGGGCACATAGAGTATTGGCCTCTAAACCACAACCACAACAAAAACCAAGATCTATTGTAGTAAAATTCCTAAGATATACTACAAGAGAAAAGGTACTGGAGAAGACAATGGAAAAAGTAAGAAAGGGCAACAAACCACTGGAGTATAAAGGGCAAAAAATCTTCATTTATCCAGATATAAGTTTTGAACTCCTAAAGAAGAGAAAATAGTTCAATACAGCAAAGGCGATTTTATGGAAGAAAGGGTATAAATTTATACTAAAGCATCCAGCGGTATTGAAAATATTTATTCCAGGACAACAAAACAGACTATTCTCGGATCCAGAAGAAGCACGAAAATTTGCAGAACAATTACAAAAATAGACTGAGGGAGGAAGACGGGTAATGAGAGTTAAAATGATCACGATTGATATGTATGTGGGTAAAGACAAAAATAGACTGAGGGATGAAGACGGGTAATAAGAGTAAAAATGATCACGATTGATATGTATGCGGGTAAAGAGGTATAAGAGTGAATAGAGACAATGAGCACACATGAATGTATCTGTACTTAGAGGAAAATATAGATAGTATAGACAAGAATTAATAAGGGAAGGTAATGGAATAGAGAGAATAAGGAGGGAATTAAAAGAGTGACCTTTGTGACATATGAAAAGTGAAATCTTTTCTGGGGGAGGCGGGGTGGGGGGAAATAGCGGTCACTGCAAAATCAGTTGACGCTTGCGAGTGGATTCGCAAATCCAAATGGAGAGGGGAGATGTGGTTGTCCGACAAGGGATAAAGGACAACCCAGGAGGTGAAGGGGAGATTGGGGATAAATAAGATAGAAATAGGAGAATAAGGAAAATGTTGGATGTTGTAGGAATGTTGTCTTAAAAAGAGTTGAAAATAAGAAAACAGAAATGGAAAAGGAGGAAAGGTAATGATGGAAAAACGGAAAGAGAAGATAAACAAAATATAAAAGGGCTACGCTGAACTATATGTCTTTAAATATTAATGGAATACATAACCAAATTAAAAGGAAGAAACTACTAAATTTAAATGAATAAATGTATTCCATTAGAAAAAATAACATATAGGTTAAGAAATAATATTGAAATATTCGAACAAGTATAGGAGCCTTACATTAAATACAATAGCGAAAACCTACCGGGGACAAACATTACCTAAGTTGATGGAAGGAGAAGGAAAGAAAAGAATGGACTCAGTAGAATTTCTGGTATAATTTTGTTGAATGACAACATTGTCTGACTGGCTTAATGCAACCTAGATTGTATACTTAAAATGGATGGGAGGGGGGGTGGGGGGGTGGTTTGGGAGGAAGGGGGGGGAGGGGGAGTCGCTGTGTATGTGTGGAAAAGAGGTGGTGTGTATCATGGCTAATGTAATTTGTGGTGTGAAAAATAAAAAATTTAAAAAAAAAAGGTATGAAAAGATGTCAGCAGGCACCAGAACAAAATAGTTGTGCGGGGAGGAAGCATGGCCCAAAAGCCAGGAGGTAATAGGTGGCTAAGGGAGGAATAATTTATTTTAATGAGCAAGGTAGCTAGACAGCTTATACATAGTACAGCAACAAGATGCAGCACAGAATTTGCCTTGCGAATCTCCTTGGGACCTGCCTTGAATACTTCAGTTTCTTTTTTGTTTCAGGTAAGAGGGCCAAAAATGTGCAATCTTCCAGATGTAGCCTCACCACTACCCTCCACAACTGTAACCACGTCTCTCTTTCCTTCAACTCCAACCTCTTTGCAATAAAGACCAACGAGACATTAGTCTTCTTGACTTCTTGTTGGACCAGCCTACCAACTTTGATTCATGCACTAGGACACCCAGATCCTTCTAAATTTGCAGTCTCTCTTCACTTAGATAATCCACCTTTCAACGCTTCTTAATGAAGTGCACAACACAATTAAATGGGCAGACTCGATGGGCCGAATGGCATATTTCTGCTCAAATGTCTTATGGTCTTATCACATTTCTCCATATTAAATTCCCAATCAACATTCAGACTTGGTTTGACAAGTTAGAGTAGGTAATATTTGTGCCACATAGCTGATGTTGGAGGTCAATCCACAGGACCACAAGTGGCAGAGAGAATCTCTGGAATCCCTCTCCCTACCATTGAAGTGATTTCCTGGGATTACTGTTTGAAGAGGGTGCACAAAGTCAATGAGGACCCCTTTCATCCTGCACACAGCATCTTTTAGCTGCTCCTGTCGGGGATGATACAAGAGTATCAGAGCCAGCGCCACCAGGCTGAGGAACAGCTTCTTCCCACTGCCAGCGAGAACACTGAATGACCAAAGGAAATGCTCACACTAACTACTGGAGACTCATATTCATGAAACAATATTTATTTATTTATTTGAACAGCTGAATACTTGTCCAGTATATGTATTGTAATGTGTGTTATGTCTGGCTGTGTGCATGTTTTGCATCAAGGACCAGAGGACGTTGTTTTGTCGGTTTGTACAATCAGATGACAATAAACTTGATTTATCTTGATAATTTGGGAAAATACTCCTAATCTCATTTCATTCAATAGTGAAATAGTCAGCACTGATGCCAAAGTTTCAACCAAGGTGTTCCCCAGCAAATGGGAAAAGAGGAGACCAAAGACTGGTTCTGGACACCAACTAAAACACACTCAGCACTTACAGTTCCACCTTTCACAACTTCAGGATAAATTTCCTCCCTCCTTTTGAGCTGAGGAGTGTACATTTTACAATATAAAAGGAGCAACAGGAATAATTATTTTAAACCATAACTGAAGAATAACAGATCAAAGTTTTTTTTAAATGAAAAGGAATGATGTTAGGAACTTAAAATTATCTAGTGGTTAGCTTTGGATAAATAAAAACTCTGGACTCATTCATGAGTTTACAATGGGAGGTTGTGCATCAATGACGAGTTAGATGCACTAATTGGCTTCCCTAATTTCCATCTATCTCTGAGCCCTCAGGGAAAAGGTGAGAAAATTACTCAAGAAAATTTAGCTGAGAAATAATTCATTTTAAGAATTTTTTTTTTATCAAGCCCAAGAAAGCATCATCATTAATAACCATCAGATTATCACAGTCAAGGTGAATTCTTGCAGAAAAGGCACATTGAACAGAATCCACATCTGTATACCCCCCCACCATTTATAAATCCAGTATACTACAGTGTACCAGGCTCCAGCAAAGAAGACTCTTCGTCAGCCATTCTCGACAGGGACTGCTGGGGGCCACAGCATACTCAAGTAAAAGCCTTGTTTTCTTTCCAGCTCATGGCACAATTTTTTTTCCCCCCATCTGTTTTTTTTAAATATGCTTTTACATAGTTGAGAGAAGTACAGAAGAAACCAAAACTTGACTGTTTCACTGGAGAGGGGGCCCATAACTTTGAGCAGAGTCCTGGGGTGGGGGAAGGAGAGAAGCAGGATAACTTTTTAATCCTTTGTTACTTAGTCTTTCAGATTTCCCCCCTAGGTTTCTGTGATCAAAGACCCCACCAGAATTTATATTGATGTAATTTAATTGACTGTAGTTTCAGTTGTATGAGGGTGGGGGGAGGGGGGAAATAAAGACACTACGTATGCTACGTGAATGTTAAAAAAGATTATAATGTTTGTTTGACGAATTTATGACAATTAAAATAAAATATTCAAAGAAAAAAAGACATCTTTTCATGCATTGGGACTTGCCAGCACTGCCCGGAGTCCAAGCAGCCTTTCACTGCAATCATGTGCTTCATTAAAAAGTGGAGCCTTCTTCTCCACAGAAAGGAGATGTGACAACATCAGAAACCCTGGCAAATTCCTACAGATGTATTCCTACAGATGTGGGGTGGAAAATGTTTTGACCAGCTGCAACTCTGCCTGGTATGGGGGAAAAACACAAAACCCTGCAAAAGGTAGTGGACACAGCCCAGGAAAAACCCTCCACACCATCAAGAACAGAGCACTGGACAGGCCCTTTGGACCTCAGTGTTGTGCCAACCCATACATTCCTTAAAAAGAGTACTAAACCCTCTCTATCCTGTAACCCTCTATTTTTCTTCCATCCATGTACCTGTCTAAGAGTCTGTTAAATGCGTACCAAGGTGAGACCCTTCTGGATGGAACTAGACCAAGACCTAGAAAAAAATTATAGGTAAAGAATTCCTGCATGGCCCAGAGTTGTTCCTGATGGGAAACATAATGGACATAAGACTTACAATGAACATCCAAATTTCAAATCCAATTCATAATGATCGCATTGACAATGGCCAGGAAGTACAAAGCTGCTGCCTAGAAATCCAACTCCTGCCTGAGCATTACAAATGCAAAACTGTGTTCCTCTGGAAAAAATTACATAAGTATAACACTTTTTTTGAAAATTTGGCAACCATACTTAAATTTCATAGGTGCATGATTATAGTGTGGACCATCATGCCTTGCCGTCCTACCTTCCCCATCTATCCCTCAATGGGGTGTGGGGTGGGGGGGGGGGGGGTCCCCATCCCATCCAGGAAAAGTCAAAAGAAGAAAACAGCCTGAGCACTGGCCACCATGTCAAGACAAACCCATAAAACCCTGATATAGGTTTCACACTTGTTGTGAGTGTCTTGAATGTTGTGGTTAGTTAAGATTTAAGTGTTAAATTTTTTTTTTTATTTTTTTTTAGGGTGGGGAGACGAAAAGCGTGAACTCTGCAGAAAACTTTGTATAAAATTGATAATTGTAAACTGTAGTCAATGCTGATATTGTTAACATTGAAAATGTTGATAACTGTTTGAGTTTAAGTTTGGAAAATAATAAATAAAATATTCAAAAAAGTCTGTTCAATGTCCCCAATGTTTTAGCCTCCACCACCATCCCTAGCAAGGCATTCCAAACACCCACAATTCTGCATAAAAAAAAAACTTACCCTGATGTCTCCCCTAAACCTCCCTCCCTTCACTTTGTACACATGTCCTCTGGTGTTTACTTTTCCTGCCCTGGGAAACAGGCACTGGCTGTCCACTTTATTTATGCCTCTCATAACCTTGTAGACCTCCATCTTGTCTCCTCCCATCCTTCTACAGTCCAAAGAGAAAAGTCCCAGTTCTGCTAACCTTGCCTCCTAAGAATTGTTTTCCAATTCAGGCAAATCTCCTTTGCACCCTCTCCATAGCTTCCACATCCTTCCTTTGACTCCTGAACTCAACCTCCCTATTAATAAAGCCCAACATCCCATAGGCCTTCTTAACTATAATATCAACCTGTATGCCGATCTTGAGGGTTATATGGATTTGGGCCCCAAAGTCTCTGTTCATCCACACTAAGTAAATGACTGTTCATACCAATCCAGATTGAACTCCGCCTGCAAGGAACACTGCCGTCGTAGAGTGGCAGCGATCATCAAGGATCCACCCACCACACACTGGCTGCTACCATCAGGAAAGAGGTCTAGATGCCACAAGACTCACATCACCGGGTTCTGGAGCAACTGCTACCCTCAGACTCGACCACAAACTCAATTAGACACTCATTTTAGGACTCTTCTCCATTTTGTTGACTTTTTCTATTTTATACATTTGTTTACATGTGTACATTGAGTCAGTTTTTTTTGCATGACCAATAAGAGGTCATTCTGCCTTAACCACAGGAAAAGAATCTCAGGGTTGTATGTGACATCATGCATGTACTCTGACAATAAACCTGAATCTGGTTTATGGATCAGCAGAAGATTCTCCTAGAGATCAGTGCTCCATTTCTGGGAAACTGAGCTACCAGACAGTTTCCACATCAATCGTCACCCAGAGGAACGAGTGCTGGCAAAGCAAGTATTACCTTCTTCTTCCTTGACCCCTCACACCAATTTGCAGACATACCAAGTATAGCAGAATGGCAGTTGGAAATGGTCCTTTGGCCTTACGAAAAGGAGATCTGGGTACACACGTCAGCCTGTGTGCATGCTTCCAAAGGCTAGGCCACACAGTTGCATGCTGCAAAGACAACAGTCAGTTCCGGAGGAAAAGCAGCTGGTGGACCCAAGGCTCATGTGCTGAAGAAAAGCATGAAGCAGAGGCACAGGAGGACAAAAAAAGTCTGTGGGGCAAAACCATGCAGCCTCATCTCTCGGCTGCGTGGAGGGGGTGGGCGCATGAACAGGAAGCGATTCTCTCACACAGCTGCCCACATGGTGTTGACCGATGCAAACCTACAATCCAATTCTGCCCTACCTCACATCCATGATGCTTTTTTTTCCTTACATCCACGTGCCTCTCTTAAACTTTCCTCCATCACCTGAAACAGGTGTCCTCTTGCAGTTAAAACTGTACTGCAAAGTTAACGTCCTCAATGTAAACACTGAGTTTCAACATTACAGGTCTAAATGTTCATGGTTTTTCAGTTCTGGCCTTAAATTTTCTAATTCTATTGAATTGTGTTAGGTGCAGGTACTTTGTGTTCAATTCTTGTGACACAAGAATATTATGTTCTTAAAGAACATGACATCACATTAGTAATTAATATAACAATGACTGCAAAAACAAACAAATAGCAATGTGGTGAATATTCAGCACTATTTCAGCTCCAATTATCACAAACTCCATGAATAAACCATAGGCTGAAATTATCCAAAAACAATGTTCAATGCTCAGATTTATTGTCCGAGTATATGCATAAAAATCGCATGCAAGTCTGAGATCCTTTTTCCTGCAGTCAGGCAGAATTACTACTTATCGGTAGTGCCATAAACTTTAAGAAAAAAAATGGATTAAAAAAAAGCAGAAACAAACAGCGAAAGAAAGGTAAACAAATGGTGTAATACACAAAAAAAATAAGAAATGAGGCTCTGAGTTTGTTGTTGAGGAGTCTGAAGGAGGAGGGGTAGCAGCTACTCCTGAACGTGATGGTGAGTCTTGTGGCACCTAGACCTCTTTCCTGATGGCAGCAACAAGAACAGACCGTGTCCTGGGCAATGTGGATCCTTGGTGATTGCGCTGCTTGCTGATGGCGACATTCCCTGTTGTTATTCTCGATGGTGGGGAGGGTTTTGCCTGTGACGTCCTGGGCTGTGAAGCTAGGGAATTCTCCCTATTGTCTTGGCCGATACTTTCCTCTCAACCAAGTATCTGCTCAGGATCTTATTGGTGTTTTGGGATTTTCCAAGTATTACAATAGTGGCCATTCATCAGGAATTATTGCAAAAACAAAACAAAAATGCTAGAGAACCTCAGCAGATTTTGCAGCATCCAGAGGAGATAAAGATGTAATATCAATGATCTGGCTGCAAGCCCTTCAAGGTGCGAGTTAACAGCAGAATGGTGTTTGAATTAAAAGGCTGGAGAGAAGGAAAAATGGATGGGTCTAGGACATTTTGCTGCCCACAGATTGGTGCTGGACATTTTGGTGCTAATAATTAGGCTACAACAATTTATTCACTGATTTATGAAGTGACGAGCAGCACTTCAGCCTGTCACATAGGACCCTGCCCTAGGACAGCATGTTACTATTACGTTAAGCTGACAGAAACAGCACTACAGACACTGGAGACTTACCAGTGCTAGATGGTGAGTAAGCGGCGGAAATTGGGCGGTCACCTGTTTCCAAGCCCTTTCAGGGTAGCGGGGACAGGTTGCCCAGGGGCCATGGATCGGACACCAGTCCCCTCGAAATCCCTGATCACCTGGTCCTCCTCTGCCACCTGGTTCCTTCCATCTGTCCCCGGACCCCTCCAGCTGGTTTCCCCCCTGTCCCCTCCATGCACCTCCCAGCCCCTTCCTCTTCCCCCATTCCCTGTTGTCCAGAAACACTAATATTTAATGAAAATTATAATAAATTGAATGGCATATCTATCACCAAATGCGAGCACCAAAATATCCGGCGCCAAACTGCACACGCCAAAATGTCCAATTCCAAAATGGGCAGGGGGAAGATAAAAAGCACCAAGTTGAAGATGGATGGGACAGAGGAGAAAGGTGAGAATTGATTGGGGGAGGAAGTGTTGGCTCTGCGAATGTTGAGCTGGGGGAAAGAAGACAGAGGGATAGATTGGGAGAGTGCTCACAGAAACCAGAGAACTCTACGTTAATGCCATCCGATTGGTGCCTGGATGACTGCTAAGGCCATGGAAATTATGAAAGAAATGCAAATCATCCTTTTAAAGTTTTTTCTTTTTAAGCATGCAGAGGTTTCAAGGGCCAATAAACACTATATTCACAGTCCTTTCCCCCCCACCCCCCCCCGATCATGTTCCAAAGAACCCATGAAATAATTTGCAAGGGAAAAATATGAAAAATGCTGATAGTTTTTCCCAGTCAAAAACTCAGATTCCAAGAATCTACAATGCCAAGGTAAATCATTACTTCAAATCAAATTGTCCATTCATTTCCCAATGAAGTCAGTTCTAATGCACTGCAATTTCTGTATTTGTAGACACCCAATAACAGATAGTCTGCTGACAGTTTCTTCATCTGTGCATACTCAACTTGCAACACCCTGGGAACCCTGGGCCTCCTCCAGTTCTTATCCTCGCATCTTCACCAGCTGACTGGGCACTAAGCTTGGAATTCAAGGTTCCCGTTATCATTAATGATACATTGGAAGTGTAACATGCATAATTTAACATTTTGTCTGCTGTAAACGGAGTCTCCATGTGCCCGATGCCCCTAATAATCGGAGAAAGAAGCAAGAGTCCCTTCAGAGTCACCGAGTCTCTGTGGGTTTGCCTCCAGTGCTCCCACAGCCTCTGCAAACGCAGATTCCTGTTCATCAGCAACACAACCTTCGGATGCAAACCTCCGACATAATCAAGGCAGCTTTAGCTCCCGAGGCCCCTCGATAGCCCTTCTAGCCCCGAGCACCCTCTTGAATCCCGGCTCTGATAATTGGATCTGATAACTGTCTCCAGCAGCCTGGAGCTTGTGCAGGACCCCAACCATAATTTGCTCGCAGTCTGCAGCCCAAATATGACCCTCAGTCACCCTCTCTGATTTGCCGCCATGGTCACAGTCGTGTAGGGTCCTCTCCTCTGCCTTTCCTTCTCAATGAGGGTGTCATCCCCATTGCTGGTGCCCTGCTCCTCAGTTGTCTGCAACCCCTTGTGGCCCTGCCGAGCACAGGCATTGACATCTTGGGCACAGTTGCAGGATTTTACTTACAAACACCATCGGCTCCTTTAACAGGCCATTTAAAGCTTGTAAAAGGAGCCAACAGCATTAGGACAAGGCCCTGGATCCTTTAGAACAGTGTTGTGTCTTCAGTCTCCCTCTAAGTGACACTCCCAAAAGTCTACCCCTTCAACCAACCTTTTGTCCATCTGCCCAAACATCTCCATGGTATTAAACTTTGTAGACAACTCCTGTGAAACATCTTTAGACACGACAGGAGATAATAAACAAGGATTCTAGCTGATGGCTACTCCTGCACTAACCGTCTGGCTGTGGGTTTTAATACATAGGAAAGATTTTCAGCTCATGCATACAAATTCTTCTTGATCTATTATAAACCTGACAGCAGGGTTAACATAGCAGTTAGCACAATGCTGTCACGGCAACAGCAGACAGGTTCCAGCCCAATGCTGTCTGTAAGGAGTTTGTAGGTTCTCCCCATGTTGCGTGGGTTGCCTCCAAGGGCTCCATTTTCCTCCCGTCCTTCAAAAACATACCAGGGGTTGTAGGTCAATTGGGTGTAAATTGACAGCACGAGCTCATGGACTGAAAGGGTCTGTTACCGTGCGGTATGTCTAAAAAAAAATTTAATTTATAAATTTTTAAATGACTGAAAGATAAACAGAACTAACAGCAAAGTGCTGACAAAACTTATTCTCACGACTTGCATTCAGCAAAAGATAAATGACAAGCATCACACTGACAATTCACATCTGCAATTCAACAATGATGCTCTCTCCCTGGTCCATAGAACATCAGCAACCAGGGTACTGGTAAGTATCTTGTAATAGAGCAGGCCAAACTTTCACTGAAACTAATCAAAAATAAACCCTAGAAATTTTTTAAAAACTAGAAAAAAACAGCATTATGCAATCGAAATCTTGACTTCCGTCCCCAGAGTCAAACATAGTAACAACCAAGTTGTTCCACGTGACGCTGGAAAGGCAACAGGCACAAATCCCTTGTCCCAAACCAATCACTGCAACACAAGTACACAACATGATGTCATTCCCTGTGCAGCCCTCTTTTGAACGATTGTGGAGAACTTGATTTAAACAGTTTCAGGAGTAACCATTCTCGACCACACTCAATCTCAGACCCAAGTCAATTATCACATCTCTTTAAAATCATTACACCCCAGTCCCAAAACTAGACCAAACCTCTAAGTACCTTTTGAACTCCACACCCACAATATCTAAAGGTACAAATCCTGATCATCACCTGGCCCACAAGCTTCCAATCACAGTGAACCCAGATTCCAGTCTTTCAAACTTCCATCACTATCTTGATCCTCTAATATTAAAGAATCTCAGGTTTGTTTGTGATGTCCATATACATACTCTGACAATAAATCTGAACCCTTTGCCTATCCCTTGCTGACACCCTCTAAATGTCCATTGCAAAAAAATTTGATACTCCTCCCGATTTATGAATTATTCTCTGGCCTTACCTGATCTTGATTTTGGACAATGGTTGAATCTCTCCAAGACCCTGGCATCTTTCACTGGGAAAATATTCTGTCCATTAACTTTCCTTAAAACAAGATGACTGCCCAAGGCTTCTGACACCTTTTTTAAAAAAATCCTTAAAATTTACCCATCGATTTCTTTCATCTCTTTTGACTCTTCGTATTAACTCAACTTTCATTTCCATGACAGACACATTCAGTCACTGATGGCTATTGACTATTGAACAAATGGCATTGCGATGTGTTCCGCTATCTGCTGTATCATCTGGTTGTTAATGAATGAAGATATATTTGGCTTCAATAGCAGTACCTTCTAATGTGGTCCAGCACTAATGGGGTGAAGCACTAGAGCTAGCTTGCCAAAATGCAACTGAAACAGGACCCCAGTACCTTTCAGAGGGAAAATCAACAAAGATTGACGAGTGAGAATAAAATCTCAAGGAAAGGTAGATTTGTAGAACTCCTACTCACAGTCATAAAAGGAAATGAAGTTAATCTCATGACCACAAAAGCAGAGGTTTGCATTAATGGAAGTACTCAGTTATCCTCAACAGCCAGTCAACACAAACTGATTTCACATGCACTTACTGATTTTTCCTTATATTACACATATTTAAAAACCCCTGACTAAGTAAAATGGAACAAATAAATTCAAGAACCAACAGAGATGCTTGCTAAAATGTTAAGTTATTTTCTTGTACTCAATATTAGCATTTAAATGGTTGTACACCAGCATAGTGTTTTCCCACACCACAAACCACAAGATCAATGCACATATTATTTACATATCTCATCAGTAGCCAAAATGCTGAAAACATTTTTAAAGTAGTGACAGGTTAAGAATTTTAATGTTAATATAATGAAAGATGGTTCCATCTCCTCTGTGGAGATTCTAGGTTCTATAACCTTATGGGAACCAGGCAAGAGTGTAATTAATCCAGAAGCTGGAAATGGAGAGAAAATACTGAGCAAAAATAAACAAACTAATTCAATCATAACAAATAACATGAAACTATGGAGGACACTGTTGGGAAAATTTAGCTCTGTATGCCATATCTCTATCTCCACGATGTCATCCAATGGCTCTTAACTAGAACTTGTTGTATTTGGAGCCTGGATAACAGTTTACCCTATCGCACCCAGCCCCAATACCTACACCACTATACTGACCACCTGTTCAGTCACATCTTCAACAGCTCTCCAAGTTGCAACACTGCCAATACTACAAAAGACCTCCCCAGCCCCTTCTCTTTTTGCTGGCTACCTTCAGGAAGAGGGTATAGAACCCTGAATTCTGGCACCTCCAGGTTCAAGGTCAGATTTTTCCACTACAACTATCAGGCTCTTGATTGTCTTCACAATACCCTCACTACTCTTGAACTATTTCAAGACCACCCAAGATCTGGCTGAACTAGTGAATCTGCACATTTTATTGCATTGCAATATTTTATGTATATTGTGAATATTTTATATAATGAATTTTTTATTTTGTGTATTGGAATATTGAACATTACAACACAGCACAGTTCGCGTAGCAATTAGCGCAACACTGTTACAGCGCCAGCTATCGGGAATGGGGTTCGAATCCCTCGCTGTAAGGAGTTTGCATATTCTCCAAGTGTCTGTGTGGGTTTTCCCCACAGACTCTGATTTCCTCACTCTGTTCAAAACTTACTGGGAGTTGTAGGTTAATTAGGTGGCATGGGCTTATGGGTCGAAATGGCTTGTTACCGTGCTGCATGTCTAAATTTAATGTTGATTGACCTACACAAACTAACTTAACAGACTAAACCTTCCCTTCCTCACGTTCATAACGCTTTATTTTCCTTTCATCCCTGTGCCAACACCAAGAGTCTTTTAAATGTCCCTATTACACCAGCCTCCACCACCACCCCTAGCAATACATTACAAGCTTCCACTTCAGTGGAAAAACCTTGCCCCCTCTGACCTCTCCCTGAAACTTCCCTCCCCTCATTGTTTTTTTTCTCCACATGCATTATTATGTGTGGTGATGGAACAGATAATACCAATTGCATAGTACATCAGTCCATGTCAATAAACTTCATTCATTCAAGTGTTCAATTTCTCATCTAAAATAGTGCAAATATAGCTGTTTTAAGATTGTATAAACAAAAGTCACAGGTACTTTATGGCAGCATTAATGAGACAAAGTTTGATAAAAGAAATATCAAAATGATACATGGAAAAATGACCAGAAAAATAAGATCAAGAAACCAGGATCGGTAGAATGACAGAGTAACTGGTGATGATTACTGGTCATTTCAACAAGTTGAAACAATTTAAATCAATTATATAATGAAACCAACAGGCAGAAAATAAAGAGATACAAAACATGGGTTTAAAATTTGAGTGCCTTGCCATTAGTTTGCCAATCACCCAACCTCAAATAACCAGAAAATCTGGCATTGACCAATCCCCTAGGCCACACATGTCAAACACTGGCCCGCGGGCCAAATTTGGCCCGCAAGATCATTTCAAAAATGTATTAGAGGTGGCCCGCCCTGCAGCGAGAGCCGATGCTGTTTTTTGGTAATGTCACCCCCACTATCCTCCCCCTTCATTGCACATCCTTCCCCACCCCCTAACTAGCCACTCCCCCCTAAAACCACCCCCCTTAAAAGATGGCCAGAATAGTCTCAAAAAGGAATCCAGAATGGTAAAGTTCCACAAACCTTCTGCTGGGAATCCTAACAACACCCGGGCATCAGATCCACAGGACGCGGAGGGAGCAAGAGTGTTGCAGGTTGACCGTGCAAACTTTGAGAATGGGGAAAACAAAATTGTAACACGAGAAGTCTGTCGATGTCATCAGCCGGAAAGCCAGTTGGAAGGCTCCCCGCACAACCAGTCACTTCTCCCACCTGTCGAGCGGTGCGGCGGATTGGCGAGCGCCTGTGATTTCCTGTCGGCGCAACGGACATGGCAGGCTGCGCACGGCCCCCGCTGTTCCGCAAAGGCTGATCGGTAGCGCGCTGGGCATGAGTGGGTGGGTAAGGATGGGCAGAGGGTGTAGGTGAGGAGTAATGGGCAGGGGAAGTTATGGTGGTGCGAGGGGCAGTTAGAGGGAGGGATGAGTAGAAGGAGGGGTGGATAGGGAAGAGGTAAAAGGGGAGGGGCAGGGTGAGTAGGGGAGGGGTGATTAGAGGGTGAGAGATGGGTAGAGGGAGGAACAGGTTGAGGGGAGAGGCAGTAGAGGGGTGTGTATAGGATGGGGTGGGTAGAGGCAGAGTGAGTGAAGTGAGGGGTGAGTAGAGGTTGGGTAAAGGACTGGTCAGGTAGAGGGATGGTGGGTTGAGGGTGAATAGAGGCCTAGAGCCTGAGGAGTGAGCAGGAAATGCTGAGTCCTGATGCAGGCCAAAATGGACACAGCCTATGAATGCTGACTACGTCTCCACAGGGACCAAATAGGTTTCCCTCAGGTCAAGCAAAGGGTGAACTTGAGCTACCTACTCCTGACCTGTAACATTATCCTCCTAAAGTTATATCCTAAAGTTTAACATTACATATGTTGAAAGAAGAGAAAACATGCAGATGTTGTTGAAAATTTTCAATAAATATTTAGTTCGGCCCTCGACTTAGTCCAAGTTTTTAATTTTGGCCCTCCGTGAATTTGAGTTTGACACCCCTGCCCAAGGCGCTGGATGCCAGGCATTTTTACTGTACATCACCTTTGATGAATGGGTCCTTTTTAGGCCCTTACACAATTTTCCTCCTTCTCATGAAGACATTAACTCTTTGCTAGATGGTGGCTCCAAAGCACTTAAAAATTCACCCAAGTGTCTATTATTTGTGTGGAAACCTCAGCAAAGTTCAGATTTATTGTCGGAGTACATATAGGACATCACAAACAACCCTGAGATTCTTTTTCTTCCTGTATTAACACAAGTGTTATATGGAAGGATCTCATGTCTTTTGAACAATTAAGAAATAAGTATGGAGTAGGTAATGGGACATTCTTCTTTCTCCAGTTAAGATAGTTCTTAAGAGAAAGATGGGGACCAAACTTGGCCGCACCTGAAATTAGTGAGATGGAATGAATGATTTGGCTGGAGAACACACCCAAGTTTATAAGTAAAATGTACTATGCTCTCCAAAATGAGTTACAATAATGGAAAGATGATGGTATGATTGCTGTTTGGATAGCAGGGTATCAGTTATAAATGCAAGATTGTTCAAATGTCATTAAAGTTGCACCCTGAAAACAACCTTTTATTCTCTTAATTCTTTTGTTGAACCAAATATAAAGTTTATTCTGAGTCAATATCATTCTTGATATCTGATAACTTCTCATTCCCAAATGTAGTTTGCTCCACATTTTTAAAAAATGCTTTAACAAAGGCATATCTCTGTCTCCACTTGACAATTTATCATTTCATTTATATATAAAATTCTCTGGATTATCCTCCATTTTATTCATTTCTATCTGAATCTATGCTGATTTCTCTCCCTCTTCAAAGAAGGCAGAGAGAAATCTCAGTTGTGCTGCCCTATAATAATTTTTTTAATTTGGTAGTTGTAACCCTCATTCAAATTTCCAAGTTAGGTTTTTCTAATGCAACTCTGGCCATTTTCCCTTTCCAAATAAATTCTTACATACTTATTTAATTCTTGAAAAAAAAATTGATAATACAAATATAGGTAATGATTGAAATAAATATTGTTCTCTAGAAAATAATTTCATTTTTTTCAGGGTACAATTTTAATGATATTTGAACAACTTAAAACAAATATGGAATACAAAATAATACAATATTTTCTTGTTATCAATTAAAAGCATATATAAAGGATAAATTATGACCAGATTTTGTATTACCCAAACATAGTCATTTGGAAAACTTAATTACAGATACATATATTAAAAATTATGTATACAACCTTTCAAAAAGGAATGTACAAACAGGAGTTCATAAGTCAAGATAAAGATGGGAGACAGATTTAAATATAAATATTCAAGAAAAACTTAGCTAGAACTTTGTTTGAGACAGTATGGCCAATACAATAAATGCCCATTTTAGGATGGTACAATTATTTTTACATCTATTATATTTTACTCCTCAGAAATTAAATGGATTAAATCCAAAATTTTCAGATGAAGGTTTTAGATATAATTAGGAAATAGATACTTTTTAAAATTCTACCTAGAGATGTCCAAAATTAAGACTTTTTGGATAGAACTAAGTTTATTTTTAGAGTGAGTTAAATTTCCTCAGGATCCAAATATTTTCCTACTTGGAAACATTTGATACAGAATTGAAATTAACTAAATATCAAAAAGAATTCATAAAGGAATTCATAGCGAGGAAATGCACAGCAGTAGCATGGAAGTCTGATGTTTATGGGGGGGGGTGGATAGATGGCTGAAATTAGTCCTTGAATGTCACTTGAAAAGATTACACACAATTTATGGAATAAATTAGAAACTTCTGAAAAGATTTGGGAACCACATCTTCAAATTGCAGGGATTAGGTTGTAAACACCCAGCCTAAATCTTCTGACTCCTTGAAATTAAGATAAGTTTTGGTAATCTTTGTTTTTATAATATCCAGATGTTTTCTTCTTTTTGTTCTTTTTCTTTGGGACCAAATTATTATTTAGGGAGAAGGGTGGGCTTAAATCATAATGTATCATCTTTATTATTTTGAATAAAACAACTCCTATTTTTAATGTATGTGAAAAAATTTTTAATTTATAAATGCAAGATACGGATTAGTATAATATTATTTCCTATACCAATTCTATCTCACCCCACAGAAATTACATAAAAATCAAAATCGGAAATATTGGAGAAGTACTTTAGATGTGGAATATAAATAGGAACGTTTGGACATGCTACATGTGGAGGTGAGACCTTTCTTGCAGGATATTACTGAAATTCTGGCAAGGACAACAGCAGTGGGCTTTGCAGACAACCTAGGGCTTTATCTTTTAGGAAACTTTATTGAAAAGTAACAAATTAACCAAATACCAAATTTTATTTGTTAAAATAGCTTTGGCTGTGGCTAAGAAATGTACTGCAATTACTTGGAAATCCGAATCCCCTCTACAGACAGCACGGTAGAAGACAGATGAACATAAGGGGGGGAAAAAAAAATTTTTTTTTTTTTTTTAAATCACATATAATCTAAAGAACAAATGACGTATTTATAAAATTATGACAACCGTATTTGGATTATATAGGGGACCAAATAAATAAAGATCTACTATTACAAAAATATAAGTGATCACCTCAATTAAGACATTTTTTAAAATCTATCTGTAAGGCCTGATGTTGTACGGATTTATACTGTGAAGAGGGTGGGAGAGAAAGGGTTGTTGTATTTTGTTAGAAAAAGTTTTTTTAAATATATAAATGGAAAAAAAATTATGTATATTTATGGAAATAAATAAAATATTCCAAAAGAAGACAGAGTCCAACTTGATTTTCTTCCATCTTCCCCATTCTGTGTTCACAGATTCAGTTTCTCCAAACCAAAATGAAATGGCTATATTTACTTCAGGCTGAAGATTGAATCTGGCATTGCGCTGATTTCTGTCAATCTTGTGTTCCTGAATTAGATCTGCAAAGTTTAAGTGAGCTGAAATCAGCTTCACCTCTCTCTTAGGGGGAAGGACTCCATTTTGTAGACTGACTTCTTCATTGCAGCCACCACTATTCCTTAAAACAATGTTTTAAATGTGTAAATTGTTCACAGTCACACAATGTACATGATATCCACTTGTACACATAATGTGTACATGCAAGAGGATTAAGTTAGTTGATTAGTCAGGGCATCAAGGGTTACTGAAAAAGGCCAGGGAGTGGGAGGATGGATCAGCTCAAAATTAGAATGGCTGAGAAGATTCAATGGGCCAACCTGCTCCTGTACCTTGTAATCTTATGAAGAGGGAAGCATTTTATATTCTGCCTGCGCAGCTGTTCCCACGAGAGTGGAGAATGTAAAGAGGACAATCACTGACTCAGGCAGATCAAAGGTTTGATGATCTCAGCTGAGCGTGGACACACAGAGGCACTTCCTCGTTGAAAGCACACAGACTACCCGTGGGGTTCTGGCTTGACTGAAACATCCTTTTAGGGGTGTTCTCAGAAAAAAAATCACCAGGAAAAGAACTAAAACACACAAGTCTTCAGACCTCGTGGTTGAAGTAAAAACACAATGCTGGAGAAACTCAGCAGGTCAAACTGTTACTTTATGTAGCAAAGATACACAGCCAATGTTTCGGGCTTGAGCCCTTCATCATGGAAAAATATCAGCATGTCCAAACAAAATGATGGGGGGAGGGGTTGGGGAGGAGTACGGTCCCAAAGGCAGGAGGTAATATGGATACAGCAGCAAGCAGGGGGAGGAAGGATGGTTCAGTGAATGGAGAGGGAAGGAGTGGAGAGCTAAGGGAAAGAAAAGGGAGAATAGAGAGCATGTCAGCAGAAACCGGAGAAATCGGTTAATGCTGTCTGATGTTAATCCAACCAGACAGCATCAACATAGACTTCTCCGGCCCTTCCCCCTTCCCCCTTCCCCCTTCCCCCTGTTCTCCACCCCCTTCCCTCCCCATTCACAGAGCTATTCCTCTCCCCCTTCCTCCCCCCCCCCCCCCCGTTTTGTGCCGTGCCCTCCCTTATCCACCCATTACCTCTTGCCTTTCAGGCGGTACTCCTCCTGCACCCTTCCCCCACCATTTTGTTTGGTCACCTGCCAACATTTTTTTCCAAACCTTGATGAAGAGCTCAAGCCTGGAACATTGGTTATGCATCTCCAACTGTGCTATATAAAGCACACTGTTTGGCCTGCTAAGTTTCTCCAGCATTTTTTTTTAAACCAGGAAAAGTACTTCAGTTTAAAAAGTAGAAGGAACCTTTGAGAAAAGAAACATTTGACTAAATGTCGGCAAATATGAAGTGATGGCAACAGAATAATAACCCAAGCTTCAAATGAGAGAAAACATGCCAATCCACATTCCCTATATATCCAGCTCAGGACATTTTAATATTCTGGAATTAAAATGAAAACTGCTGCTTGAACCATTTTATTTCAACACTCAGAGCTAATTAAACATACTGAATTTGCAAACACTGCCTTTGGTTCACTGAATATTTCATTAAAATTTTCATCTAAGCAGTGCAAAAGCAGATTGATGTACCTGTGGAATGAGTGATGGAAGCCAAATTCATGATGCTAACACACCAATAATACTCTAATACGAATGGAGACAAATATAGAACATAGAACTCGACAGCATAGTACAGGCCCTTCAGCCCTCAATGTTCAGCTGACCCAAAAAAATTACTAAACCGTTCCTGCCTCATAACCCTCTATTTTTATTTCAAAGAGTCTCTAAATGGTCCCAACATTTCAGCCTCCACCACCAACCTTGGCAAGGCAAGGTATCCACAACTCTGTTAAAAAAAACTGATCCTGATGTCTCCCCTAAACTGCTCTCCCTTCACTTTGTACATATATCCTCTGGTGTTTGCTATTCCTGCCCTGGGTAAAAGGCATTGGCTGTCGCCCCCTGTCTGTGCCTCTCAAAATCTTGTAGGCCTCCAAGTCACTTCCATTCCTTCTTTGCTCCAAAGAGAAGATTTCCAGCTCTGCTAACCTCGCCTCAGGCAATACCCTGATAAACCACCTTGGCACCTTTTCCATAGCTTCTACATCCTTCCTATAATGAGGTGACCAGAAATGAACACATCACTTGAAGTGAGGTCTCAGACATTTGTAAAGTTGCAACATGACCTCTGAATTAAGTCCCTCTATTAATAAAGCCCAGTATCCCATAGGCCTGCTTAACTATCCCATCAACCCGTACAGCAGCCTTGAGAGATGTATGGATTTGGACTCTATTCATCCACGCTTAAGTGATCAACTATTAACCCTGTATTGAGTCTTCTGGTTTGACCTTCCTAAATGCATTAACTCTCACTTATCCAGATTGAACTCTATCTGCCACTTTTCTGCCCAACTTTGCACCCTGACTTTCCTTTTGTAACCTATGACAACCTTCAGCACCATCCACAACTCCTCTAACTTTCGTATCATCCACAAACTTTCTGACCCATCCTTCTGCCTTTTCATCCAGGTAATTTTTTTTATATATATATATAAAAATCACAAAGAGCAGGGGTCCTAGAACAAATCTGTGCAGAACTCCACTAGTCACTGACCTCCAGGTAGAATACCTACCATCTACTGCTCTCTGCTTTCTACATGCAAGCCATTTTTTTTTAATCCACAGCGTCAAGTTTCCATGGATCCCATGCCTTATGATTTTTCTGAACTAGTCTCTCATGGGGAGGGGGGGGGGGGGGAATCCTTCTGTTGTCCAAAAATACTCACTGGGTGCCATTGCTGCTATCTGTGTGGAGGGTGACACAAAAGCAATAAGGGAAAGATTTCAAGGGGCTCCCATCTTCAAGAGTAGCCAGCTTGATCAATTTCCCATGAAAATTTCTCACTAAATGCTGCCAGTAAACCCAGCCACAAGGTCATGAATCACTAAATCCAAGTATCCTATTGAATGTGTTACCGTCTGTACAATGCAAAGTTATGGAGATCATCCCTTCAGGTCTTCATTTTAATGGCAACTCAATCTTAACCCTTTGAACTCTAGCCATTTTTTACCTTGCATAATATATACTCCAGACTGGGTCCATGGGTAAATTACAGTACAAACACCAATTAAAAATAATCAGCTGGTGGTTGGGTATAAAACCAGGACCGGAAAACCAGGACACGGAGTACATGCACTTGTTTGTGTCCCAGTTTTCAGGGACTACCGAGTCCAAAGGGTCAAACGCTTATGCTCCATTTGTGGGACTAAGTTTGAGTATCTTGTAGCCAACCATTTTAACTCCCCCAATCATTCCTTGGCCTCATTTATTGTCAAATTGGAGCAACAACATATTGTATTCCTCCTGGAGAGCTTTAAACCCAACAGCATTGTTTTTTTCTTATTTATTTTGAGTAATCCCTATCCTCATTAGATTCCACCTCTTTACCACTCCTGTACTGATTTTTTTTCTCTCTCCAATTTTCTTTCCCCACATCCCATTCCAATGTGTGTATATATAAAGGTTTGGACCTGAAATACAAATCAGCCAACTCTACCCATACATGTTGAGCTTCTCCAGCATTTTTTTTGTCTACATAAGATTCCAGTTAGGCAGCCTTTAGGATTCTCTTAAACATCAGATGATTCGATGTCCCAAAGTCTTGGAAGACACCAAATCTGGATAGATGAGGAAAATGTCTTTGGAAGCCAAAAAGAAATGGCAGGGCATTTTCCAGGCTTAAACAACCATCCACTAAAATCAGTCTGCAACTGAATGTAGACGTTTGTCACTCGTGCCCTCAATGGGAGGCCATCCACCCTGTCAACACCTCATACATTTCCCCCAGTGCACTGACCTATTTCTGCAGGCTTTGAACTGATGATGTCTGCTTTAAGCAGGAAAAGCATCCAGCTTGTTAATCAGCCAGCCCGAGCAGGAATCTAAATACGGAGCCCTCCAGATAAATTCAGGTTTATTGTGAGGGCATATACATGACATCAGATACAACCCAGAGATTCTTTTATCCTGCAGGCAAACAATTGGCAGTGCAAACAAAATTGGACTTGTGCACTTGTAAACAAATAAAGTGTAAATAACTGCAATTCAAAGAGGAAAAAAAAATCAATAAAGTGCAAGAGTCATTAAATGAGTCCCTGATTGTTTTTTTGTTGAGTCTGATGGTACAGCTGCTCTTGAACCTGGTGGTGCGAGTCTTGTGGCACCTCTACCTCTTTCCTGATGGCAGCAGTGAGGACAAAGAATGTGCTGGGTGGTGTGGATCCTTGATGATTGCTGCTGCTCTCTGTAGATATCTCTATGGTGGAGAGGGTTTTACCCTGGGCTGTGTCCACTATCTTTTGAAGGGCTTTATGCTCAGGGGTATTGGTGTCCATGAATCAGCCAGTGAGCACACTCTCCACCACACACCTGTAGAAATTTGCCAGGGTTTCCAATGTCATGCCAAACCTCCGCAAACTCTTGAGGAAGTAGAGGCGCTGATTTGTTTCTTCATGATGCCATTAGTGTGTTGGGTCCAGGAAAAGTCCTCCAAACATTAAATTCCAAATTAAGTTTGTAGATATTGCCTTGTCAGTAGCAAAAAAAAATGCATTGCAATCACCTGGAAGTCCAGCTCTCCCCTGCTCATCACTGGATGGACAATGGAAATGCACAACTATGTGCCCATGGAGAAAATAACAATTCAAGAAATAAATAAAATCCCTTTGCCAAAATATATCAACCTTATCTAGAGCACTTTGGTGTGCAGCTAGAACAGCCCACAATTCTAAAAAGCCAACAAAATACATAAAGACAACAGCAGTGAAACACCTCAAAGAGTGGAAGTCTATTAGTATGCAAGAAATCATTGAATTTTTTTGGCCAACGTTCAGAGCAAAATTTAGGAGGTCAACTATTACACACGTAATACCTTTGACTGCAGTAAGTGCCTGCATCATTCGAGGCTTCGGAGCTTGGATGGCCGGGACCCGGTGGTAAGTCTGCATTTGGGCAGCCAGGACATTGGGAGACCAGATGGGCAGGCAGGACCAGGTGGTAAGACTACTCTTAGGATGTCAGGAGCTCGGATGAGCAGTCATCCCGGGCCTAGGCGGAGTCTGCAGTCAGCATGTCAGGAGCTCTAGTGGACAGGTCACCAGGGCTGAGGCGAGATTCCACGATTGAGGAGTCAGGAGCTCAGATGGGTGGGCGGCTGCAGCCAAAAACTAAATTTCTTGAGCCAGAGGGTGGCAAATCTGTGGAATTTGTTGCCACAGGCAGTTGTGGAGGCCAGGTCATTGGGTGTATTTAAGGCAGAGATTTATAGGTTCTTGTTTAGCCAGGGCATCAAAGGCTATGGAGAGAAGGCCAGGCAATGGGGCTGAGTAGGAAAATGGATCCGTTCACAATTGAATGGTGGGACAGACTCAATGGGCTGAATGGCCTATTTCTACTCTTGTGAATTATGGCCTTGTTTTTCTACTCTTACCACATTCAATTCTCTCCAGTTTTTAGAAATCAGGAGAAAGACCAGAGGCTGTTTGGCCCATCATGGCTGTGCCAGTTCTTTGTAGAACTTCTCAGAATTCCTTTCCCAGTCTTCCACTCAATTTTCTGGAAATGCTTTAATTCTCTTCTGTTTCCTTCACCCACACAATTAACTGGCAAATCGAGCTCACAACAATTAAAGGCCTACCTACCCCTAATCGTTCTAGCAACCATCTTCAAGTTGAGTTATTACCTATTAAACATCTCCCTAAATTTTTCAACTCATTGAAGAACACCAATCTTGGTACACCTGAAACCACTTTACTAAACCATGGTCCTGTTAAGGACAACCTACTATCAATAAACTCATTACAAGCTTCCTTGAAATAAGCCTAGAGAAAATATTTTGAAACAGTGATTGCTTCTTTAATTGAAGACCAAAAATATTTTGCCTTTGAAGACCCACTTTAAAGTCTGTTCCGTGCATTGTTTGAGGTCACAATCTAAACTCTAATTTGAACAAGCTGCAACCTTCCCAACTTGTTTAAATGAAACTCCTAATTAATAAGAGTTAAAAGTCAATGTTCAGAATTACATCCCCAAGCTGTGCAACCAAGTAGTTATCTTTAGGTTGATGGGCACAAGGCCAGAAAGAACAAGCACTGTTTATCATTGAAATTTACAGAACCAAACAACATTGCTGCCTCAATATTCAGCAACGTGAAACAAAATGTAGGTCCTCACAGCAGCAGCTCCCCCTCTTTTCCACACCATAATATTGCTTGGCTTAAACAGAAGCCAAGGCATTTCTTTCCATTTTGTTTCCATTGCTCTACAACACCACCCTCGTTGACTACCATCTGTGATCACAGCATGCTCCAATTCAAATCCCTCACTGGTTATACCATTAAATGTCACTAAGTGCATTTTCAAATCCACTTACAAGAACTGCTTCACGTAATATGGGACATCACCTAAATCATAATTTGGTAATAGCACTTGTATTTATTGAAAACCCACATGAAATAGTGAGCAGAACAGTGATTATGGGCCTGGTACTTTAACAGAGTGGCAGGTATGACAAGGAAATCTCTTGGTGCCTGCCACATTGACCACCGCCAGTGGGCTGATAACGCCTCAAACCGTGCAACTTGGCGCCTCACAGTTTGGCGGGCAGCAACCTCCTTTGAAGAAGACCGCAGAGCCTACCTCACTGACAAAAGGCAAAGGAGGAAAAACCCAACACCCAACCCCAACCAACCAATTTTCCCCTGCAACCGCTGCAATCGTGTCTGCCTGTCCCGCATCGGACTTGTCAGCCACAAACGAGCCTGCAGCTGACGTGGACTTTTTACCCCCTCCATAAATCTTTGTCCGCGAAGCCAAGCCAAAGAAGGAGGTATGACAAGGAAATCAAATGAGGGAGGTGGGGAAGAGCTGAAATTAATGGTCCAAGAAATGTTCATCCCCAGGATATTCTGTGTCCGCTCCTGAAGTTGCTAGCTCTTGTTAACAGGCCATAGGTTTAAATAAACAGGCCGTAGGTTTAAATAAATCAGAATGTCAAGTTGTTGGAGACAGTTTAGGGGAGATTTACCGGAATGGCTTCAGAGATAAAAAAAGGACTTCAGTTTTGTGGAGAGATTGGATAAGTTGAAGTTGTTCTCTGAGAAGAGGAGGTTAAAGTGAGATTTGATAGAGGCATCAAATTTACGAGGGGTTAAAAGGAGTAAATAAGGAGAAACTGTTTCCACTGGTAGTAGAGTTAATAGCCAAGATTGTCAGAGAAGCTAGTAAACGGGTGGGGGGGGGGGGGGGGGAGAAAACAACAAAAAGATCCAAATCTTCAATGGAAAAGAGTCATTTTACTTTCATAGAATTCCGGTTATATATCTCAGCAAATATTTGACCATGAGAATTACAGGCAAGGTACAGAGCTGACTTTAGAAATCTTGCATTTGGCCTTTGATAATTTTCCAAATAAACTATGTCAATTGCATAATTTGTAATTGCATACGATTTCTGAATCATTAAATATTGAGCACAAGAGCTAACCAGAGATCTGTCCCAGTTGTATTAAAATATGAAATCAGATCTCAGCACTGCAACATGGTCATTTGCATTATGTTAATTAAATAATTCAAAATTAAATGTTTTTAAATTTAATAATGGTGACCATGAAACTACAAGACTGTCAAGAATGTTGCTTGGATTGGAGAACGTGTCTTATGAGGCAAGTTTAACAGAATTAGGGCTTTTCTCTTTGGAGGGAAGAACGATGAGAGGCGACTTAATAGGGATCTACACAATTAGAAGAGGCATGGATAGAGTGGACAGCCAGCACCTTTTTCCTGGGGCGAGATTAGCAAACACCAGAGGACATCAGTACAAGGTGACGGAAGGAAACTTTAGGGGAGGTACTTTAGGAGTCAAAGGTACTTTTTTTTTTAAAATACACAAAGCGGTAGGTGCCTGGAATTCAATACCAAAGTTTGTGGTGAAAGTTGGTTCAATAGGGGCATTTAAAAATGTTTATTTAGGTCAGTACAACATCAATGGCCGAAGGACCTGTACTGTGCTGTAATGTTCTATGTTCTAATATCTGAACAAAAAATATTCAGGAAGCACTTAGCAAGACAGACAGTGACTGGGCAGAGAAACCATACTGGAAAAGAAAGAAACAGGTTTTCAGTTGCAGAGAAGTGGTGGATGGAGAGAAAAAGGAATATATATCATTGGATTGTTAATTGTACTTGCACTAAAATATGGTCAAAAGGCTTGTTTTGCATTCTGTCCAGGTATTGCACCTACCTGCTGTTCTCAATAGCCTTGCAATAGGTTAAAGAGAACAGAGCATCTACTCTCAACAGGGGCCACAGCACACTCAAGTGAGGCCACAGACTGAAATAATTTTAAAAACTGATGTTTTCAACATAGCCGTTAGGAGAGAGTACACCGGTGGGGGGATGGGGGGGAGAAACTTGACTGCTTCACAGGGAAGGAGACCCAGAAACTTTGAGCAGAGTCCTAAGGGGGCCATGGCCAAAAAGGTTAAGAATGGCTGGTCTAGAGCATGGTTTTTTAAGGCAAAGTACAGATTGAGTGAAAAGTCAAGAACAGTGAAAACACGTCTATTTTTACAAAGGGATCCATTTAAGAGTATGATAACATCAGGAACAAAACTGACAGAGGCTGTCTGCCACACGTAATAAGCCGTAATGATCTCCAGCCACACAAGAGAGATCAATGCCACTTTTCTCCATTCGTGCAGTTGCCACAAATCCCATTTGGTTTTCATTTTCTCTGCATTCTCTGAGCCTACAAACTACCATTCACAACATCTGTCCCCCATAGTATTGCCTGCATCTATTTCATCCGTTATTTTATTGTTCTCATTCTTCATGCACCATCTGAAATGGTGCTGTCTGGTACCAACACCTCCTCAATCTAGCAACAAAGTATTGCACAAGCTCCTACTCACCTCATTCCCTCTTCCCATCTCCAGCCATAGACACTCATTACCATTACCCTCACTGATACCTTGCTCATTTTCTGGACACTTGACAGTGGATCAAATGGCTTCCTTCTGTGCTCCAAGTTTTATGGTTCATCCATTCACTGTTGAACAGATATCAGAATAGGAAAGGCTTGAGTGGACATGGGCAAAATGCAGCTCAGTGGGACTTGGCAAGAATGCCAATTTGGTTAGTATGGACAAGATGGGCTGAAGGACCTGTTCCATGCTGATGGCATGGTTGCTCCCTGGCCTGCATTTTCATTCCTCAATGGATTGGTAGGTCAATTGTTCACATGGGTGTTTTGGGTCGGTGCCCCCTCATGGGTGGGACAGGCAGATTGCCACATTGAAACTAGATTAAAAATTAAATGACTAAACTGCACCATTTTGCACTCTCCAATCTCCTGAACAAGCTTTTGATATGGTCTTTCATGGAAATGCAGCCATCAACAGCAGGCTAGCCATTCAAGTTTATTATTATCCAACAATAATGCATCCTCTATGCAAAAGCATGCAAACACACATCCAGACAAATGATGAAAATGCAGTACATATATAAAAATAAATAAATAATACATAAATTGTAGACTCTCAAATCATCATTCTCATTTCCCGTGGGAAGAAGGTCATTTCTCAACCTGGCTCTGATACTCCTGATGCGAGTAGCTGTAAAAAGTTGTGCCAAGAGGAAGAGATCCTTAACAATTTTCCAAGCCCTCTTCAGACAACGACCCTGGTAGATCACATCAATGGAGGGGACGGACACCTCAAATGATTCTCTCTGCTGCTCTTACGGTCCTGTGGATTGATCTCCGATCCAATGCTCTATAGCAACTGTACCACACTGTGATGCTCTCAATAGAGCTTCTGCAAAAGGATGACAGGATGGTAGCCTTACCCACTTTATCTAAAAAAAATTTAAATTTCAGATGAATGAGGATTTCAAAGAATCTGATTTTGGATAATTGGTTCCTTGGAGTCCTGAGGGCTAGTTGGAGACCTATAGACTACTCCCAGTAGGGTGATTGTTCGCTTCCTATTTCGGACTTCCACCCACATTGACTCAGTAGGCTCTCCCCAGACAGCAACCAGTAATGCTACTCCACCCCATCCCCAACCTCCCATCCTGAACCCCAGTACCAATCCTATCCTTCCATCATCCAAGTCTCTGCAATGGCCACAGCATTGTAATTCCACATACTGATCCATCCTCCAAGTTCATCTCCTTTATTCCTAATACTTATTGCATTGAAATAGACATTTCAAACCCTCCAACTGACTAAATTTATGCTTCCTCCCCTGGCCGTCCTTCCTCAGAAGCTGATATCATCCTTTCCACCTCTGTTCTATTCTCTGCACAAACATACAAACTTTATTTATACTTGTATAAAACCCAAAACACTAGCCTTTAAATGTTTTACCTACCCATGTATTGAATACACTCCAAGATTAAGTGAAGCCAGTTTGTGAGCTGGCTATTAAGGCATAGTCACGTCTCTTCCCCAACATCAGCATCCATCCACTCAGAAGAGAACTTAGCAGAGGATCACTGGTGTCTCCCTTTCTCTCAAAGCCCTTGTGGTTCATACAAGGGGAGAGGACTAGCTGTCTAATGTTTCACTTGAAATAAGAGAAACAGAAAAGGCCGTCTATGGTGACCTGAAAGAAAGAGGGTCTCACCTGGAGAACGTTGAGGGGGCAAGTTTTGTCAGCAAGACACTGGAGTGGCTGATTAAAAAGGAATCAGTTGTGGATGTCCTGGAACAACAAATCTCTCTCTGAAAACTGGCAAGAACCTTCCTGAGTGGTAACCATTTACCTTTCAAGCACCAAAGCCTGGTGAACTTTATAAATGTTAAATTCTGTGCACAGTACTGTGACCCAAAGAACTTTTCTGAACTTACACACACATATTACATACAGGTGCACTTAGAATTAGAAGGGGGTTAAGTTAGGTTAGTTAAGTCAATAGTGACAAGTTAAATTGTGATTCTGTTTTCATGTTTAAAGACAATTAAAAGCAACTTTTGTTTAAGTAACCATTTGTCTTGGTGAATATCTATTACTGCTGGGTTTTGGGGTCCTCTGGGCTTGTAACAATAGTATTGTTGGATTGCAGACCCAAGTATCAAAGGACCCAAGTATTAAAGGAGTCGGAGTTTGTTCTTGAGGAGACTGATAGTGGAGGGTTAGAAGCTGTTCCTGAACCTGATGGTGTGAGTCTTGCGGCACCAATACCTCTTTCCTGGTGGCAACAGAGAACAGAGGGTGTGCTGGGTGATGTGGATCCTTGATGATTGCTGCTGCTCCCTGATGGCAATTTTCCCTGCAGATGCGCTTGATGATGGGAAGGGTTGTCTGTGATATCCTGGGCTTTATGCTCAGGGGTTTTGATGTCTCCATACCAGACCACGATGCAGCAGGTCAGTGCATTTTCCACCCCATAGCTGTAGAAATCTGCCATTTCTATTGTTAAACTGTTGTCGTGCCAAACCTCCACAAATTCCTGATGTACCAATGCATTGGTACACATGTTCTGTTGCAATTTCAATAATAATCATATACATTTCACATATGTACCAAAATTATTATTGACTGCAGCTAAGCAGATACTTTGTAAAAAAAGCAACTACCATAATGTACTTAATTGAATTTAAAAAGACAATATATTAAAGATTATATTCACAATTATCCGAGCAAAAGATGACTTTTCAAGTGTGCAGACATTCCTTTTGTGGCGATGAATGACAGTCTGTGGTTAGTGTAACAAGGGGACGTTGAAGCGTTTGATAGCTGTTGGAAAGTAGGAATCAGTTTCAATTATTTTTTTTTCATCATTAGGAATAAAACCAAGGTAAACCTTTTGAAATCATAGCCTGTGTTCTCCAATTTACAGTCATGCAAATTGTGTCACGAGTGCCCAAATTACACTTTGGGTTTGTACCACAGCATTTCAAAGAAGCAAATATCTAATTGGGGCATGAATCTAAATGACCTGACAAACACCATTTGCTTCCCTTGGCCACTCCAATTGCACACAACACCTCTTTCTTGCTCTTGCATGGAAACACATCCTCAGAGCTCAATGAGTGAATCGGATCACTGAGCAGACCAATGCTCCGCCACTCACAGCTCTAATAAAGCATCCATAGTTTTCAACAAAGCAATACGATTATTCAATGAACAATTGCAGAAATTCATTACATGTTGTTAGTTAAACCAACCTGTTAGCACAGGTCGAGTGCATTAATTTTGCCTTTTTAAAGCCAATACAGTACGTTTCCCCATTAGCGAAAAGCTTGGGACGGGACGCTTTTCTATAAACTGGATTTTCCGGATAACCAAATAATGGCTTTAAGCAGCCCAGTAACATCAGCAGAATATTTGTATCGGTGGTTAAACAACAAAATAAAAACGGAAGGCTTTTCAAGTTGGAAATCATGTTTAATTCTTAACTACCTGCAGATCTTTTTGCCATTTTACAATACACGAGCACTCAGTTGGATTCAAAATTGCACTAACAAGTGAAAAAAAAAATTCAATTTGTGACGTCATGTTGCCGCCAAAGAAAGTTTGGATAATTGAACTTTTTGGTTAAGTGAATTTTGGATATGGGGAAATTTGCTGTATGTTATATATGATTGGATACTTGCTGTAATTTTCACTAAAATAGAGTTGGACTGAAACTGTCATTTCCAAAACCTCAACAATCACACTTGTGACTGTCCATCCATAACCATGTGGTTCATACAAGTTTTATCTGAAGACTAATACAAGGTGAGTATAACCTGGCATGGATTCTCACCTGATATTTCATCTGCTGAATGATGCAATCTGATACACTAGGATTGGGAACTTCATGCCCACAGTTGTAAATACGGCATAACATTTTTCATGTTATCTTTCTTTGGCTTGGCTTCGCGGACGAAGATTTATGGAGGGGGTAAAAAGTCCACGTCAGCTGCAGGCTCGTTTGTGGCTGACCAGTCCGATGCGGGACAGGCAGACACGATTGCAGCGGTTGCAAGGGAAAATTGGTTGGTTGGGGTTGGGTGTTGGGTTTTTCCTCCTTTGCCTTTTGTCAGTGAGGTGGGCTCTGCGGTCTTCTTCAAAGGAGGCTGCTGCCCGCCAAACTGTGAGGCGCCAAGATGCACGGTTTGAGGCGTTATCAGCCCACTGGCGGTGGTCAATGTGGCAGGCACCAAGAGATTTCTTTAGGCAGTCCTTGTACCTTTTCTTTGGTGCACCTCTGTCACGGTGGCCAGTGGAGAGCTCGCCATATAATACGATCTTGGGAAGGCGATGGTCCTCCATTCTGGAGACGTGACCCATCCAGCGCAGCTGGATCTTCAGCAGCGTGGACTCGATGCTGTCGACCTCTGCCATCTCGAGTACCTCGACGTTAGGGGTGTGAGCGCTCCAATGGATGTTGAGGATGGAGCGGAGACAACGCTGGTGGAAGCGTTCTAGGAGCCGTAGGTGGTGCCGGTAGAGGACCCATGATTCGGAGCCGAACAGGAGTGTGGGTATGACAACGGCTCTGTATACGCTTATCTTTGTGAGGTTTTTCAGTTGGTTGTTTTTCCAGACTCTTTTGTGTAGTCTTCCAAAGGCGCTATTTGCCTTGGCGAGTCTGTTGTCTATCTCATTGTCGATCCTTGCATCTGATGAAATGGTGCAGCCGAGATAGGTAAACTGGTTGACCGTTTTGAGTTTTGTGTGCCCGATGGAGATGTGGGGGGGCTGGTAGTCATGGTGGGGAGCTGGCTGATGGAGGACCTCAGTTTTCTTCAGGCTGACTTCCAGGCCAAACATTTTGGCAGTTTCCGCAAAGAAGGACGTCAAGCGCTGAAGAGCTGGCTCTGAATGGGCAACTAAAGCGGCATCATCTGCAAAGAGTAGTTCACGGACAAGTTTCTCTTGTGTCTTGGTGTGAGCTTGCAGGCGCCTCAGATTGAAGAGACTGCCATCCGTGCGGTACCGGATGTAAACAGCGTCTTCATTGTTGGGGTCTTTCATGGCTTGGTTCAGCATCATGCTGAAGAAGATTGAAAAGAGGGTTGGTGCGAGAACACAGCCTTGCTTCACGCCATTGTTAATGGAGAAGGGTTCAGAGAGCTCATTGCTGTATCTGACCCGACCTTGTTGGTTTTCGTGCAGTTGGATAATCATGTTGAGGAACTTTGGGGGACATCCGATGCGCTCTAGTATTTGCCAAAGCCCTTTCCTGCTCACGGTGTCGAAGGCTTTGGTGAGGTCAACAAAGGTGATGTAGAGTCCTTTGTTTTGTTCTCTACACTTTTCTTGGAGCTGTCTGAGGGCAAAGACCATGTCAGTGGTTCCTCTGTTAGCGCGAAAGCCGCACTGTGATTCTGGGAGAATATTCTCAGCGACACTAGGTATTATTCTATTTAGTAGAATCCTAGCGAAGATTTTGCCTGCAATGGAGAGCAACGTGATTCCCCTGTAGTTTGAGCAGTCTGATTTCTCGCCTTTGTTTTTGTACAGGGTGATGATGGTGGCATCACGAAGATCCTGAGGCAGTTTACCTTGGTCCCAACAAAGCTTGAAAAACTCATGCAGTTTGGCATGCAGAGTTTTGCCGCCAGCCTTCCAGACTTCTGGGGGGATTCCATCCATACCTGTTGCTTTGCCACTTTTCAGTTGTTCGATTGCCTTATATGTCTCATCCTGGGTGAGGACCTCATCCAGCTCTAGCCTTAGGGGCTGTTGAGGGAGCTGGAGCAGGGCGGAATCTTGGACTGAGCGGTTGGTACTGAAAAGAGATTGGAAGTGTTCTGACCATCGGTTGAGGATGGAGATCTTGTCGCTGAGGAGGACTTTGCCGTCTGAGCTGCGCAGCGGGCTTTGGACTTGGGGTGAGGGGCCGTACACAGCCTTTAGAGCCTCGTAGAAACCCCTGAAGTCGCCAATGTCCGCGCTGAGCTGTGTTCGTTTGGCGAGGCTAGTCCACCACTCATTTTGGATCTCCCGGAGTTTGCGCTGAAGATGGCTGCATGCGCGACGGAAGGCTTGTTTCTTCTCTGGACAGGACGGCTTTGTAAGGTGAGCCTGGTGGGCAGCTCGCTTCTTTGCCAGCAGCTCCTGGATTTCCTGGCTGTTTTCGTCAAACCAGTCCTTGTTTTTCCTGGAGGAGAAGCCCAGTACCTCTTCAGTGGATTGCAGTATGGTAGTCTTCAACTGATCCCAGAGGGTTTCAGGGGACGGGTCCGGGAGGCGGGTTGCAACGTCGAGCTTTGCTTTGAGGTTTGCCTGGAAGTTTCCTCTCGCTTCGTCTGACTGCAGTTTTCCAACATTGAACCTCTTTCTGGGGGCTTTATTGTTCCTGGGCTTTGGCTTGAAGTGAAGGTTGAGCTTGCAGCGAACCAGCCGGTGGTCAGTGTGGCATTCCGCGCTAGGCATGACCCTGGTGTGGAGCACATCTTGTTTGTCACTTTCTCGCACCAGGATGTAGTCCAGGAGGTGCCAGTGTTTGGATCGGGGATGCATCCAGGTGGTCTTAAGGCTGTCCCTCTGCTGAAAAAGGGTGTTTGTAATGACAAGCCGCTGTTCTGCGCAGAGCTCCAACAGGAGGCGCCCATTGTCGTTGCACTTGCCGACGCCATGCTTGCCCAGGATTCCTGGCCAGGTTTCTGAGTCTTTGCCGACACGAGCGTTGAAGTCGCCCAGGATGACAACCTTGTCGGCTGTAGGGGTACGTTGGATGAGGTTGCGCAGGTCGGTGTAGAACTTGTTCTTTTCTGCTGGTTCCGCCTGGAGGGTTGGAGCATAGACACTGATGAGGGTGATGTGACGCTTGTTTTGAAGTGGGAGTCGCATGGACATGATTCGGTCCGAGAGGCCTGTCGGAAGGTTTTCGAGTTTGGAGGCAATGAAGCTCTTGACCATGAAGCCTACACCAGATAGGCGTCGTTCATCCGAAGGCTTGCCAGACCAGTAGAGTGTGTAGCCCGCGCCGCGTTCTTGGAAGCTGCCTACATCTGCCAGGCGGACTTCACTGAGAGCGGCTATGTCGATGTCAAGTCTGAGGAGTTCATGTGCAATGAGGGCAGACCGACGTTCAGGTCGATGGCTGTCAGTCTTATCTAGCATGGTTCTGATGTTCCAGCATGCTAGCTTGAGTTTGTGAGCATCTTTTGAGGGGGAGGACGTGGAGGGGGAGGACGTGGAGGGGGAGGACGTGGACCTGTCCTCGGGCCTGCGCAAAGGAGCTTTTAGGTGGAGTGCAGTGCGCGCAGTACTGGCCCCACCCTTTACACCCATGGTTCGTGTGCCGTGGCCAAGCAAGCTGGGACGTGGCAGCGAGGTCCTTGGGTCATAGGTTTTATATCGGAGTGGCCTTCTCCTATGCAGGTTTCTTACCCAGGCTGGAGGGGCCTGCCTCCCCTCCTAGGTCGGTCCATACTGCCCGGACCGGGGCCTCCGTCTGCCTCACTCGACCGAGGCCGGGGCCGCCGTCTCCCCCTTGCTCCTGCCCGTATCGGGGCCGCCGCCGTCTACCCTTCGCCCGGACCGGGGCCGGGGCCGCTGCTGCTCTCCCTGTGCCCGGACTGGGGCCGCCGTCTCCCCCTTGCTCCTGCCCGGATCGGGGCCGCCGCCGTCTACCCTTCGCCCGGACCGGGGCCGGGGCCGCTGCTGCTCTCCCTGTGCCCGGACTGGGGCCGCCGCCTCCCACTCCCTGTCCGGACCGAGGCCTCCGTCTGCCTCACTCGACCGAGGCCGGGGCCGCCGTCTCCCCCTTGCTCCTGCCCGTATCGGGGCCGCCGCCGTCTACACTTCGCCCGGACCGGGGCCGGGGCCGCCGCTGCTCTCCCTGTGCCCGGACTGGGGCCGCCGCCTCCCCCTTGCTCCTGCCCATATCGGGGCCGCCGCCGTCTACCCTTCGCCCGGACCGGGGCCGGGGCCGCCGCTGCTCTCCCTGTGCCCGGACTGGGGCCGCCGCCTCCCCCTTGCTCCTGCCCGTATCGGGGCCGCCGCCGTCTACCCTTCGCCCGGACCGGGGCCGGGGCCGCTGCTGCTCTCCCTGTGCCTGGACTGGGGCCGCCGCCTCCCACTCCCTGTCCGGACCGGGGCCTCCGACTGCCTCACTCGACCGAGGCCGGGGCCGCCGCCTCCCCCTTGCTCCTGCCCGTATCGGGGCCGCCGCCGTCTACCCTTCGCCCGGACCGGGGCCGGGGCCGCCGCTGCTCTCCCTGTGCCCGGACTGGGGCCGCCGCCTCCCCCTTGCTCCTGCCCGTATCGGGGCCGCCGCCGTCTACCCTTCGCCCGGACCGGGGCCGGGGCCGCCGCTGCTCTCCCTGTGCCCGGACTGGGGCCGCCGTCTCCCCCTTGCTCCTGCCCGTATCGTGGCCGCCGCCGTCTACCCTTTATTGCAAATGTATAAATGACCACTTACTGTGGGCTGATATCGCCTCAAACCGTGCATCTCGGTGCCTCAAAGTTCAGCGGGCAGCAACCTCCTTTGAAGACCGCAGAGCCCACCTCACTGACAAAAGACAAAGGAGGAAAAACCCAACACCCAACCCCAACCAACCAATTTTCCCCTGCAACCGCTGCAACCGTGTCTGCCTGTCCCGCATCGGACTCGTCAGCCACAAACGAGCCTGCAGTTGACGTGAACATTTACCCCTCCATAAATCTTTGCCCGCGAAGCCAATCCAAAGAAAAAGAATAATAAATGTAACGACTAATTTTCTGACACTACAAAAACTAATCATTTTCTTCAGTTGAAAATATGTATAAAAGGTCATTTGACTTTACAAGATCTTGCTTTGTACATAGTTAGTGATTAATAAATGTGACTGTACATTAATTGTGATCTATTCAAATGCAAGTCCTTGAATTAGTCAGTTGACTTAGGTGCTGCACAATTACAAATATTGTCTGGGTTAAGAGCAGTGTAGGATGATCAGGAATGATGAGTATGTCTATTAAACCAGCCATTCTCAACCTTTCTCTGCCCCCCTCCACCTTAGGACTCTGCTCACAGTTTATGGATACCACCCCCCCCCACCCCACCCTGTGAAATAGCCCAGTTTAGCTATCTATCTACATGAAAAAAAGTGTGATTTCAATCAGAGGCCTCCCCTTAAATGTGCTGTGACCCCTGGGATGAAGATGGGGGTAATGGATTAATAATGAACATTAATTAATAATTAATCATCATCATTTAAATTAACCAGATATATTTCTCACTACTAGCTCAAGACATGCACTCCTCAGTCAAGAAGGAGGCACAGGCAATCGTTGAGGCCACTGGCCTCACTACCTGGCCGGGAAAAGATTTACCCTGCTGATGAACCATAGTCTTCATGTTTAACACAAAACTAAGGTTAAAAAAAAAATCAAGAATTAAAAAATCCTGAGGAGGAGAATAGAGCTCTCCACCTATAAATACAATATCCTGTACCAGCCAGGCAAACTCAACAAACCCCTGGATACCCCATCCCAAGGGCATGTGCCAGCACGCAACTCGACCACTTCCAATCCCTCCACGATGACCTCTGGCACCCCGGAGTCACGAGGTTGTTCCACTTCATAAAAGCCCGGAACCTCCTGTACTCCATTGAAAACGTCAGGTCCCTAACCAGACTTCATCGGGTCTGCGCAGAATGTAAACCGCAGTTCTTCAGGCCTGACAAGACACACCTCATCAAGGCCACGTGCCCCTTCAAATGACTGAGCATCAATTTCAAGGGACCCCTGCCCTCGACCAATAGGAACATCTATTTCCTTAAAGTCATAGATGAGTTCTCCAGATTCCCGTTTGTCATCCTGTCCCAACATGACCTCTGCCACAATTATCAGGGTACTCTGCAGCATATTCACTTTCTTCGGGTGCCCGGACTATATTCTTAATGATATGGGGTCCTCGTTCATGAATGACGAGCTGTGACAGTGTCTACTGGTTAAAGGCATAGCCACCAGTAGGACCACAAGCCATAACCCCAGGGGAAAACGGCCAGGTAGAGCAAGAAGGCGATCCTCCTAGCCCTTAAGTCAAAAGGCCTGGCAGTGTCTCACTGGCAGGAAGTCATGTCAGAGGCACTCCACACCATCCAATCCCTCTTATGCACTGCTACAAATACGACTCCACATGAACGCACGTTTTCCTTCCCCAGGAGGTCAACGATCAGAACCACTCTGCTACCCTGGCTCTCATCTCCGGGACCCACCCTGCAGAGGAAACATGAGAGGGGCCATAAGACCAACCAGTTGGTGGAAGAGGTGCAGCTCCTGCATGCAAATCCACAATACGCACATGTCCAGTACACTGACGGCCATGAGGCACAGTCCCAGACTGGGACTTGGCATGTCCCAGAGACACCCACCTACCTCTGGACCCCACATATATTGGCCCCTACAAGGACGGTACAAGCTAGCGACGCGCCTCCTACCCCACCCCGGCACACACACCACATGCCTGGGATCCTCGCCCAGCCGAGCAGACCACCAAACCCCACCTCCTACGGCGATAGCCTTGCCCCCACCTCGCCTCAAGACACCCGACCACAAAACAGAGCCAACAAGTACACCACGGGCAGAGCTACGCAGGTCACAAAGGCAGAGGAAGCCACCTGACCACTGAACCTTTTGGACTGGGTTTTGATTTTAACGAGGGGGGGGTGAATGTCATGATGTGTATATATTATTGCTGCTCTGAACACAAGTGGCTGGCCCGCCCACTAATGACGACCCCATGTAACCCCTCCCCTTGTGACCTGGACATAAAGGTCGACCTCCCTGCCCCCTTCCATTCATTTGAGCACAAGGAGTTGGGCCAGGTGAAATCTAATATGTATTAAAGCCTATCGTTCCTTACTCAGTCTTTGGAGTCATTGATAGAGCGCATCAACTTGGCAATACTGCAAACTTCAATAAGGATAGTGATCGTGCAACAGGGGAAGCACAGGTTCACTGCTGCCTTGTGGAAGCCAAATGTCAATCAGGTGATCTGCCTACAACAGACTGCCTGGCTGTAGTGGTACTCCACCGGCCTACTGCAGGGGGCAACCTCTGTACCTGCAGGAGTGTACCACCGGCCGACTGCAGGGGGCAACCTCTGTACCTGCAGGAGTGTACCTCCGGCCGACTGCAGGGGGCAACCTCTGTACCTGCAGGAGTGTACCACCGGCCGACTGCAGGGGGCAACCTCTGTACCTGCAGGAGTGTACCACCGGCCGACTGCAGGGGGCAACCTCTGTACCTGCAGTAGTGTACCACCGGCCGACTACAGGGGGCAACCTCTGTACCTGCAGGAGTGTACCACCAGCCTACTACAGGGGGCAACCTCTGTTCCTGCAGGAGTGTACCACCGGCCTACTGCAGGGGGCAACCTCTGTACCTGCAGGAGTGTAAAGGGACAGGACACCAGGCCGGCTGTCGATCAGTCGGCCTGAATGAATCAAGCCCCACCCGGTCGGGTGTCAATCACCCTCCGGGATACAAGCCTGCACCGGCCAGCCTCCTGAGGCCTCTCTCAGAGTTGCTGCAGCCACAGCCAGCCTGGCTCTGTGGAAGTCTTTGTGGATTTAAGCCTGTTGTACAGTCTTTATCTTTGTGTGTGTCTGATTCTGGCTAACAGCACACCACACAGGCAACTGAGTAAAACCCTCAAACATTAGACCATAGACTGGTGTACATTGAACCCACAATCCAAGGGGAAAAAGTTAAATGCTTCCCCACACTAAATCTGATTAAAATTCACCTCACTGATCTTATCAACAGAAAATCAATCCTTCACTAGTAGGGACAAGACAAGTTCAGGAGGTTTAAGTTTTCAACAGAGGTAAATACACAAACACCCACACACAAAACTTCTGATGATATGTAGTGGGGGCCCATTTTTAATCCCTAGTGTGTACTATTGACTCAAGTGACTCAAAATCTCTTGACCAAGAGTAGTCAGAAACTAATCCACTGGAGCTTTTCACTGTTCAAAAAAAATCTCCTTAAAAATATAAACACAGCTGGTCAGGTCAGCCAAGCCAATCTATGAAATGATTTGCAAGACTAGAGCAGAAACTTATTTATTAATCCATATGTCAAGGGGAAAATGTCTTGAAACAGGGATTCTTAAGGAACATTAGACAGATGTTGGAAATGTTGGAAAGTACAACTGCTGCCTTTTTTGCAGGAATTTTGTTTTGTTGTCAGGGATCTTTGCCACGTTGTGCATGACATTCTCATGCACAACACCAAAGCAAGACACTGGAAACCAGCAGATGGGCAAGAGGAGGAGAGAAGGAAAACAAGTAGATAATAAGATTGGTGACTTGGATACTTGGCTTTATTTCCATGAAGAAATACTCCATTAAATAAACACGGTTTCGGGATCTCGTGCAAACAAATAGAAATTTTGCAGGTGAACCGTGGAGGGCATTCTGACTGGTTGCATCGCAGTCTGGTATGGAGGTGCCAATTCACAGGACTGGAAAAGACTAGAGTGTTGGGAATTCAGCCAGGGTTATCATGGGCACCAGTCTTAAAGTTAAATTTTATTTATTTAAATTTAAAATCAAGATGTACAAGGTAACATCCAGCTCCAGAGGCCACGCCACTAAAAATATCCCAATTAATCTACAATCCCCGTACATTTTGTAGGGTGGGAGGAAACCAGAGCACCCAGAATAAATGCACGCAGACACGGAGAGAATGTACAAACTCCTGACAGACGGTGCAGGATTCGAACCTGGGTAACTGCACCGTAAAAGTATTGCACTAACCGCTACACTAACTATGCTGCCCCTTCACTGCATTAAAGATATCTACAAGAGATGGAATCTCAAGAAAGCAGCCTCTATCCTCAAGGACCCTCACCACACAGGTCATGCCCTCTTCTCACAGCTACTATCAGGAAGGAGCCTGAAGACAAACACCCAACGGTTCAGTCCCCTGCAATAGCGTGGATCTCCCAGTGGCCACCCATTTCAATTCTCAATCCATGGTCTCATGCGCTGCCAAACAGACAACCCATATATTGGAGGAACACATCTTCCAAATGGGCACCCTCCAACCAGATGGCATTAATGTAGACTTCTCTGGCTTTCATTAAACAGCAACCTCTCCCCAACCACCCCCTTGCTCTTCCTGTCCAGTCTCCATTCCCTGTCTCCTTTCACACAAATGAAAAATTCCACCTAGTCCCTTATCATATTCAATTAACACCTTCGGTTTGTCAGGATTCCTCCCCCATTGTTTGGATTCTGAGACTTTGAAATATTCTGTTTTTCCCTTGAAGGGCTCAGGCCTGAATACATCTTTGTCTCCTATAGATGCTGAATAGATGGCTGAATTTCTCCAGAATTTCAGTCTGCAGCCTATTGTGTTTCACCCAACAGTATAGAAACAGGTTCTCCCCTTCTGCCATCAGATTTAGGAATGGACAATGAACCACAGACACCACCTCACTCTCCTCTTTTTTTGGCCCCAATTTATCTTTTAAAAAAATTTAATTTACAGCAATTTTGCACACATGATTCTGCCACAAAACGATGAATGTTGTGACCTGCTCATGACAATAATTTCGGATTCTGAATGCACAAAATGAAGACAAGCCACAATCTTAAAATGCTGATGTTTATATGCATGAATGCCACAGGTTAGTAAGGAATTACTTAAAGTGGTATGCGAGTGAGAAAATAAAAGCTTGGGCTCCACTCTGCTAGACAATGGGGCTTAACAACCCTGAGAGAGTGAACCAGGAAGTCTGCAGATGCTGGGATCAAGTGCAAAAAGTGCTGGACCTGCCAAGTTTCTCCGGCACGTCTGTGCATTGAGACAGAAGTTTATGGTCACCTGACTGCACAACAAAACTGTGTTCTCTGGTCCTCAGTGTAAAACACACAGGTACACAACCAGATATAACACACATACGGGCAAACAAAACACGCATACATGACAAGTATTCATATATACAAATAAATATATTGTTTTGTAATACGAGTGTCTCAGACGGTTAGCTTGAGCAGATCCCGCTCACACTGAGAGAGTTGACTTACTACCTGACTAAAACTGTAAATCATTCACTGGTTTGTAAACCTTCCCCTTTCATTGACCCCTTGCCCCATGGTCATAAACTATGAGAGCTGGATGGAGATGATAATTTTTCAAAAGAGGAAGTCTTGCAGCACAAGACCACCACATGTATAGTATTTGCATGCAGGTAGTGGTGGAACTGATGCTTTTATCCATGCTGAATCTGATCTCTTCTAGCCATTCCTTCCTCTTCAATTCACTTGCAATGAATTTAGTGGTTTCTCAATCAGGTTTCCTTGTGATTTGGCATGCGAAGAGGTTACCTGAGTTAAGGAACAGTATAATGAAGTCTCTGGAGACAATGACTCACTCTCAGAGCTGGACACATTGTTTGACCTAACATTGAATAGAGCACAAGGATCACTTTGCTTTCAGATCAGGCATATCATTTTCACAATTTTGCATTTTAATTTTAGACACACAGCACCGTAACAGCCCTTTCAGCCCAATTGACCTACAACCCCTTGGACGCTGTGAAGGGTGGGAGGAAACCTGAGCACGCAGAGGAAACCCCTCCTAGGGAGAACGTAGAAACTCTTTACAGATATTGCGGGATTCGAACCCCGGTCCTAATTGCTGGTATTGTAACAGCGTTGCACTAACCACAATGCTAATCTTGCTGCCATACTATAATGGCAAAGGTTAAGGGAGTCTGTTCCTGTGAATAAATGTCAGAAAACCTCAACCCAGTGCTAAGCCAAAGGGCAGCAATTTGGGAACGGGACTGAACTGAATTGAATTATTGTTACATGTGCCATGATACAGCAAAACAACCGTTTTCCATGCTATCCTGGAAAGTAGAATCCGGTGCTGCCTGCAAGGAGTTTGTGCATTCTCCCAGTGTCTGCTTAGGTTTTCTGTTGGCATTCCAGTTCCTCCCACCCTTCAAAACAGGTGTTGTAGGTCAACTGGGCGTCATTGAATGGCATGGGCTCATGGGCTGGAAGGGCCTGTTACCGCGATGCATGTGTAAATTTAAAATAAAAATTAAATTAAGCAAATTGTTAGAGCAAGGAGTGGAAGAGGAACAAATATAATAGTGTAGAAAGTCATATTATAATAAGTAGTGCAGAGAAAGGGACAGTCAAAACAATGCAAAGCCATCATGTTTTTGCTATTGGGAGATTCATTTAATAGTCAGCAGAAAAGTAATGCTCTTGAATCTGGAGTTTGATGTTTTCCACCAGGAAGTGGGGGGGGGGGGGAGAAATGAATGTGACAGAGGTGGAAAGGGTCCAAGGCAGCAGGTGCAGCAGAAGGTACAGATGGAGTCAATGGAGAGAAGGTCGATCTGCATAGGTTAATAGGGGGTGGCACAGTTGGTGTCATGGTTAGCACAACGCCTTTACAGCACCAATGATCGGTACTGGAGTTCGAATCCTGCTCTGTCTGTAAAGAGTTGGTACGCTTCCCCACCCCCCCCAGGAGCCTTCGGTTTCCTCCTGAGAGAGTGACCAGCTAGGACTAGCCAATTTCAGCTTCATGACATACCACATACAAAAAATGTAGCTTGCTTCATAAAAATACCTTGAGGAAGGGCTCAGGCCTGAAACATTGGTTACATATATCCTCCTCCTCTTATGGAGGCTGCCAGACCTGCTGAGTTCCTCCCGCATTTTTGTGTTTTTATTATAAAATTACAGTATAAACTGTCTGCAGCAATGTAGAATCTATGAAGCACTTTGGCATGACCAACCACTACCAGGGGCATAGAATGAAACAGTAAGCAAGCTTAAACTCAGATCACAGGAGCAACAAGTAGCAACATTCCAAGGTCACAGTTGTCTCGGTCTTCAATTCATCCAAAAGAACTTTTATGCATTGACCAAAGATCTATACCATCTATTTCTTCAGAAATCTCCCCACCTTTTCAAAGTACATTGGCATTCCTTAATGATGTTCAAAAATCCCAATAAAGCCAATCTCACCTGTCCACCCCACCAGAATACTCAAGGATGGACAAATTGCACGAGCAGTGTAAAAACATGCAGAAGTGTCTCACAGCATCCACATGAAGATATATTACTGATACTTTGGGACCGAGGCCTTCTTCAAGCAAGGAGCAGGAAGGTGTCAGAATAAAGAATGGCAGGGGGACAAGCCAAGACCAACAAAAAGTGTTAATTGGATATGATAAGGAGAAGTGAGAATTGATTTTTGGCTCTGTGAAAGGAGACCAAGGAAAAAGGGAAGAGAAGCTGCTTTCAGGTGCATCCTCCACCAAGAATGCGACTGCAGAAGCGGATACAGCCCTGTGGAATGGTCTTTCAGGTGGCAGCCCTGAAAGCGCTGCGCTATCCACCTGAAAGGGACAGCTGCAGGAGAGGCACCTCGGAGCGCACTCTGGCTCCTGTCAGGGCAGGGGGGCTGTCAAGCAGCGGGGATTTGGGTCACCGGCTGATTGTCATCAGCCCGCCCCCCCCCCCCCCCCACCAGCGGCTGCATTCAGGTGCCTCAGGGGACTGCTCAGATGCGGAGATTCTACCTCCCGGAGGAGGGTTGGTAAGTACTCCTCCAAGCCACACCAGACGGCCTCCTGACAGCCACATTCGGGTAGAATATGCAGCTCTACATCAGGATATTCTGGCCACCTGAAAGAGGTTAGAGAGAGCTGAGGGAAAGGGAACGGGGAAGAAGGAGGTGGGGTTAATGATTTAACAGAAACTGGAGCAATCAATGTTAAAGCCATCCAGTGTAGTGATGTAATATATTATGCTGACTGGCTCCACCCGACTGTTATAACAGATGGTGCAACTTATCCCACTGGTCAGTAGAGGTGGTTTCTTCTGTAAATAAAAGCCTATAGAATGATACAAGTCTGGTCCCTGCTTATGGCACATCATCCAGTTAGAGGGTGCGCAGACAGAAGACTGGGCACTGTTTCCCCCCCATCTGTGGGTGATCTCATTCTTGCAGCACACGAGACAATGGACAGATATGACAGCAAGGAAATGAGATAAGGAATTGAAATAGGTGGCCACTGGGAGAGACAAAGCTGAGGTGCTCAACCTTATGGCATAGTATTCTGACACCTTCCAATTCTTTGCATATTTCTTGGAGGTCAAACCAGAAATACATCTTCACCTCCTATGGAGACTGCGAGACCTGCTGAGTTTCTCCAGCATTTCACAATGTTTTATAACTACTATCAGAATCCCTGCAGACCTCAGTGTTTCCCTTTCAGGAACAGTATCACACGAGTTAAAATGATAATGAGGAGTTTATTGTCATGCACATTGTACAATGGACAATTAAACCAAAATTCTTCTCTGCTGCAGACAAACAGGTTTATTTTTTACAAGTATATCTACATCATATGCATCACTGGCTATTGTCCCTCTACACTTTGTCCTGAAGCAGGATCTCAACCCAAAATGTCAACCATCCCTTTGCCTACACAGATGCCAATCAATTCCCAATGCCATTAATTTGTGTTTCTAGCATCATTGCTCAAGGCAGGAAATTTTTATTTAAACCTTGCTGATTATTGACACTTCAGTGCCGCAGGATTTCAGAATTATTATTTTTTTCCAAAACTTTTAAGCAGAAGAACCAAACCAAAAGGAGCAGCGTGGTTAGTACAACATTCTACAGGACCAGTGACGGGGGTTTGAATTGGCGCTGTCTGTAAGGAGTTTGTACGTTCTCCTTGTGCCTGTCAAGTCAAGTATATTGTCATCTGATTGCACAAGTCTTCTTTCTTTTTCTTTGGCTTGGCTTCGCGGACAAAGATTTTTGGAGGGGTAATGTCCAAGTCAGCTGCAGGCTCGTTTGTGGCTGACAAGTCCGATGCGGGATAGGCAGACACGGTTGCAGCGGTTGCAAGGGAAAATTGGTTGGTTGGGGTTGTGTGTTGGGTTTTTCCTCCTTTGTCTTTTGTCAGTGAGGTGGGCTCTGCGGTCTTCTTCAAAGGAGGTTGCTGCCCGCCGAACTGTGAGGCCCCAAGATGCACGGTTTGAGGCGATATCAGCCCACTGGCGGTGGTCAATGTGGCAGATACCAAGAGATTTCTTTAGGCAGTCCTTGTATCTCTTCTTTGGTGCACCTCTGTCACAGTGGCCAGTGGAGAGCTCGCCATATAACATGATCTTGGGAAGGCGATGGTCCTCCATTCTGGAGACGTGACCTACCCAGCGCAGTTGGATCTTCAGCAGACAAAACAGCATTCCCCGGTCCTTGGTGAAAAACACGCAGACAGACAACCAGATATAAAACACAAACAGACAAGCAATACATATACAGGACAAGTATTCAAATATACAAATAAATAAATATTGTTTCGTGAATACGAGAGTCTTAGATGGTTAATGTGACCAGTTCCTTTGGTCGTTCAGCAAGCAGTTCCTCAGCCTGGTGGTGCTAGCTCTGATACCCTTATCTTTTTCCTGACAGGAGCAGCTGAAAGATGGCAGGGGTCCTCAATAATTTTGCACACTCTCTTCAGATAAAGTTCCTGGTGATGGGCTGTTCGTAAGGTGGGGGGGGGGGGGGTGATCCTCTATGCCACTCTTATGGTTCTGAAGATCGACTTCTGATCTATTTTTCTGCAGCAACTATAATCACACTGATACAGGCGGCCAGGACGCTCTCGACAGAGCTCCTGCAGAAGGTTGACATAATGGTGGCCGGTAGCCTTGCCCGCTTCAGTCATCTCAGGAAGTGCGGTCACTGTTGCGCCTTCCTGACAAGTGAATGGGCATGGGTTTCCTCCCACAGTTCAAAACATACCAGGATTGTAAGTTAATTGGATATAATTGGGTGATTCGGGCTCATGGACCAGAAGGGCCAGTTACTGTGATGTATGTATAAATTGAATTATAAATTAAAAAGATGCTGGTCTACCCACTGAGTTCCACCAGTAGCTTAGTTTTTTTTGTTCTAGATGCCAGCATCTGCAGCCTCTTTGGTCTCCTCTGGTTTGCTACCCCAGGAAAGCATAATCAGAAAAACTGGAATGCATTTACTTCTCCAAAGTAAAAATCCAGCAAAGAGAATGGGAGCTCTTCTGCAACGTTACACAGCTGATTGCAACTTTGAACAAACCGCCTTTTCCGCTGACAAAAATGAACTCTCACCTCATCCTGATATTAATCATTTAAAAGAATAACCCTGGGATCTTGCTGAACATTTAATGGTGTGGGGGAAGAAAGAATGCAATCAATGCACAAAGCCAGGTGAGCACCTGGAGACCATTCAAATTGCATTGGATTAAAATAACTCCCCTTTCCTTTCTTCTGCTTAAATATTTTAAAAAGTAATTAAGGCTGGAATCCTGCAGCACTGAACTGTCAATAATCAATGGGGGATGGGGGGAAATCTCCTGCCTAAAACACTGATGCCGGAAACACAAATTAATGGTATTGGGAATAAGTGTTGGACACTTCTCGCTCGGAGCCTGTTTGTTGTGACCCAACTCCATACCCCTTCATGCCTTTAATTAACAAGTCCCTGTCTCATACTTATAATTAACAATCGTGCCAGCATTGTTTACCATTTGTGGGAGAAAGGTCCAAATCTCTCCCACCTCTACACATGGAAGTTTTTCACAACAATATTCTTGAAACACTGTTCCAATTTTAGATGCTACTCATTAACAAATTTCATGTAATATTACATTGTCTTTATTATATGACAATAAATGGAATCTTGACTAAAGTCTGCTGTAAGGCAGACAGTTTCACCAACAGCAGAAATTGCCTGAAGCACCTCTTGCAGCAAGAGAGTCCCCGAGAGTCAGCGAGTGTCCGTGGATTCACCTCCAGCATTTCCACAGCTCCTGCAGCCACACAGAGTCCAGTCCAAACTATCAACAGCCCAAGTTCCAGATCCAAATTTCTAACACTAGGAAGAACAAGGCAGCCAACATTTTGGGCCAGGGCCCTTCCCCAGGAGAGCCAAAAATCAAGAAGGTGTCTCAATAAACAGGTGGAGAGAGGAGGGGGAAGGGAAAGGAGCACAGGCTAAGAACTAAGAGGTAGGGTAGAAGAGAAACACACTGAGAAGACAGGGGGAGAGGGCAGAGGGCAGAGGGACTGCTTAAATTTCAGCACTCCTGGGGAAAGAGCTCAAGCCCAAAATGGCATCTGCCTGTCACTGAAAGAGCTCAAGCTCAAAATGGCATCTGCCTGTCACTTCCTATAGATGCTGCATGACCTCCTGAGCTTCCACATCTGCAGAGTTTCTGGTTTACCTCACTTCAAACTGCAGTAGGGATAATATATTAGCATGGAAAGTCTAATACACAGAAAACTATCAATATAAATAGGTCGTTTTCATATTGGCAATCAGTAACTGGAGAGGGGGCCAGAAAGATCAGGGCAAAGGTCCCAACTATTTACAATATTTACACAGGACAAAGATTTTGCTTCCTGAACACTTTTGAATGTATTTTATGGACTTTGGGCTGCTGATCACAAAAATCACTAACATTTTCCTATCACATACTTATTTTTGCAATTTTCCTGTCATATTTTAAGTCTACTTCAAGCATACAAAACCATGAAGAGCAACACGTCATTGAAAATTCATTTTCTGCATTCGTATTTGGGCTTCTTCCCTACTGATCTTAGTGCAGTCAGAGATGAACATAGTTAAAGGTTTCTCTAGGCCATTCTAACCATGGAAAAGCAGTATCAGAGCAACTGGAATCCATCAACACTAGCCGACTATTGTTGGACACTGACACAAGAGGAATCAGATGCTGAGTACAAATGAAAATAAGTGGCAAAACATTTTTAGGTCAGTTGAACAAACACAATATGTCAGCATCATTATGCGATTAAACAGGATAAATTCAATTAAAGTCAACTTACTGTTACTCCAACATACTATGCGATATACCAAATCTGAAATTATCTTAAGTGTTCAGCTTGAAGTTGTCTATCATAATCCTTTTTTTAAAATTGAAAACTTCCTAGCCAGCTGCATCACAGTGTGGTATGGTTGCTGCAAAGAAATGAATCAGAAGTCAATCCTCAGGACCATAAGAGCGGCAGAGAGGATCACTGGAATCTCCCTCCCCACCCTAAAGAGGGTGCACAAAATTGTGGAGGACCCCTTCCACCCCGAACACAGCATCTTTCAGTTGCTCCCATCGGGGAAGAGATACAGGACTGTCAGAGCCAGCTCCACCAGGCTGAGGAATTCCTTCTTCCCTCCGGCAGTGAGAATGCTGAACGACTAAAGGAACTGGTCACATAACCATCCGAGACTCTTATTCATGAAACAATACTTATGTATATGACTATTGGTCCTGCATATTTATTGTTTGCCTGCATGTGTTTGTCTGCATATTTTGAACAGAGAACACTTTCACTGAGTTTTACAATCAGTTGATAATAAACTTGAGTTGATGAACAAATTTTGGCGCAGTTGATGATGGGTATATAATAATGGAAGTGGTAACAGATGTGACATTTAGAAGATACTTAGCCAGCTGCTTGAATAGGGAAAAGGGTCAAATGGATGTGGGCTAATTGCAGTCATGAAGGACTAGCATGGGTAGGAAAGTTGGTTGGCATGGATATCTTGGAACAAAGGATGTGTTTCCTTCAGTGCTGTAAAACTGACTCTCAATTTAAATAAATTGAGACTGCAAAAAAAATGGTGTAGTACAAGGCATTTGATGGTCCTTGTACACAAAATACAAAAAGTAAGCAGGCATCCACAACTCAAATCAAGTCATGTTTATTGTCATCTGATTGCACAAGTACAAGCCGACAAAACAACGTTCTCTAGTCCTTGGTGTAAAACTAAAAGACTCACAACCAGACATAGCACACATACAGACAAGCAATACATATACAGGACAAGTATTCATAAATATAAATATTGCTTTGGGAATATGAAGGAGGCCACAGTAGGTTTAAGTAAAAGCCTTTTTTCTTTTCACCTCATGCAACAATTTTTTTTATATATAAATGTAGTTAGTAGGAGAGAAGTACTGAAGAAACCTTAAGTTTCAGATTTATTGTCAGAGTACATCACATACAACCCTGAGATTCTTTTTACTACGGGCAAGGCTGAATTACCACTTATTTGTTGTACAACTGTAGAGAGTTGGCCACTTACCTCAGTGCAGGACAAGAAGCTACAGTCTCTAGGCTTCTGTTCCCCACCCTGCAACTGGATCCTTGACATTCTCATCGGAAGATCACATCCAATACAAAGTGGAAACAAAGCCTCCTCCTCACTGATCATCAACACAGGTGCACCCCAGGTATGTGTACTTAGCCCACTGCTCATTATACACAATTCCAGTGCTATCTATAAGTTTGCCAATGACATCACAGTTGTCGGCAGAATCACAAATGACAACGAGGAAGTGTACAGGAGGGAGATAGATCAGCTCATTGAATTATATACTGGCAACAACCTTGCGCTCAACCTCAGCAAAACCAAGGAGATGATTGTGGACTTCAGAAGGAAGTCAGGGAAACACAACCCAGTTGTCATCAAGGGTTCAGTAGTGGAGGAGGAGTCACGGGATGGAGTAGTGGCCGGACGGTGAACTCCAGCCCTCTCCAGAAAAGTCGGGAAAAACAAGAGAAAATACAAAGGCACAGAAATAAAAGTTAAAGAAAAGTGAGTATAAAGGTGGAAAGAAGATGGCGACAAAAAAAGAAAAATCAAAATCAACGGTAAGAGATGAAGAGAAGACAACGGAGGAAGAAGGAGAAGGCCTTACCTGTCCAAAGAGGCCCGCTGTGGAGAGAGAAGCCCGCTTCCTCAGGTCGGTAGAAATAGGACTACAAAAATGGCTCGCTGAGCCGAGTAAAAGTGCGCAACCGCGCATAAAAAAAAACACACCGACGGGAGGGGGGACCAGCTGGGGAGTCGATCTCCACAGCCGGCAACGACAGCTGCAGAACACCTGCAGCAAGAAGAGACCACAGAAGACAATAGAAACAAGAAAGAAGAGAAGAAAAGGGCAACAAAGAAACAACAGATGGCCAACCCAGAGGAAGAAGAAGAGGAAGAGTACAGTGAAATAGAAGAAGAAGGGAAAGGCAAGATAAAGGATATACTTTCTCTTGTTAGAGGATACATGGAGTCATTTAAAGAATGGCAAACACAGGAATTTAATGATTTAAGAAGAAGAATAAACAACACAGAAGAGAAAATGAATAAAATAGATATGACCTTAACAGAAATGGGAAAGAAAATGGACAAGATGGAAGAGTGGGCAGTAGCAGCAGAAATGGAGGTAGAAGACTTAAAAAAGAAATTGGAGGAATCTAATAAAAAAACTAAAGAGACACAAGAACTACTAGCTCAAAAAATAGATATAATGGAAAATTATAACAGAAGAAATAACAAAGATAGTGGGCCTTAAGGAAGATGAAGAAGGCAAGAATATGAAGGAGTTTATAAAAGATTGGATCCCTAAGACCCTAGGATGTCCAGAACTACAGCAAGAAATGGAAATAGAAAGGGCACATAGAGCATTGGCCTCTAAACCACAACCACAACAAAAACCAAGATCTATTTTAGTAAAATTCCTAAGATATACTACAAGAGAAAAGGTACTGGAGAAGACAATGGAAAAAGTAAGAGAGGGCAACAAACCACTGGAGTATAAAGGGCAAAAAATCTTCATTTATCCAGATATAAGTTTTGAACTCCTAAAGAAGAGAAAAGAGTTCAATACAGCAAAGGCGATTTTATGGAAGAAAGGGTATAAATTTATACTAGAGCATCCAGTGGTATTGAAAATATTTATTCCAGGACAACAAAACAGACTATTCTCGGATCCAGAAGAAGCACGAAAATTTGCAGAACAATTACAAAAATAGACTGAGGGATGAAGACGGGTAATGAGAGTAAAAATGATCACGATTGATATGTATGCGGGTAAAGAGGTATAAGAGTGAATAGAGACAATGAGCATACATGAATGTATCTGTACTTAGAGGAAAATATAGAAAGTATAGACAAGAATTAACAAGGGAAGGTAATGGAATAGATAGAATAAGGAGGGAATTAAAAGAGTGACCTTTGTTACATATGAAAAGTGAAATCTTTTCTGGGGGGGCTGGGTGGCGGGAAATAGCGGTCACTGCAAAATCAGTTGACGCTTGCAAGTGGATTCGCAAACCCAAATGGAGAGGGGAGATGTGGTTGTCCGACAAGGGATAAAGGACAACTCAGGAGGGGAAGGAGAGATTGGGGATAAATAAGATAGAAATAGGAGAATAAGGAAAATGTTGGATGTTGTAGGAATGTTGTCTTATAAAGAGTTGAAAATAAGAAAACAGAAAGGGAAAAGGAGGAAAGGTAATGATGGAAAAACGGAAAGAGAAGATAAACAAAATATAAAATGGCTACGCTGAACTATATGACTTTAAATATTAATGGAATACATAACCAAATTAAAAGGAAGAAACTACTAAATTTACTGAAAAAGGAAAAAATTGATATAGCATTTGTCCAAGAAACACACTTAACTGAATTGGAGCACAAGAAATTAAAGAGAGATTGGGTAGGACATGTAACAGCAGCATCGTATAATTCAAAAGCCAGAGGAGTGGCTATATTAATTAGTAAAAATATGCCATTTAAAATAGAAGAGGAAATAATAGATCCAGCAGGGAGATATGTTATGATAAAATGTCAGATATATTCGGAGTTTTGGAATCTACTTAACGTATATTCACCTAACGAAGAAGATCAAAAGTTTATGCAAGATATCTTTTTGAAGGTAGCTAATACGCAAGGGAACATACTAATAGGAGGGGAATACAACCTGAATTTGGATCCAAATATGGATAAAACGGGGAAAAAAATTAACAGGAAGAACAAAGTAACCAAATTTATAATTAAATCAATGCAAGAAATGAAACTTTTGGATATATGGAGGAAACAAAACCCAAAAGAAAAGGAATAATCATACTACTCGGCTAAACATAAAACATACTCAAGAATAGACCTATTTTTGTTATCAGCTAGTATGCAGGACAGAGTAAGAAAAACAGAATATAAAGCGAGAATGCTATCGGACCATTCACCCTTAATATTGACAGTAAAGCTAGAGGACATCCCTCCAAGAATGTATAGATGGAGATTAAACCCCATGCTACTTAAAAGACAGGATTTTAGAGAATTTATTGAAAAACAATTAAAAATGTATTTTGAAGTAAATACAGAATCAGTGGAAGATAAGTTTATTCTATGGGACGCAATGAAAGCATTCATTAGAGGGCAAATAATAAGTTATATAACCAAGATGAAGAAGGACTATAATCAGGAAACAGAGCAGTTGGAAAGGGAAATAGTAAACATAGAAAAAAAATTAGCAATGAAGGAAGATACAACTAAAAGAAGAGAATTGGCGGATAAAAAAATAAAATATGAAACATTACAAACATATCAGGTAGAGAAGAATATAATGAAGACAAAACAGAAATATTATGAACTAGGTGAAAAAACGCACAAAATCCTAGCATGGCAGCTTAAGACAGAGCAAGCTAAGAAAATGGTATTGGCATTAAGGAAAAAAGACAAACAAATTACATATAATCCAAAAGAAATTAAGGAAAACTTTAGAGAATTCTATGAACAATTATACCGAACTGAAAACGAAGGGAAAGAAGGGAAAATAGATGAATTTTTGACTAAAATTGAACTACCAAAACTACAAATAGAGGAACAAAATAAATTAATAGAACCATTTGGAACAGTAGAAATACAAGAGATAATAAAAAAATTACCAAATAATAAGACACCAGGAGAGGATGGATTTCCAATAGAATTCTACAGAACATTTAAAGACTTATTAATATCGCCCTTCCTGGATGTAATCAACCAGATTGATGAAACACAAAACTTACCAGAGTCATGTAAAACAGCAATAATTACAGTAATACTAAAACAAGGGAAAGATCCACTCTCACCAGTGTCATATAGACCAATATCTTTGCTAAACACAGATTATAAGATAATAGCTAAACTATTAGCAAACAGATTAGCAGAACAGGTACCGAAAATGGTAAATTTAGACCAAACTGGATTTATCAAAAAAAACGCACAACAGACAATATTTGTAAATTTATTAACAATTCATGCAGTAGAAGGAAATAAAGCACCTACAGTAGCAGTTGCTTTAGACGCAGAGAAGGCCTTCGACAGAGTAGAATGGAATTATTTGTTCAAAGTATTGCTAAAATTCAGTTTACCGGAGAAGTATATTAACTGGATTAAAGCATTATATAAGGGACCGTTAGCGAAAGTGACAGTAAATGGACATGTATCAAAGCAATTTAACTTAAGCAGGTCAGCGTGGCAGGGATGCCCACTATCACCTTTATTGTTTGCGCTAGCTATAGAACCACTAGCAGAATTGATAAAAATAGATAATAATATAAAAGGAATAAAAATAAAAGACAGGGAATATAAAATCAGTCTATTTGCGGATGATTTTTTAGTGTACTTAACAGAACCAGAACTATCAATAAAAGAATTATATAAGAAATTGAAGGAATATGGAGAAGTGTCGGGTTACAAGATAAACGTAAATAAAAGTGAAGCAATGCCTATGAATAATGCGGATTTCTCAAAATTTAAGAAGGAATCTCCATTCAGATGGCAAATGCAGGCAATAAGATACCTAGGTGTACAAATAAACAAAAATCTACCAATTATATAAACTCAATTACAATCCACTAATGAAAAAATTACAGGACGATTTAGAGCATTGGAAAGATCTACCACTAACACTGATAGGAAGGATAAACTGTATTAAAATGAACATTTTTCCAAGGATATTATACTTATTTCAGGCATTGCCAATACAACTGACAGAAAAATTCTTCAAAGAGTTAAAGAAAATAATAAGGAAATTTTTATGGAGAGGGGGGAAACCGAGGATAGCACTAGATAAATTAACAGAATGGTATAAACAAGGAGGCTTACAATTGCCAAACTTCAAAAATTATTATAGAGCCGCACAATTAAGATACCGATCAGATTTTTATCAAACAAGGGGAAAACCAGACTGATTAGAATTAGATAAAATAGGGGAAAAGATACCTGAACACATATTATATAAATGGGACGAAAAATTGGTACAACATAGAACTTCTCCAGTATTACATCATCTCCTCAATATTTGGAAGAAGATTCATGTAGAAAGAAATAAAACAAATTATCAATTACCAAAACTAATACTGACGCAAAATAAGCTACTCCCTTTTACAATAGATAACCTTTCCTTTAGAGAATGGGAAAAAAAGGGATTAAAAGAATAGAAAATTGTTTTTCAGGAAGTAGATTCTTATCCTTTGAACAAATGAGAGATAAGTACAATATAACTGGAGATACAGCGCTGGCATATTACCAACTGAGATCCTACTTGAAGGATAAATTAGGAAGCAATTTGAGTTTACCAGAGGGAAGTAACCTTGAATATGTGATTACAGATACAATGTTAATCAAAAGATTTATAACAAATATGTATATTAAACTGCAAGAAAAGGAGAATGAGGAAACAAATGGTAAAACTAAACAAAAATGGGAACAAGATTTAAATATAAAGATAAAAAAGGAAACATGGGAGAAATTATGTTCTGGAATGATGAGAAATACAATAAATACGAGGCTACGTATGATACAATATAATTGGTTACACAGACTATACATTACACCGCAAAAGTTAAATAAATGGGACCCAACAGTATCTGATAGATGTTTTCGATGTAAAAAAGAAATGGGAACAACAATTCATGCAATCTGGACATGAGAGAGTAGAAAAATTTTGGGATGATCTCAATCAGATATTAAATAACAGAAAACAATATACCAAAGAATCCAGAGATCTTTCTCCTAAGTAACATAAAAAAACAAAGAATTTGGAATTGATTTGGAGGATGCACAAAAAAGATTTGTTAAGATAGCCCTAGCCAAAGAAAAGAATGGACTCTGTAGAATTTCTGGTGTATTTTTGTTGAATGACAACATTGTCTGACTGAATTAATGCAACCTAGATTGTATACCTAAAATGGATGAGGGGGGGGGGTGGGGGGTGGCTTGGGAGGAGGGAGGGGGGGGGGGGAAGAAAAAGTCACTTTAAATGTGTGAAAAAGAAAAAGTGTATATCATGGCTATTGTGATTTATGGTGTGAAAAATAAAAAAATTTAATAAAAAAAAATAAAAAAAAATAAAAAAAAAGATAGCCCTAGCCGTAGCAAAAAAATGTATTATGTCAACCTGGAAATTGGAAGATAATCTGAAAATACAACAATGGTATATAGAAATGAATAAATGTATTCCATTAGAAAAAATAACATATAGTTTAAGAAATAATATTGAAATATTCGAACAAATATGGGAGCCTTACATTAAATACAATAGCGAAAACCTACCGGGGACAAACATTACCTAAGTTGATGGAAGGAGAAGGAAAGAAAAGAATGGACTCAGTAGAATTTCTGGTGTATTTTTTGTTGAATGACAACATTGTCTGACTGGTTTAATGCAACCTAGATTGTATACCTAAAATGGATGAGAGGTGGGGGGGTGGGGGGGTGGCCTGGGAGGAGGGGGGGGTGGAGAAAAAGTCACTGTATATGTGTGAAAAAGAAAAAGTGTATATCATGGCTAATGTGATTTATGGTGTGAAAAATAAAAAATTTTAAAAAAAAATAATAATAATAATTTTAAAAAAAGGGTTCAGTAGTGGAGAGGGACAAGAACAATTCCTGGGTGTCAACATCTGAGGATCTGCCTTCAAGCCTCCACATTGATGCAATCACAAAGAAGGCTGTACTTTGTGAGGTGTCTGAGGAGATTTGGTATGTCAACAAAGACTTTCAAACTTCTATAGGTGTAATGTAGAGAGCATTCTGGCTGGTATAGAGACGCCAACTCTCAGGACAAGAATAAACTCCAGAGGGTTGTTAACTCAAACTGTGACCACAGGCACCAGATTCACTCCATCAGGACATCTACATGAGGCGGTGTCTTTTTTAAAAAAAAAAGAAAGCAGCTTCTATCCTCAAAGACCCCCCACAACCACCCAGGCCATGCCTCTTCACTCTTCTACCATTGGGGGAAAAGGTACAGGAGCCCTAAGACAAACACTCAGAGACACAAGGACAGCTTCATCCATGCCGCCTTCAGATTCCTGAATAATCAATGAGCCACAGACACGTTCTTACATTTTGCGCTTTTTTTAAATAAATAGTAACGTTGTGAGATGGTTTATATAATATGAATGTTTTCACTATGCTGACCTGCTGCAAAAACATCGAATTTCCTGACTGGTTCCTGACAATAAATTCTGATTCTGAGATGGAAAGAGAGCAAGAGAGCAGAATTGCGGTCTCTATTGTCTACATTTTCAGTATTATTTTGATCTTCCCAATCTATTTGTAGATTTAAGTTCCCTGTGATTACAGTATTAGCATCTCTAATTTCAGCACTCCTTGCATTACCACTGTTACTCGGAGACCCGCTAATGTTTGAAAATCAATAAAGCTAACAATCTGAAAATAAACAAAAATGTTAGATGTACTAAACCAACTTGTGTGGACAGAGAAACAGAATTAAATGCTTCAGCTTGAAGTTATCCGGAACCTGCTGCCAGAGAAGGGAACAGAATCAGTTTTGTTTAAAATACATTTAGTTTTACACTCAAGTACACATGGAAGCACAGAACCCAAGAGATAATGGAGTAAACTAAGATTATAATAAGATCATGATCAACTCAGGAAAAGGGTTAAGGAACAGCAGGTAGAATTAAACTCTGATGAATGAGATGTGATGTGTTTTCGTCAGTTAAACCAGTCAGAAAATGGGCAGGGCCCCAGAAGATGTTGTAGAACAGGGAGATCAAGGGGCGCAAACACACGGTTCTTTAAAAGTGGTGACACAGGTAGTCAGTCTGTAGATGTTTGGCACACTTGCCTTCATTAAGGACAAGAAATTAGACATCATGTTCAAGTTGAGGGAAAGACCATTCAAGGAGTATTATATGGAATTCTGGTTACCTTGTTATTGGAAGGATTTTTTTTTTAAACTGGAAAGGATGCGACTGAAACTAGGGCCTTGAGCTAAAGGAGAGATAGCAGTTGTACAAGGCCAAAAGGTGACCTTATAGCGATGTACAAAATCATGTGGGACATACACAAGGTGTGTGCAGTTTTAGTCACCTAACTAAAAGAAGAATATCAGCAAGATTGAAAGAGTGCAGAGAAGATTTACAAGGATGTTCCTGGGACTTCAGGAACTGAGTTACAGGGAAAGATTAAACAGGTTAGGACTTTATTCCCTTGAGCGTAGAAGATTGAGGGGAGGTTTGGTAAAAGTATACAAAATTATGAGGTGTTTTGCAGAGTAAATGCAACTAGGCTTTTTCCACTGAGGTTAGGTGAGTTAGAAACCAGAGTACATGGGTTAAGGGTGAAAGGGGCAAATTCACACAGTAGTGGGAATGTGGAACGAGCTGCCAGCTGAAGTGGTGAATGAGGGCTCAATTTTAATTTTGAGGGAAAATTTGGACAAATACATGGATGGGAAGGTTATGGACTGTGTGCAGGTCAGTGGGCCTAGGCCACTGGTTCTCAACTGCTCTTTCAATTCACATACCAGCTCAAGTAATTCCTTAAACTTAGAGCACCTACTATATGCCATAGGTGCTCTGTGGTTGGCAAGGAATTACTTAAGGTGATATATGAGTGGAAAGAAAAAAGGTTCAGAATCACTAGACTAGGTAGAATAATAGTTTGGCACAGATGAGAAGGGCCAAAGGGCCAGTTTGCAGTGCTGCAATGTTCTATGGTAGTACTCTTCCTCAAGGTAGAGGTGTTGAAAACAAGGCAACAAGGACTTAGGAAAGAAGTGAAGTTTTAAACAGACCTCATTTCTTCCGTACTTCTCTCCAATTACACAAAAAGTGTTTTATAATGCCAGTCCACGGCTCTGTGCTCTGGCCAGCAAGGGGTGGTGGGGGGGGGGTGGGGAGAAACTGTAGAGCCCATTGAGAATGACTGGATTCAATTACAGTGGGTTTCCAATTATCCAAAAATCAGTTAACCAAAAAGCTCAGTTACCTGAACTTTTCTTTGGCGGCAACACATCATCACAAGATGAAAAAACGTTCACCCGACACACTTCTGTGGGGCTCTGACACGCTGTTAGTGCCATTTTGGTAACAACACGGCTCAGAGCAGCTGGGAAGACAAACACAATGCATGGATGCTGGCTCAGAGAAGCAGGCTGGAATCTCGAGCAATCAGTGAGTGAATGGAGGAAGTCAGCGGGTCAGCCAGCGCATGGGGATATTGTCCTCATTTCAAGTAACTCCCTCCCCTCTCTCTCTTTCCATTTCTTCTTTACTTTATACTGTACTTCTCTGCTGTCCCAGAGTCATTAAGGAGAGTGGCCTCCTGGGCAGGACTAGGGACAGTGGTGGGGAAGTGTCAGGGAAAATCGGCGATAACAGCAGGACCAGGGACCTCAGGCTCCCAGGGAGCAGGGATAGTGGTGGGGAAAATTGGCAACAGCCAATACACATATCCTTCATGCTACTGGGCTGCTTAAAGCCATTATTCAGTTATCCCAAAAATCCAGTCAATGAAAAAACATCCAGTCCTTAGCTTTTCAGATAACTAAACGTATATGCCACAAGACAGGAGGCTGTGTGGGAGGTGAGCCTGCAGAGGACTCAGGCCCAGCAACTGCACATCTAACCAAGCAAAATTTCAAACTCCTCTTGGAAGATGTGTGCGTCGTTGCTGGAGCTCTTGATTTAAGAGGGTGGTATGCAAAATGAAGCAAATTGTTCATTGTTGCATGTACCAGGCTACAGCAAGTGAAAAGCTTCATTTTGCATGCTATCCAGCCAAGTTAACCCAGATTTAAGTAAAGCAGGTACTCCTAATAAGATTCATTATTCTTTTATTGTCATGTAATAAAATAGATGTAATTTTTTTTAAATACAAATGCAAAATTGCATTTAGCCTTCTGTAAGGCAAAGATTTGTCATCAGCAGAAATTGCCCGCATCCCTTACAGTCAGAGAAAAAGCAGCAAGAGAGAGTCCCTTCAGCATCACTGAGTATCCATGGATTTGCATAGCCACACAGACTTCAGTCCAAACTGTCATCAGTCTGTGCTCCAGATGCACACCTCGGACACAGGAACCCTTCAGGATCCGTAGCGCCTCATTACATTCCTGTTCCAACACCTGGTATCCCTGCAGCCAGTCTTGAGCCGGTCCACAGCCCGGTACGAGTCCTTTGACCACAAGTTACCCGCAGTCTGCATGCTTTCCTCACCATAAATCACCTCACTGCCCTGCACCAGTCCTTCCTTGGAGTCTGTAACCCCTCAAAGCTGCTGCTGAACACAGGCACCGCCATCTTGTGTCCAGACTCCACTGGCTTTTAAAATAAAACACCGTCGGCTCATTTAACAGGCCGCTTAAAACCTGTATGGAATTGTGGCAGTAGGACTGGGCGGTATAAGCCTGTGGAGGAATGCAGCGTCTTCACTCCCTGCTCTCCCCAGAGCCGCACCAGCCATTACAGAAGCACCACCATTTATTCTTAAATTGCAGGGTGCAATCATACAGCAAGGCAGAGTGAAAAGTTACAAAAGCAAGGTGCAGAGAGAAATGTACACTTCAAACAGTGCAAGGGCATCTTGCATCATCCCACCTCTGGGAGCTTGCCAACAACTGAATAAGGATCTAGATGTGCAGGAGGACATTGTAATTGAGGTCAAGTTTATTCCAACAATACAATATCAATTTTTTTTTTTTTTTTTTAAATTTTACAGCACAGTAACAGGACTCCATGCCATTCCAAAACCCACCAACAAGCCCTTGGAGAGGGTCTCCTACCAATAAGCTCCAGCACAGACCACCTCGAAGTCTCCTTCAAATCAAAGATAATTCAAGTGAAATTCCAGTTTCAAGAACTTGCTGCAACTAAGTCCCAGAGTGTGTATTAGTCTCGCCCTCCCTCAGAGATTGGGCTGCACAGTTTACTTTTGATGAAGTCACCTATTAGATGCAGCACTTAGCTACTCATTTATCTGCATGTGCCATTTCCAAAAAATGCCAGTTGGCTTTGGGGGTTTTTTGACTGACACAGGAACATGAGAAATAGGGGCAGGAGTCAGCCCATCCAGCCTGCTTCACCACTCAATGAGATCATGGCTGATCTGCTGATAGGCTTTTACCCCCTACCCCTTCATTCCCCTACTATGTAAACCTTATCTTAAATATATTTGCTGAGGTCACCTCCACTGCTTCAATGGGCAGCAAATTCCACAGATTCACCCCCCTCTGGGAAAGGCAGTTCCTCCTCAATATTACCTTGAGGCTCTGTCCCCTAGATCTAGCCTCCCCCACCAATGGAAACAACTTTTCTATCTCCATCTTATCTTTGCCTTTCATAATTTTATGTTTCTTGAACATCCCCTCTCATTCTTCTAAATTGCAGCAAGTACAGTCACAGATGACTGGATATTTCCTCATATGTTAACCCCATCAACTCGGAATCAGCCTGGTGAACCTCCTCTGAACCACCTCCAAAGCCAGTACATCCTTCAAGTAAGGAGGCCAGGAGTGCACGCAGTTGTCCAGATGCAGCCTCACCAGAACCTTGTATAGTTGCAGCGTAACCTCCCTTCTCCTAAATTCAATCCCTCTAGCAATGAAGGCCAACATTCCATTTGCCTTCTTGATAGCCTGGTGCACCTGCAAACCAACCTTCTGTGATTCATGCATAAGCACTCCCAAGTCCTTCTGCACAACAGCATGCTGCAACCGCTTGCCATTTAAATAATAAGCAGTGCCACTTAAATAATATCTTGGCAAGGGTGGCCATCTTCTGCTACTTCACTGAATGACCTTCTGTAAGCTCCTGGAAGAGCATTAGAAAGACTGCCAAGTAAATATAGTTCCTTCCAAATACAGGTTAGAGGACAGGCATCTCAAGGCAAGTGGCTCATCTCCTCAGACCCCAAGTTCCATCCATCAGCTACAAAGGACAAGTTAGGTATGCAGTTAGGTGCCATGTGTCTTGATTGGTGCAGTTCCAACAACTCTCAAGTAATCCAGCTCAAAGCAGCTCACTTGGTCAATGCCTAGACCCAACACCTGAAACTTTGACCTTTCCCCCCTGCTGATGCACTGTGGGTCAAGGTTAAAAGAAAACACTGCACTTACTCACCCAGGATTCCAAATCTGCCAGCTCTCCCACCAGGCAAAGGGGCAGCAGGGGACAACTTCCCAATTTAGATGAAAGTCTTTAGATTTAAATTCCAGAGCTTCCTCTCCAGTAGCATTCTAGAAGGACCTATCAAACAATGAGCAATCTCTCATGCACCTCTTAGGATGGGCAATGAATGCTAGTCTTAACCAGATCACAGGAAATGAACAGGAGGAGAAATTAATGCACATCATTGCACCTGTTAATGGTCCATCCTGTCATTGCAGGTCATCCCTGTTAATCAGTAATTGCTATCAGGTGGCCCATGGAAGAATGAGAGGTTTAACAAGGGAGTTGTCTTGACCCAATTGCAATAGAATGACAATGTGGAAAGATCAGGGTAATGCTGCCAATGGGCTTGTCAGCACCGATTCAATGGGCTAAATGGCCTCTTTCATGTCTGTAATGAGTATGATTTCAGATAGTGGCTGCACTAGTGAATCTGGACCAAGACTAATTAGGGCAGCACGGTTAGCGTTACGCTGTCAGACACCTGGGTTTGAATCTGGTGCTGTCTGTAAGGAGTTTGTACATTCTCCCACCTTTCAAAAATGTACCGGGAGTCATAGATCATTTGGGTGTAATTATGAGGCACGGGCTCGTGGGCCAAGAGGGCCGGTTACCACATTGAATGTCTTTCTTTTTCAATCTTTTTATTGGTTTTTAAGATAAAATATATATCAGATTTATAGATATATATGATATAAAGTTCAAATAGAAATTAATAGATAGTAAACAAGATACATATGATCCATGTTAATTTTTTTTTTAAAAAAGAAAAAAATCTATAACTAATCTAATTTCTAACCCCAATTTGAGCGATACTATCAAAGCCAGGTATCAACTACTCATTTCAATACTAATTCAAGAAATAGAAAAAAAAGATTTTTTTATATAAAAGCAAAGATAATTGAACCATAAATTTTGAAAATGATTGAGAAAGGAACCTCAGAAAGAAAAGAACTTTAATACTCGTTTTAATAGTTGAGCACCTAATTTTCCAATGAGGGTCAGTGTGCACAAAGCCCACCCCCCCCCCCACCCCATGAGGGTCAGTGCACACGCGGGACTCCCTCCCAGTGAGGGTCAGTGTGCATGCAGGACCCCACCTCCCCAGTGAGGGTCAGTACGGACACCGACTCCCCCCAGTGAGGGTCAGTGCACACGCGGTACTCCTTCCCCCAGTGAGGGTCAGTGCGCGTGCGGGACCCCCGCCCCCTCCCCCTCCACAGTGAGGGTCAGTGCACACGCTTTATGTCTACATTTAATTTTTTTTAGTACCGGGTTCCTCATCTTTAACTGAGCTGGAGTTCCAAGATAAATGTACTGGATGTCTAAATCAAACAGTAAGCCGTTGTGATGCCTTGCTCCGAGATTTGGAACTAGCAAGCAAACCAGACTTGGCTGAGAGGCATTGAGTGGTTTGCAGGTTTTTATTTCTCTCCACAAGGGAGAAGGGAATCTGTGTGATATTTTATCCCATTAAGCTAGTGATACACTGGTATCACGTTTCCAGCAAACTTGCCAGTGCTGTTGGCATTGGAACAATTTGGGAGCATCAACATACAACCAAGGACACCGGCAGTAATTGGAAACCTGCTTTAAAACCAGCAGCAAGATTTAGAAAGGGACAGAGAGAAAGGAAGAATTTCGACTTAAACAGAGACTTTCACATCTGCAAATCTCTCACAGCACTTATTTTAACATCTTCATGCACAGAACATGAGCATTGCTGCCTACGAGAAGGTGCTATACAAGATCCAATGGTTCATCACCTCAATGAACCGCTGCAGTCCTTTTTTAAAAAAAACTTCACTTAATATTTTTCAATAAGAATAAACAGATTTTTACAGGATAAGAAAACTAATAATAATAAATCAATAAAACAATCCCACCCCCTCCCCCCTCAAAAACCAAACCCTCAAGGGAAGCATTAAAAATAAACAAAAACATTCAGTAATTTACAATATTACTAAATTCATATTCTCCATATAAGGTGTCCACATCTTAACAAAAAAAATAATAATTATTATGTAAATTATGTGTTATTTTCTCCATATAAATACAGGACTTCAACTCATTATGCCATCGAGTTAAATTTAACTCCACTTCATCTTTCTAAGACATGGCAATACATTTACAAGCAACTGTCAATGTTAGACGAATAAATGCTGTCTGAAACTTATCCAACCCCAAGTCCACTAACGGAATAAAACAACCTAACAAAAAAATTTTGGGATCTAAAGGAAATTGAATTTTAAACAAACTTTGAAGAAAAATCCTAATTTTAAACCAAAAAGGTTGAACTTTATCACAAAACCAAACAGAATGTAGAAATGTTCCAACACATAGTCCACACCTAAAACACAGATCTAAATGACTAAATCCATATTTTTTTCAATTTTTCAGGGGTTAAATATAACTGATGCAAAAAATTATAATTAACCAAACTATATCTTACATTAATTAATTTAGTCAACCCATCATAACACATATTTTCCCAATCCACCTGACTAATCTCGCAACTTAAATCATGCTCCCATTTAATCCTAGACACATCTAATTTTTTTTAACCATATTCCTTCTGATGAAGGCAGCCCAGCATTCCTGATGCAGGGTCTCAATCTGGCACACTGACGACTTTCTTCCCTCCGCAGAGGCTGCTCGGGATACTGAGTTCCTCCAGCAATTTTTTTTTGTTGCAGCTTCCAGTGTCTACAGTCTCTTAAGTAAAACACCAAAGCCTGCAGACACCATGGTTGAAGTAAAAGCACATTGCTGGTGAAATTCAGTAGGGCCAACACTGGACTTTATAGAACCAAGATATAACCAACGTTTCAGGCTTGAGCCCTTCATCAAAGTATGGACAAAATGTAGGCAGGCACCCAAACAAAATGGGAGGACAGGGGGAGGAGTGCAAGCAGGAAGTAATAGGTGGAGGAAGGGCACAGGAGGAAATGGGAGAAGAGGGGATGGCAGTGCAGTAGATGTGCTGAATGGCCTATTTCCACACCTATGTCTTATGGTTTTATAAAAAATATGCTGTGTGATCTGCTGAGTTTATCTGGCAGAGCGTTTTTACACATTTTTAAACAGTACTTGTGCAGATTTCTGTAGTAAAATTCCTTTTTCCCTCCGCGCAGACCATTCTGTTGCATTGCTATTGTTGGCAGTGCCATGCAATGATAGGTCCCTGAGAGGACAGAGAGAAATTCAGCTGTGTTGGGGAGTTATCAATTGCAATATCAAAAACGGCCAGCATTACTTCCATGACTGTAATACATTGTCATATCCACTATGAGTATTCATTCACTTTGTTACAGGTTGTCAGGGTCAGTGACTGCTCGTCATCAGTCACTCCCTTCCCGCTGACTCTCAGATTTCAGATTTATTGTCAGAGCACATACATGTCATCATATACAAACCTGAGATTTCTTTACCTGCATGTGAGGCAGAATTACCATTTACTGATAATGCAAAAAAAATTGTACTCAACATACATATGTAAACAAATAAAGAAATATAAATAAACTGACTGCAATACAGAGAAAAAAAATAAAGAGCTAAAATATTAAATGGTCCCTGATTGAGTTTGTTGTTGAGGAGACTGATGGTGGAGGGGTAGCAACTGTTCCTGAACCTGGCAGTGTGAGCCTTGTGGCACCTTGTAATGGGAGGGTCACGTGACCTTTCCAACAGACCTCACCTGCCAATTAAGAGTTAGATCTGCCCACATGTGAGGCTGATGTGTGATTGGCTCTTGCAGCTGTCATATGATTGGTCCTCCAGGTACTAATCAATGGTTAGCTCTGCCCATAGATGAGTCTGATGTGTGATTGGTTCTTTCAGGTCATGTGGATGGGCCTTGCTTTGAAAAAAAAGCCCACAAGTGGTGTCTTCTAGTTCTTTTTCCTGCTGCCTTGAGACCATCACTGAACACCTGACTGCAGGCCATGGGTGGCACCAAAGGGCTAGTAGTGGATCCTGAGCTGTGGGTTGGATGCCAGGTTCTTTTGATATATTTGTTAGCTGTAATTAATTTAGTATTTATTGTTCAGTATTTAGTGTTGTGATTGCTACAGATAGAGAGGGTTGGTGTTTATGTTTAGCCCTCATGTTCCCAATTGGTAACTGAGAATGTTAGCAGTGATTTCTTTGCACCGATGTGTGGTTATTTTTGTGAATTCCCCTGTGAGTAAATAAAGACCACTATTATTTGTTAAAAACTCATATCCAGCCTTGATTCTCTTTGCACATGTTGAACCTGGACTGAATATGACCCACCTGGACTGAATATGACCCACCTGGACTGAATATGACCCACCTGGACTGAATATGACCCACCTGGACTGAATATGACCCACCTGGACTGAATATGACCCACCTGGACTGAATATGACCCACCTGGACTGAATATGACCCACCTGGACTGAATATGACCCACCTGGACTGAATATGACCCACCTGGACTGAATATGACCCACCTGGACTGAATATGACCCACCTGGACTGAATATGACCCACCTGGACTGAATATGACCCACCTGGACTGAATATGACCCACCTGGACTGAATATGACCCACCTGGACTGAATATGACCCACCTGGACTGAATATGACCCACCTGGACTGAATATGACCCACCTGGACTGAATATGACCCACCTGGACTGAATATGACCCACCTGGACTGAATATGACCCACCTGGACTGAATATGACCCACCTGGACTAAATATGACCCACCTGGACTGAATATGACCCACCTGGACTGAATATGACCCACCTGTGTCTCTTCCCTGACAGTAACAGTGAGAACAGTGTGTGCTGGGTGGTGTGGCCCCTTATGAATGCTGCTACTCTCCAATAGTAGTGTTTCCTGAAGATGTTCTTGATGATGGGGAGGGTTTTTGCATGTAATGCCCTCTCTTCCCAATCATTGGGCTGCAGTATCCTATGGATGCACGAAATTGTGGAAATGTATGTGGGCTTTGTCGTGTAACTGGATTGTGGTCATCTGCTGGGAAAGGAGAAGAAGAGAAGCAAATGGATTTCTACCCTGTCTTTCCTCTCCCAAATGCTGCAGGCATGAGATGATGTTCTGGAATGGCTGATTACCCAAAGCTGTCAATTCATTTTGAATCCTAAAGGCTGCAATGGGAGCAGACAGGACTTCAGCTGTTGTTCCTCATGCTTGTGTTGAGTTTTAGTAGAACAGTGTAGGAGGCTAAAATCGAAGACCTCAGTGTGAGTGGGATGGAGAGCTAGACAACTTGGATTTGGTTTAGTGCAAAGGAGATCAACTGAAGGAGGAAAAAAAAAGTCTAAGTGATTGCTTCTTCACTGGGACTTTTTGAGTTTTTTAATATATCTTAGACTGACAGCCCAGTAACAAGCCCTTTTGGCCCATGAGCCCATACCACCAAATTACACCCAATTAATCCTCAACCCCTGGAATGCTTTGAAGGGTTGGAGGAAACTGGAGCCCCAGGAAGAAAGCCACACAGGCATGGGGAGAATGTACAAACTCCTTGCAGACAGTGCTGGTTTCAAACCCAGGACACTGGTGCTGTAACGGTGTTGCACTAACTTTGAGAAGACAGATAATAGACTAGAATTTCAGGGAAGGTAACAAATCACTTCTGAAAGATAATGGAAGGGTGAAACAGAGGGGAATCTGACAGAAGATGGCAGAAATGATGATTTTTTGATGCCTGGAAGGTGGAGGCTGGTGAAGAGAAAGATGAGGAGGTGAAGCCTTTCTGTGTCTGAGTGGGAGGTGTAAGCTGAACTGTGGGAGTTTGTCGATTATGGTAGAGAAGGAGTTACAATTAACAAGGAAGGAAGACACTAGCATGGAAAGTCTCATCTTCTGAAGCAATGGAGCAAAAGAATTTGAGAAAAGAATGGAGTTCTTGCAGGAAGCAAAGTGGGAGGAGGCGCAAAAGCAAAGTACTGCACTGTTAGAAATAAAAAGACTAAATGGTGCTCAGGTTTGGTGCATTTACTCTCGTTAGCCAATCCCCTCCTACTCTGACCACTGGCTTTCCATCTCCCTCCTGCATGTTTCATGCTCTGTCAACAGTTCTCACTTCCTGCTCTCTGTCCCAGCACTGGAGAAAAACTTCTTTCCTAAGATGACAACCACACAGCCTCCCCAGTGAGGATCAGTGCATGCAGGGGCGTGAATATACCCCAGTAAGAATCAGCCCTCTACACTGTTCAGTCCGATCCTGTGATGGCCATCCTGACCTCTTGGGTTGTATTCCCATGCTTTCTCTGCCTTCTTCACTGGGAGGGTGGGGCCCAACACCAACTCGAGGAACACCCCCTATTCTGCCTGGGGCAACTACAACCCAATAACACAAGCACTGAATTTTCCAATTTCAGGTCACCCTCATCTGCTGTGTTCTCCTCTCTGGTTCTGTTCCACCTTCATTCTCTCCTCTTTCCTCCCCCCCCCCCTCCAATCCAGTACTCCCATCACCCATTTCATCCCTCTCCCCCCTCCTGGTTTCATCCACTTACTGCCCACTCATTTCACCCTTGGATCGCCCCAACCTTTGGTTCGCTCCCTTAATTGTTCCTTATTTGTCTGCTTCCTGTATTGGGATCCTTTGATCCGTGGCAGCACGGTTAGCGTCATGAGTAACACAACACCATCACTGTGCCAGCGACCCAGGTTCTAATCTGCACTCTCTACACAGAGTTTTTAATGTTCTCCTCATGTCTGAGTTCTTACTTTCATAAGACTTACCAGGTTAGTAAGTAAATTAATCAAATGAGTCTATTTGGGCTCATGGGCCTGAAGGGCCTGTTTCTAAAACCAGCAGCTTTCTCCACCTTCACCCTCCTCTCCCCCCTACCTGCCTCCATCAGACCTTTCTCCTCTCCCTTTGTTCACTTTTGCCTATTGCTTACCAGCTACTGTCACCCAATCCACATCCACCCCCCCCCCTCCCCCACACCGGCATGGCTGAATCATTGTGCCTCAATCTACCTATCACCTGCTTGCCCCTGTCTCACCCCCACCCCCCTGTGCTATGTGGGCTATTTTCTCTCTCCACTCTCAGCCCTGATTCAGGGAGTCTTGATCTGAAACAATGACTATTCCTTTCTGCTCCCACAGGTGTACTCGACCCGTTGAGTTCTTCCAGCCGTTTGTATGTAGCTCTAGATAACATCTACAGTGTCTTGGTCTCTCTTGAATTGTGGCATCTTTGATTTATAACTACAGCCTGCAATGTTTTCAGAATGTCTTTTGCTCTTTATGGAAATCCACTTCTAAGCAAAAATGTCTTTTGCTGAATAATTGTGAGCCGTTCAGAATCCCACTGCAATGATATTTGAAAAAACTGTTCCTGTTGGTTTAAAGCAGCAATATTGCATACATAATAATTGAGAAATTGGATAAAGAGCTGATGAGTAATCAGGCTCGTTTAATGTTAGTCTCTGGGGCTAAGATGATGCTTCCACACTTCTGCTCGCCACCTCAAGCACTGGCTGTCCCTAACAGTCAAAGGGGATCAGATAGAAAATTGAAAGTCACAAAGGGTGCAGAAAATAGATAGTAACTTGGCAGAGAGGACAAGTGTGAGGTGACTTGGAATGGTTTCTGGATTTAGTCTGGCAAGTTGACCACTGAACAAATCATGTAGAGTTGGAGAGGATGGGAGAGGTGCTGGGGTGGAGCTAGTCAACAACTTGTGTAAACATTTCCAGTGACCTGTCTTGATCCACCTGCATTGATGACATGGTCAACAAAGTGCACTTTCACCTCTACTTCCTAGAGCCTGAGCAAATTTGGCATGGCCCCCCCCCCCCACCACCACCAGCAACATTTACAGGGGCACCAGTAAAAACGTCCTTTCAGCGTACATCTCTGCAGGGGGATGAGAGCTACTCCACCCAAGACTGTAAGGAACTGGAAAGGGTTGTGAAGGTGGCACAGATCATCACACACACTCTCCCCTCCCCTCTATTGACTCTAACTCCAGCTGCCTTGGAGAAGCAGCCAAACTATTAAAACTCTCATCCCACCCTGGCCACCACTCCCTCCCTTCAGGAAGAAGATTCACAAATATGAGATCACGCGCCATCAGATTCAAGGACCGTTTCTTTCTCACTGTTATCCTGAATGAACCTCAATAGTAAAACAGTGCTCCGTACCTACTGGCTTCTCTCTGTATTTTTGTCCTGTATCATACTTGTACTCTGTATGAGATATCTAACTGCTCTCTTCCCAAAACCACCTCCATCATTGCATCCTACACTCAACATTAGCAAAACCAAGGAGGTGATTGTAGACTTCAGGAGGAAGTCAGGAGAACACAAACCCCTCTTCACTGAGGGTTCAGCAATGGAGAGGGTCAAGGACTTCAAATTCCTGGCTGTCTGTCAACCGTTCTTGAGGCTCTGTCCTGGAGCCTCCATGTCAATGCAGTCATGAAGAAGGCTCACCAGTGGTGTTTTTTTTTGAGGAGTTTGAAGAGATTCTGTGTGGCACCAAAGACTCAAACTTCTACAGGTGTACAATGGAGAGCATTCTAGCTGGTTGCATCACAATCTGGTATGGAGGTGCCAATGCACAGGACAACAAAAACTAAAGGGTTGTTAACTCAGCCTGCAACATCACGGGCACCAGACCACTCCATCAAGGATATCTACGAGGAGGTGTCTTAAAGCAGCCTCTGTCCTCAAGAACCCCCACCACCCAGGCCATGCCCTCTTCACTCTGCTACAGGAGCCTGAAGTCGAGCACTCAGCAGCACAAGGGCAGCTTCTTCCCCTCTGCCATCAGATTCTTGAATGAATAATGAACCACAGACACTGCCTCATTTTATCTTTTTCTTTTTCTTGCACCATTTTATTTTGAAATGTGGTTTATAGAAATGTTTGCACTGTGATCCTTTTTTAATGAATTTAGTGACATGTTCATGACAGATTCTGACATTGAACTTGAACAGTTGCCACACACTAGCGCCTACCTGTTGTAACCCTCCAACAACATAGATCCACATATAGTACCTTGCGATGAGAATCCTCAGCTCAGATGCAGCCAGAGCAACAGAGGTAACATCAGAATGGGCCTCACTCCTAGCTGTGAGAATCTAGCTTGAAATCTGTGTACCTTTCCCAAAGTGGACCACCCCGTTTGCCCTCCTCTCAATCCTTTCATCATCCAAACTCTGATCCAGTGGGGCAATCTGTCACTGGGTATGAAGGTGAGAAGGCTGGGCATTAATCTGGCACCTGTGAAGCCATGGGGATAGATGGCAAGTATGCCTGCAGGCAAAAGGTCCCTTTAAACCATCAATGGCCAAAATGTTTGCTTCCTTGCAAATCAAACTAAGGTCCTTTGACAGGTCAGCCCTCGATATTTGCAGAGTTAAGCAACCTGATATATGGACTTAAGCAAAAACACATTAATAATTTCCCTGCGCCACAGTCATTAATTTGTCAGTTACATTGTTTTATGTATTCGGGTCATGTGAAAAATGACACTTCAAACCAAACTGGAGTAGGAATGAACAGGGTAATCCTTCAACCAATGGGCAAGGTTACCCATTCCAGCAACATAGAGCTGTGTGACAGCGGCTGTCACTCTTTGCATTTGCCACGTTAATCAATACATACATTTTTGTTAAGAGAACAATTTCCAACACAAACAGCCTAATAAATCTAAAAGTGTTGCGTGCAATATCACAGCTAATTCAACTGCCTACAATGGAAATGTTCTAGCTCAATAACTTCTCAATTTATCAAGATGAATTAACCACATTACTACTCTGTATATTAGTGTATATGCATATGTGTGTGTTTATATATGTGGATATCTACAGTGTGTGTGAGATATACATAGATATAAAGACAGATAGATAGAGGTGGCACAGCTAGTGTAATGTTTAGCACAGCACTGTTACAGCGCCATTGATCGGGACTGAGGTTCAAATCCTGTGCTGTATGTAAGGAGTTTGTATGTTCTCCCTGGGACTGCGTGGGTTTCCTCTGGGGGCTTCTGTTTCCTCCCACTGTTCAAAATGTACCAGGGATGTAGGTCAATTGGGTGGCACGGGCTCGTAGCCACAAGGGCTGTTACTGTGCTGAACATCTAATTTTTTTTCATTAGATAGAGATGTATATACTTAAATATATGAATGCATATATAATGATAGAGAGGTTTCTGTTTTCATACTGCCTTTATGTAGAACTGCCCAGAGGCTGGAGAATGGATAGCAATAATTGCCCCTGATTCCAAATGTTGCCATGTTAAACTGAACTGCAGTCCTTAACTTTGTTTTTCATGCACTTTTTCACAGCTGATATAACCTGATTGTCAAAGAAGTGAAGAATATTCAAGAGGAGCTTGAATAGAAACAGCCGTGTCAAGGCTACAGTCAAGTTTTTGATCACCAGAAAGAGGTACATTTCAGTAGCATCTCACCCAGTTGTCTCAGAGCATTGAGAATCAAAAAATTTTAAGCTCTGGCTGCATGATGCAGGAGACTGAAACTAACTTGTGCACAGCAACAGTGTTCCCTCTAAGTAGTGCATGCATGCACGAGCAGACTCTGTGCGGGTGTACAAAGGGAATTGATGTGCGCACGTGTGCATCCTTTCTGTTTTGTGCAAGTAAGCACACCGACACATTTGTTCATGCATGTTTAGAGGGAACACTGCACAGCAAGATGCTACAAGCAGCGATGTGCCAATGACCAGATGCTCAGCTCTCTTGACATTGGCTGAACGGTAATCAAGGGCCAGTTCACTTCCAAAGGTCAGCACCGGGCCAGTTCACTTCCAAAGGTCTTCCCTTGGTCTCACTTTGTAATGCAGCAGGCTGACCTCACTGCAAGGCTGATGATGGCTAAATGGATGCCCAGTAATACAGACTCAGATTCTCCCTGGGCTTCCTCCACCTCTTTAACTGACTGCAATCACGAAATGGTCTCATAGTCAAAGGTGAGTGCCTTGGGAGGTGGTGCTGTGAGCGCAACCCTCCTTAGAGTCAGACTTCCTCATTCATCATTCACTCCTTCATGAGAACCATTCTGACAGTACCAATATCAAACAGAGACAGAACCATAAGATACTGGAGCAGAAGTAAGCCATTCAACCTGTCGTCCACTCCCTCATTCAATCATAAGCTGATCTATTCTCCACCTCAGCCCCACTCCCCTCCCTTCTCTTTATAAAAAGATAGATTCTGTTATATAGATACTCCTGTAGAGAGAGAGTGTGAGTGACAGATGGATTTTCTGCTTGAAGCCAGATTCCCTCAGTCACCATTTACTCCTTCATCACAACCATTCTGGCAGTACCTCTACCATCACCACTGCACTGAGTCCAAGGGGTTCAAATCCATCATCCCCTGAAAGTAGCAACATTTAGGGTGGTAAAGAAAGCATTTGCGGTACTTGCCTTCATAGTTCGGGAGCTAGACTACAAACATTGGGCTGTCATGGTGCCAACTTTACAAATCACTGGCTAATCATACATCCAGTATTGTGTATACTTCTTGTCAGCACACTATAGGAAGGATGTAGTTGTGATGGAGAAGGTGCTGTAGAGATTCAACCACTATTAAAAGCCAAGTGAATGTGTCATCTGGACAGGATGGAAATGCAAAAAGAAATCCCAGGAGCACTGACCATAATGTTTAGCAAGGGAAAAACAAAGTATTGAAGAAACCCATAAGACTGGGCAGCATCTGTGGAAGGGAAATGAACAGTCGCAGTCGATATTTTGGGTGAAACTGAATTTGCCCTGACCCACTGAGTTCCTCCAGCAGTTTGTTTTTTGGCTCCAGACTCTCTGGCAATGATCTTTAAATGCTCTGGGTACAGAGTAGTGCCATCAGACAGGAAAACGGTGAACATTATTCTTTTTTTTCTCAAAAATTACAAGTAAAGAATAGCCAGTCAATATAACTTCAGAAAGTAAAACACAGAAGTAAAAACAATGTGGAGAAACTCGGCAGATTGAACAATGTGCTTTACATTATCAAAGATTAAGATACATAACCAAAGTTTGAGGCTTGACCCCTTCATCAAAATGTACGGTTCAGGGGATCGGTTACATGATGTGATTGAGTAATGTGATGTGATTAAGTCAGGATGTTGAACTCTGACTCTTCCAGGAATTGGTAAAAAAGTACTAAATGGGTAAAATGAAATTAACCAAAACTATTAAGAGCTGCTTTACAATCTCTATACAGCTTTCTAATTATATCACTTAAGAGGAAAAATTGTCACTGGCCCATTGCAAACACAGATGGAACAACAGGATAAAGAAAAAAGGCCCATGGATCCAGGAGCTGAGGTGAGGGCTCATCCTAAGGCGAATCGTGCCCCTTCAGGGACCTTTCGACGCTCCACAGCACCACCACAACTGTCTCTACGGGATGATGGCATAGAGGAAGAGGATGTTGAACTGCGCCTGTGGGGACAGACGCGCATGTGCAGACCTGAAGAGCCCCAAGATGTTGCTGGAGCCAACAGTCCTACCTCTTAATACATACCAGATGCTATACCTTGAAGAGGAGGAGATCACTCTGTCAGATTCACAGGTTAGTGACTAAGAAGAAGATGAGGAAGATCAAGAAGAAGAGCTGACAAGGCAAATGAAAGTTCTTAAAGACAAAGGTAGGAAAAATGAAGTATTACAAGAGGAAGAATGTACTAATGCCCAGCTACTGAAAGAATTGAGAGAAATAAAAGCAAATATTAAAAATTCAGAAATATTTTGCTATTGTTCAGAAATGCAAAATAAACTGGATAAGGTTAAGACTGTGGAAGGTGGTATAGAAGATGGACAGGATAGAATAGCGAGAGTGGAGAATGATACTGATGCATGGGCCATTCTAAAGAAGAAATTTTGAGAAAAAGTTGATCTACTAGAAAATTTTAGTAGAAGAAATTATATTATATTAAAATTGTTGGCCATAAAAGAAGGTGAAAATGCAATGTTTTTTTTAGCACTGGATTCCAGAGGTCCTGGGACCTGATAAATTTGAAAATGTTATTGCAATTGAGCCCTGAGACCACGACCTCCTTCAGATCAAAAAACAAGATCTGTTCTTATAAAATCTCTTTGGGAACAAGATGTAGAGAAAGTACTGGCTCTGGCAGCTCAAGGCACTAAGGAATGACAAGGTCCATTAGAAATCCATGGAGTGAAGATATTCTTTTATCCTGATATGTTTGAGTAATTTATTGAATTTTCTTGGTTTTAATGTTAATGGGCTGAAAGGAACTGTGAAGAGGAAGAGAATATTGACTTTTTGTTAAATTAATTTAGATGTAACCTTCTTACAAGACACTCGTTTAACTGAACCAGAAACATCAGAAATTAAAAAGAGACTGCGTGGGACATGTCACAGCCTCTTTGCTTAATTCGAAAGCAAGAGGAGTAACAATTTTGATAAAGAAGACACTTCCAGTCATGATACAAAATACAGTGAATGACCCTGCAGGTAGATATGTCATAGACAAATTGAATGTGTATGCACCAAGTGTAGATGATGAAAAGTTTATACAAGAAACATTTCTTAACTTAGCAGGGGCTGGGGATTTCAATATTTGTTTAGATTCAGTTTTAGATAGATCATCTAGAACAGTAGTAAGAGCAAAGGCAGAAAAGTCTACTTTTGCATTAATGAAGGATTTGAACTTGATAGACATATGGAGAAGAATTCATCCAAGTGATCGAGATTGTTCTTTTTATCCAAATAGACATGATTCCTATGCAAGGATAGACTTATTTTTAATGTCAGCGCATCTTCAATTTAGAGTTAATCAAGTTGATTATAAAGCAAGATTTATACCTGATCTTTTACAACAGTAGATAAAGAACGACCTACCTATAGATGGAGACTTAATTCACTGTTATTAAAAAGACCAGGTTGTTGTGATTTTGTTGAAGGTAGATTTTCTTTCAGACTAATTTTAACTCTGTTAATGATAAGTAAGCCTTAACTGCATCCCATAAAATCAACTTGAGGGAACAAATTATAAGTTACATTTCTAAAATTAAGAAGGATTATATGAAAGAGTTGAACCAATTGAAGAAAGAGATAACATGTTTAGAAAAGAATTTACAAAGATAGGTCTCTGAGGAAAAATGTCGGAGACTTGTATATAAATAAATAAACTTCATTATAATACATTACAAACATGTAGAATGGAGAAAGCCATAATGAGAACTAAGCAGAGATATTATGAGTTGGGTGAAACATAAGGTCCTTGTGTGGCAATTGAAAACAGAACAAGTTTCAGGAACTATTAATGCAGTTAAAACAGAGTCAAATGTGACTAATAAACCTTATGGAATTAATGAGGCTTTCAAAAAAATTTATTCTCAGTTGTATAAATCTGAATCGCAGAGAGATGATAATGAAATAGAGGATTTTTTGATCACAGACAAGACTACTGTTCTTAACCTTACAAGAGCAAAGGGAGTTAAATGTGCCTTTCACTTCGAGGGAAGTGGTTTCGCATCTAAATTCAAGAATTTATTAATTTCTCCTTTTATGGATGTATTAGAACAGGCAATGGTAACACATACCCTCCTGGAAACTTTCTCTACTGTGATAATAACAGCAATGCCAAAAAAAGAGCTCCTTTAAAACCAGCCTCTTATAAACCAATCTTTGTTAAAAACATATTATAAAATAATTGCAAATGTTTTAGCTAATAGGTTGAAGTTTTTACCAAAATTGATACATATGGATCAGACAGGCATTGTGAAAAAGAAAAAAATCTACGGATGACGTAACTAAGTTACTTAGCATAATACATTTAATGCAAAAGAGGGGAGATCTAAGTGTGTCCATGGCTTTGGATGCAGTAAAAGCATTTGATAGACTAGAGTGAGAATTTTTGTTTAAGGTGTTTGAGAAATGTGGGATGGATCAAGCATTTATAAATTGGGTTAAAGTTTTATATAAATAACCCTAAAACTATAGTTGTTATGAATGGGCAAGTCTTCATGGTTTCCATTGACTAGATCTAGTAGACAAGGATGCTCTTTATCACTTGTGTTATTTATTTTAGTGATTGAACCTCTTGCAGAACTAATACAAGCTGATCTGGATATTAAAGGGTTTAAGGTTAATCAAGAAGAATATAAAATTAATCTATTCGCTAAAGGTATTTTGTATCACATTTATTTTTTAATTGATCAAATATCATTAAACTCTTAGGTTCATTACATAAATTATATTTGAGATTGGAGGAATATGGTAAGGTTTCAGGTTATAAAGTAAACTGGGAGGAAAAAAATGAAATTGTGCTTCTTACTATAGGGGATTACACTAAATGTCAATGAGCTCAGTTTAAATGGCTGGTGAATGGGATAAAATATTTAGTTCATGGATAGATAACAAGTTAGAGAATATATATATAAAATGAATTATGTACCTTTACTCAAGAAAATCAGTAAGGACTTAAATAAGGGGAAGATGTTGCCAATTTCACTGTTGGGTAGGGTTAATTGTGTTAAAATGAATATATTTCCTTGGGTTAAATACTTATTTCAAACATTGACAATAATGAAACCACAATTTATTTTAATTTATTTTTCAAGAATTAAATAAATATATTACAATTGTTCTTTGGAAGAGTAAGATATCAAGAGTTTTAGATAAATTGATTTGGAAATTTGAGTTAGGAGGTTTGCAATTACCAAATTTTAGAAATTACTATAAGGTAGCTCAATTAGATTTTTAACTTCTTTCTTCGATGAAGAAGAAATCCCAGCATGGATTAAAATAGGAGAGAGGAAATTGGAAGATTTTAGATATATGGGAAGCAAAGTTTTTATCTGGGGAAAGGGAAGCATCTCTGCTGAAGCATTTGATTAATATTTGGAATAAAGTAAATGATGAAATTGGAACAAGGAGTGCGGTTCGGGCTAAAATGCCTTTGATACAAAATCAACTTATCCTATTTTCAATGGTTAATTAATTTTTAAATATTTGGTTTCAGAAAGGAATTAGATATAGAGAATATTATTATGCAAGTAGAAGTTTAATGATATTTGATCAATTAAAAAATAAACATGTGATACAAAATAATACCCTTTGTTATTATCAATTACAGGCTTATTTGAGAAATAAACTAGGTCCACCAATGCCATTACCAAAATGTGGTGATGTAAAAATATTGCTACATAGCTGAAATAAATTTCTTAATACATCTACTATGTTATACTCTATTGCAGAAGGAAATTATTAAACAGGGGATACACAAGTCCAGTCAATGTGGGAGACTGATTTAAATGTTAATATAGATGAGGTATATTGGTTAGAGTTGTGTTGGGACAGTATGACAAATAAATGTTAGTTATAGGCTAGTTCAATGCAATTTTTTTACATCAGTTATATCTCACTCCGCAGAAGCCAAATAGGCTGAAATCAGATTTATCTGATTAGTGTTTTAGATGTGGTCAGGAGGTAGGTACTGTTTTTTTACATTTTACTTAGTCTTGCTCCAAAGTGAGACCTTTTTGGTCAAATTCAGTGTTTTATTTAAAACGGGTTATAAGCCCAAATTTCCACAAACTTCAATGTTATTTTTATTAGGAAATATTGAGGGGATGACCAAAACTGAAACTATTATACATATCAAAAACAATTTTTAAAGATTGCTTTAGCAATAGCAAGAAAATGTATAACAGTGAATTGGAAATCAGATACCCACTTGGGTATGGAGCGTTGGGACGCAGAAATACATAGTTGTGTTCTTTTGGAGAAGATCACTTGTATAATTTGAGAAATATACGTGACATTTTTTTAAAATTTGGTGCCCATACTTAAGAATTGAAGGAATTAATATATATATAGACCTTTTCCTTGAGCCTCAAACTTTGTTAACCTCCTTGAAATATTATGTTCTAAATGATTAATTCCATGTAGCAAAGGGCAAACTTGCAGCAACTAGATTTTTATTCTTGCTTCTTACTTTTTAGGTTTTCTTACTATTTCACTTTTTTTTTCTTTTGGGGTTAGTTTAATGGGACAGGGCGTTGGGGTTTATATCATCATGTAATAGATTGGATATTAATATTTGATTGTTATATTTTGTACTTGGATATTATTTACATGTGTGAAAAATTTTAAATAAAATTTACATTAAAAAGTATAAGGTTCTGGAAGCTGCTTGACATTTTGCTTAAACCTTGATGAAGGGCTCAAACCTGAAACATTGATTGTGATTCTTTATCTTTGTAATATAAAGGACACTGTTCAACCTGCTGAGTTTCTCCAGCGTTGTGTTTTTACTTCAATCACGGTGTCTGAAGACATTTTGTTTTATTCCTGTCTACTGCAAGACTCTGCAAAATCTCTTTGAGTACCCTGAAGGAGTTCTCCTCTGCTGTCCGAAGGAATTCTGTGGGATTTTCTCACTGCTCCCCATCTGTAATCCCTGCTGCTCTCTAGGTTTATAACCTCCTGCCTGTGGGACTGTGCTCCTCCCCCGTCTTGCCACCCCCACCCTCACCATTTCATTCAGGCGCCTGTCTACATTTTGCTCATATCTTGATGAAAAAAGCCCGCATGTTTGATTATGTATCTACCTTTGCTATATACACAGTTTGACCTGCTGAGTTTCTCCAACATTGTGTTTTTACTTTAACTTCAGAGGTGGGAAAGTTTTTAGAAACATTGATCAGGGATCAGATTAATAGTCACCTTATGGAAAAGCGATTAATTAAGGAAAGTTAATCCAGATTTGTTAAGGAAAAATCTGGTTTTTTTTTGTTGAGGTAATGGATTGAGTTGATGAGGCAGTAAAAGTGGTATACATGGACTTCCTGGAGGCTTTAAATAAGTTGTTCTTGTCAAATTTTGTCTACTTCAAGCATATAAAAGCATGAAATGCAACATGTCATTGAAAATTCACTTTCTGTATTGCACTTGGATGACTTCCCTGCTGATCTTGGTACAGTCATTGATGAACATGATGAAAGGTTTCACCAGGACATTGCAACCATGGAAATGTGGTATCAGGGCAACTGGAATCCATTAATGTTGGCTGTCTATTGTTGGACACTGACACAAGAGGCATCAGATGCTGAGTACAAATGAAAATCAGCAGCAAAATATTTTTTGGTCAGTGGAATGAACACCATGTGTCAGCGTCATTATGTGGTTAAACAGGATAAATTCAAGAAAAGTTAATTTAATGTTTCTCCATCTTCTGACATGATGCAGCAAACCTGAAATTATCTTTGTGTTCAGCTTGAGGTTGGCCATTGTATTCTCCATTTTTCTTCCAGAAAGCAAACCTTTTGAGAAAGTATGCTATTTTTGCAAATTGCTGTGTTGTCTCCTCAGAACCTCCCTCCTGCATTAATGCAGCTGCCTATTTAGTGTATGTTATTCCCATCTCTTTATGCAGACTACTTGACTCCTGATACTGGTTTCTCTGAAGGGCTGTCTAGGATTATCAAGATTTCCACCTCCTCAGAGTCTGTTGCAGGACCACCTCCTGTTCTTATGAGCTTTCTAGTCTAACTCAAGCTTTCATAATCATAAAATAAACTAATCAGCATTGAGTTTGTTCCACTTTGAAATGTCTTAGTGGATGAGGTGGCATCCATTAGCAAACCAAGGTTCTATCTCTGGAGCTATGACCTGGGTGTCACAGTAAATTAAGGCATGCTTTCAATTCCAAAGCATTCTTTACTCTCCACTTGGTCAAGGGAATGCCTTCCTGTTTGAAAGCAGGATAAGAAGCAACATTGCTTCACACTTCAGCGTGAAAACAGGCATCAGAAAGCAAGGAAAATTACTGTACTTTTTCAGGTGCATTCTGAGTTCAGGATAGCTCACAATCTAATTGTTACTCTGTCATAGGTTCAGCTTAGGGAAAACAGCAGCAGTTCCCACAAAGAGTGTTAATTTATCCAAGAGAAGTGTTGGGTGAACAGAAGCAGCTGCCAGAGGAACTGGGAGAAGTGGGGACAACTGTGATGTTCAAAAGACATTTAGACAGGTATATGGTTAGGAAAGGGTTTAAAGCACCATTCTAAACTTTTTTTTAGGCTGTAACCCCCCCCCCAAGACTCTGCTCAAAGTTTATGGGCCTCCTTCCCTGTGAAGCAGTCAAGTTTTGGTTTCTTCTGTACTTCTCTCCTGCCAACTACATCATCATTCAAGTGCCTTGCCCTTAGGCATCAGCAATCATGTCTCTCCGTCTGTCACAATTTCTGACCATCCAAATTATAATTGTTGCCTCACTATTCTCCTTTGGTGAAGGCTCCAACTTTGAGCTGAGGCCATAGTCGATGTTGAGTTCATGATTATACATAAGAAAAATACTGAAATGGTTTTGCATTGCCTTCAGTTGCGGTGTCTGTACTGGATGGGTGACCTTGGCCATTGATCAACAGATCAACAGCATTTTTAATTTTACAAGCATAAATTCCAATATGTAGAATCTGCTTGTGAAAACCATCCACCATCTGCAATCCACGGCTTCAACTGACCCTGAGTGGGAGGCTAAACGGGTACTACACCTTGCCCAAGGCTGAGCGTTTGTGCAGGACTGACACCAATGCCAACTACATGAAAATTATGTTACGGGAAGTGAAAAAAAAAACAAGGCTTTTGCTTAAATGTGTTGTGATCTCTATTGAGAATGGCTGGTTTAGAGGGATAAGGGCCAGTTGTGGACAAATGAGACTAACTTGATCAGAGTGGACAGGTTGGGCCAATGGGGTTGTTTCTGTGCTGTAGAACCCAATGAATTCTCTGATCTGAGATGGAACTGATGTGAAGCTGCCACTCCTCTGTTACTAAGAAAACTGTACAGGATCCCTGGGTGAGTCAAGGTGTTGAAGAAGAGTACACTCCCATATCATCAAAAGCCAGTGTCATCTGATTTAATGTTGAAGTCTATTTGAATGTGTACCTAACACCACCTTCCCCCACCACTAGTGTGGAGTACCTGCACCTTCTTAACAGCATTACTTGATCCCATGACCCTGGTACTGAAAGCCTGGTTGGCGTAACAGTTAGTGGACTGCCTTTACAGCGCCAGCAATTGGGACCAGGGTTTGAATCCTACACTGTCTATAACGAGTTTGTACATTTTCCCCATGTCTGCGTGGATCTACCTTGGGGGTTTGGTTTCCTCCCACCATTCAAAACGTGCTAGGGTTGTAAGTCGATGGATATAAATTGGCCAAAAGGGTATCTTACGGTGCTATACGTCTAAAATAAAAAGTAGTATACACATTTTCATGGAAAGGGTACTGCATACGGATATGTAACACAGCATTATAAAGTAGCAGGAAGATGGAACTCTGCTTTATTGAACAATAATGTATGTCACTAATGCTTGAATCAACATGGATACATACAACATGGATACAGGTTCTTCAGCAATGAGTCCATACCAGTCATCAATCATCAATCTACAGTCGTTCTGCACTGATCTCATTTTGTTCTTCCCACATCTCCATCTATCAAATTCTATCTCTCGGACACACACTAGGGCCAAATTTCCCTGGGTCATTAACCTACCAGCATGCTACGGGAGCTGCTCTACTCAAGATCAGAAGGAGCTGCAGAAAGTGGTGAATGCGGCTCAAAATATTGCTCAAACTTCCCTGCCCCTCCATGGGCTCCATCTATGTTTTCTGCTGCCTCTAAAGGACTCATCACACTCCAGATGCATTTTCTTCTCCCTCCTCCTGTCGGAGTGTGAAAATGTGCATCAGCAGACTTGGACAGTTTGACTTTACTTGAGGAAGGGATCAGGCTTGAAGTGTCAGTAATATACCTCCAATGGAACGCTGCGAGACTGGCTGAGTTCCTCCAGCATTTCTGAGTTTTTAAATCAAAGACCATTTGTTCCTTAAGCAATCAAGCTCCTCAATAATGATTTCTTGCTGTTGTTGCTTGGTTCAAATTAATCCTTCACATTGTAACTATACTCTGTAATTGTGCTCTTCTTATTCTACTTTACATGGCTCTATGAATGTTAGAGATAACCTGTTCGCAGAAGAACGCTTCCCTGTACCAGCTATAATGTGACAAATGAATATGAATTAACAACTTAAACCTTTTAGAGAGTGTGCAAACTCCACACAGACAAGGTCAGCACTGAGGAACAAGTTCTGCCCATCCTCCAACTACGTTACAGAGATGGCAACAACACTATCACTATCTCGGGGGATCTTTCCTCACACCAATGGCTTCGTGCAGAAAACATAGCAGCGCCTCGACTTCCTCAAGAGTTTGTGGAGATTTGATGTGACATCCAAAACCCTGGCAAGTTTCTACAGATGTGTGATGGAAAATATGCTGATCGACTGCATTACGGTCTGATATGGGGTCACCAACACCCCTGAGAGGAAAGCCCTCCAAAGCGTAGTGGACACAGCCTAGGACATCATCGGCAAAACCCTCCCCACCATTGAGAACATCTACAGGGACACTGCCATCGGAGAGCAGCAGCAATCATCAAAGACCCTCACCACCCAGCACATGCTCTGTTCTCGCTGCTGCCATCAGGAAAGAGGTTGAGGGACCACAAGGCTCGCACCACCAGGTTCAGGAACAGCTGCTGCTCCTCCATCATCAGACTCCTCAATCAGGGACTCATTTAAGGACTCTTGCTTTTGCACTTTATTGTTTTTTCTATCTCTCTATACATATATAACAGTCAGTATGTACATTTTAGTTGACTACTTGTGTACATTGAGCAGAGTTTTTGTTTTGCACTACCAATAAGTGGTGATTCTGCGTCACCTGCAAGAAAAGGAATCTCAGGGTTGTATGTGATGTTATGTATGTACTCAGACAATACATGGGAAATCTGGGATTGGTGGGGATTTCATCCCCGGATCTGGGGGATTTCTTTATCTCGTTGCAGATACCCAGGAGTGAAAGGAACGGCAAAGGTTTTCCAAAAGGCAAATTTATGTCAGACGAACGAGTTGAATGATCAAGCTTTCGCAGTATTAAAAGAATGGACATCAGAGCTGGGTAAATTATGCGTCACTGAAGTCGGCCAAACGTGGATTCAATGGATAAATTCATGCTATTTGTGCGGCGGCAGATGGTGTGAAGCGAATTTCGCCAGATTGGAGGACGCCTCCCTCTCTTCGTTCCTGTAAGTACGCACCTGCGGGGTGATATCAGGCAGAGCCAGCCTTCAATCACACTCATTCCCTGTCACAGAACCAGCTGGCAGATACTTCACTCCAGCCCGTCAGAAAATCAGCACAGGCTGCAGGAAGAACCGCACAAAAATGCTGGGAGAACCCAGCGGGTCCATCGGGCGCTGGGAGCCCGGCCGAACTCCTGCAACATTGTTTCAATCACCGCGTCTGCGTTCTTTCCTGTTCCACTCCAGTCTATTGGCGACAGCTCCGGCGGTCTTGCGGAGCAGTTGGCGGGGGGTGGGGAGAATGGGGGAAGGAGAGACACGGCCACCCTCTCCGTCCTCCTGCAGGGTCCAGACCCCCGGCGGGCAGAGAGGGATTCCTTTCCCCTCCTCACCTCCCGACTTCCAGCCCTGGGGTCAGCTCCGACTCCATCGCGGCAGGACACCGCTGTCCGGTGTCTATGCCCCTCGTTCAGGAACCGCCCCCCCCCCTCGCCACGCCCAAGACCCCTTTATCATATCCCCCGGGGTCACACCCTGTGAGGAGAGAAACACAGGCGCTGCAATCTTGAGCAAACCCGTGGGTCGTTCGAAATGTAGCCTCAGCAACAGGGAAGTCTCGCAGAACAATGTCCCACAGCCGGTGCGGCGCTCCCTCAGTTCTGCCCCTCCCAGTTCTGCCCCCCCCTCAGCTCTGCCCCCCCCTCAGCTCTGCCCCCCCCTCAGCTCTGCCCCCCCCTCAGCTCTGCCCCCCCCTCAGCTCTGCCCCCCCCTCAGCTCTGCCCCCCCCCTCAGCTCTGCCCCCCCCCAGCTCTGCCCCCCCCTCAGCTCTGCCCCCCCCTCAGCTCTGCCCCCCCCTCAGCTCTGCCCCCCCCTCAGCTCTGCCCCCCCCTCAGCTCTGCCCCCCCCCTCAGCTCTGCCCCCCCCCTCAGCTCTGCCCCTCCTTTTATTTTTGTAAAAATAGATTTTATTTCACATGTACATCATTGCACAAATATACTGGAGTCACCAAACAATTACTACACAAAAAAACCCACATGACAACTATCTAATTACGTTAAAATATTGCCATCCCTGTCAAGGATGACGTACACATCACACCGTGCTCAGTGCTCCCAAAACCACCTCCATGGCTCCCGTGGACAGCGCGTGCTCTTTTTCCAAAGAAACCCGGGCACGAACGTACCCCCGGAGGATGTCCAGCGCTTCATTGCTGGGTGAGCTCTGAGCCACTCGCTTCCATGAGCCACAGATAGACAGTTTGGCCAGGCCCAGGAGCCAGGCGATCAAGACATCTCCCTTCCTTCCTGCCCCCTTCCTCACTGGGTGGCCAAAAGTAAAGAGGATAGAGCTAAAATGCAACCAGAATGCGAGGAGTCGCCTCTTCAGAAAGGCAAAGAGGGGCTGCAGCCTCGCACATCCAATGTACATGTGATACTCAGTCTCCTCCTGCCCCCAAAAGTAGCACGCAGCTGGGAGATCCGTGTACCGATTCAAAAGCTTGTTGCAGGGCACCGCCTGATGTAATAGCCTCCACGCCAGGTCTCCGATGTACGAGGGGCGAATCCCTGCATAGAGCAACCACCACTGGGGACACTGCTGACTGGCAGATGGTAATGCCAAGGGCCATGACGTGTCTGAATGGTGGACCAGGGCGAGGAAGTGGAAGGTGGAGCAGCAACCTGTACAAGAACTTCCTCCCCACCTCCCAGAATGGCACAGTGGGTGTCGAGGAGAAACGGCTCAGGTTGTACGGGGCAGGATCCTGGGTAAGATGCCCCTCCCTCAGTGACCCCCTCCCACAACTTGACACCCCCTCAGTACTGCCCCTTTTATTTGCATTTTTGGCAGGAAATCAACTTACTATTTATTTATTAATTATTCAGTGTTCAAGCATTAGAAGACCTACATTAGTCTACAATTCACTCAAAACATAGGTGACGAATTGAAACATAATTATCTTTGTACATACCCGTGAACCCCTTGCGAAGCCAACCTTTCCTGGAGACCCTCCAAACTTCCCATGAGCCCTGAGTGTTCCTTCTCCAGGAATGCACGGGCACACGTGTCCTTAGAAGAGGGTCAGGCAGTCAGCATGTGCTGGACCCACAGATGCCTTGCCTTGCCCTGTACCAGATCAATGAAGACGATCTTCAACTGACCTTCCCTCCTTAAAGATCAGGAGCGTGGGGCTGAAATGCAGCCAGAACTTGAGGATCAATCGCTTTAAACACACGAGCAGGGGCTGCACTCTTGCACAGTCCATATCTCTGTTAAAACACTGTCTCAACCAAGCCACTGAAGAGACAGATGGGTGATGAGTCCGTGTATCGACCCAACTCATGACTAGGCCCACTGCCTTTGCATTTCGTAAGCAAATCACGGATTTTGCTCTATTTTCACACTCACTGTAATGGCTGGGATGCCCACATTGCCTTTGTGTATTTTCCAACTGAGTGACCAGGAGACAAGTATCTTCACCGCATTCACATCTTCCAGTGATGCAAAAGAATTCCTGGCCACAGGGGTTGTCAAAGTTGCTGGCCCAGCACGACTTCTGTAGGGCCTAGGAGATATTTATGAGAAACAAACTAGACCACTGTGGAAAATGATAGTCCATAACAGGTCTCACATTAGCCCCTTTTCCATTGGCACCCTTTCCCAGGAATTAACTGGGACAGGGTCCAGTGGAAAAGGAATACTGTCTGAACATCAGCATCAAATGACGTCATTTCACGCCTCTACCCCTTCTCATGTCTCCGGAGTTTGCTGTGGCCGGAATGCTGATAGAACCAGTGGAAAAGGGAGAGAAAGTCACCCATTTCCAGTTGAAGGTAGAACAATCTTGATCCCCGGGAATGAGTGTGTTCAATGGAAAAGCAATTAGTGTCCCAGCTAAGGGTGGCCCAGTGGAAATGGGATGAGTGATTGAAATAATGCTAACTAGGTCCTCCTCAGGACACATCTCGACATCCCCATGTGGAAACAAGAGTCCAAGATGTGAGTCCTTTATCCGGATAATGAGATAGCAGAACAATGAACAGAAATCCCTAAATGCTTCATGAACTGATTCCTTGGCAACCCGCCAAAGCCTCCCCAAACCCCAGCAACAACTGGCTGCTGAGTAAATCGGAGATGAACTGGTGGTTAAGTCACTGATGTTAAATTTTAACAAGCAAATTCAATGAAAGGTAGTAGTTCTGCGGTGGAGTAAATCCACTCTGGCAAACTGCCAGCTAATTGAACTACATGGTTGGAGACTGCAGAGCTTTACTCACAGGCTGCAGGCTCCTTCTGAACAGGAAGTCTGCCCGAGTACTCCCACACCACACACACAAAACTTCAGTTCCATTCAAATCCCATTTCTGCCATTTAAATCATTTATCTTTCTCCATCATCCAGTGGTGTTCCCACAGTGCACTGTGCTCTCAATGCTACCTCTCCTTTGTTGGAGTTCTTTCTCAGTAATATCCCTCCGATAATGCAGAGCTCCCTTTGCCCTTTCCCCTCTACAGCGCAGAGATTCCTCAGAATCACGCATCGTACAATACGATGTTACCATGGGTGGGGAAATTTGGGACAGACGGCATTCCCAACAGCCTGTCTGGTGATAAACTGCTGGATCAGCATGGTACAGATATCTCTGAAGTAGGTAATTCTTCATAAATATTTTAAAAAACGGGAGAAGTTCAACTGCAGGGCAAGAATAATAAAACTCTCAAAAACTTGTACAGGTGCACTATAGAGAGCATTCTGTCAACTTGCATTACTCTCTGGACAGAGAAATACTCCAGAGGAGACATCGCAGGCACCAGTTTTACTCAATCAAAAACATCTACAAGAGGTGGTGTCTTAAGAAAGTAGCCTCTATTCTCAGTGACCCCCTCGCCACCCAGGCCATGCCATCTTCACTCTGCTATCATCAGGAAGTACAGGAGCCTGAATACGGCACAAAGACAGCTTCTTCCCCTCCACCATCAGATTCCTGAATGATCAATGAGCCATAGACACTGCCTCACTTTGTTTATTTCCTTGCTCTGTTTTATTTAGTTTGAAATGTGGTTTTTAGAAATGTTTTGCACAGTGGTGATGCTGCAGAACAATAATTTTTGTGACATGTTCATGATAATAAAGTCTAAGTTTGATTCTGATTCTAAAAGGACAACGACGCTGACTGAAGCAGGTACCTGCTCATTGATATATGTGAGACTTTGCAGTGCCTGTTTTGGCAGCTGTGTTCCCTGAAGCAGTGACCAAACAGGTATCATCCAGAAAATAAAAGCTCACTTTAAGATCCTGGAAACCTTAATGTCCTCTTCAAATCTCTCAGGAGCGACATCTCAAGGATGCAATTTGCCAATGTCCTCAATGCACCAACAAATGAAAAGGCATCTGATGATCAAGATCTCAGAGCTAGCACAGACTTCTGTTCTAATGAATCCAGTGTGCTACCGAGACCTGGATCACCGAGGGCAGGCCTCTCAAATCACTGGAGAGATACCAGCAGTAATACAGAGCACCTATGACATAGGATGAAGTTGAGAACCACTGCCATAGGTGCTCTGTGGTTAGTAAGATGGTATGTGAGTGAGGGAAAAAAAGGTTAGAACCACTGGTCTAATGCGCCCTATGCTAGTCTCATGCCTTTCCTCAGAACATACAGGATTATCATGGAAGCAACTCATCAGAAGTTACATGACCACACTTCCAAAGTGCCTCATTGGCTGAGGTTTTGTCTCAGGTCTTGAAGGTGCATGTTTGCCTTTCGATCCTGTCCTCTGAACTGGCAAATGAGATAGACTTCAGCGAGGATTGTGATTGCACTGGAGAGGGTGCAGAGGAGATTCAGCAAGATGTTGGCTTGCATGGAGTGTTTCAATTTTGAGGAGAGACTGGATATGGATTATATTTGGTTTGTTTTTCATGAAGGAGAGTAAGTGAAGGAGCATGATGGAATGTTCATATTGAGGGGCATGGACAAGGTAGACAGCAGGAAACATTTTGCAACAACAAAGGTGCCTAAAACCAAAGAGGATAAATATAAGAAGCTTGGAGGAGTACTGAAGATGAATTCCTTTCATTAGTTGCTGTCTGGAGTGCTCTGCCTCAGAGGATAGTGGAGGAAGTTACCTTCACAACATTTATGACGCATCTAGATGAACACTTGATCCACCAAGGCATGGAAGGGTACGGAGCAAGTCTAGTATATCTGGTGAGGGCAAATGTTTCTTTGATGTGGGCTGGAGGGTCTGTACAATTCTCTGGTTGTCAGTCTAGGCCAGTGATTCTCAACCTTTTTTTTTACTCACTTACCACCTTAAGTAATCCCTTGCTAACCACAGAGCACTAATGCCATAGGAATGCAATAGGTGCTCTGTGGTTAGTAAGCAATTACTTAAGGTGGTATGTGATTGGGAAAAAAAAGAGGTTAAGAACCAATGGTCTAGGTCAGGGGTTAGGAGAGGTATGAAGCTGGGAGAAAATAACAAGTTATTGAACAGGTGAAATATATGCAAGCACTAATTGCCAAGCTCTGGACCAGTCCACCCTTTGAGGGATATTTATCCTTGCAGAGTTAATCACTAATGTGCAGTGTTGCTTTTCTTGAACATTTCTCACGAAGAAAATTATCAAATTGGGTGCTTTGCTGCATCAGGCCCACCATCATTCAGATTTAATTCCATGAACAAACAAGCAAATATATGCGAAAGAGCATATATGCACAGTTAACTGGAGGAGCAGGTAACCCCAAGCAGAAAGCCCTGCAAAAGGTCATGGACACTGCCCCGGACATCACAGGCCAAACCCTCCCCACCATCGAGAACATCTACAGGGACGCTGCCATCGGAAAGCAGCAGCAATCATCAAGGATCCACACCGCCCAGCACACACTCTGTTCTCGCTGCTACCATCAGGAAAGAGGTCTAGGTGCCACAAGACTCATTCCATCAGGTTCAGGAACAGCTGCTACCTCTCCACCATCAGATTCTTCAATGACAAACTCAATCAGGGACTCATTTAAAGGACTCTTACTTTTTCATGTTATTGATTTTTTTTTCCTCTGTATTGTACAATCAGTTTGCTTACATGTTTTTATTTGTTTACATATGTATGTTGAGTACAGGGTTTTTTGCACAACCAATAAGTGGTCATTCTGCCTCACCCACAGGAAAAAGAATCTCGGGCTTATATGTGATGTCATGTATTACTCTGGCAATAAATCTGAAATTGGATCAGGGTCTAATTTGCCCCCACTTTCCTTCCCAAGGCAGAGAGAGGTCGCGTGGCATCCTCCACAGCACCATGTTCTACAGAGGTAATGTCTGGACCCATGCCTCAGTCATTTTGCTGAAGTTCCTCCCTTTTCTTCTCAGGCAGTGCCTCAGGTTGGGGCATGTCTCACGAAAGCTATGTATAATGTATAAGAACCCATCCTACTCCCCAATCACACACTCTTCTCCCCCTCTTCTGTCAGACAGGAACATCAACTGTTATCAAAGTCCCAAATAAACCTCTCGCTGTTCTTAGCTGTACTTCTTCTCTGTACCCTGCACCATTTATATGACTTATTGTAACATTATTCCCAACACTACCAGATCATTAGAGATGTCCTCCTTCTTTAAACAATCTGGCTTTCCTTTCTACCACCATCAACTCAGCGCTCACCTGCATATCCTCCTTTACCCACACATTTACCCTGGCCCCCTCCACCCCCACACACAACAAGGACAGGATTCCTCTTGAGCTCACCTACCACTCCATCAGCCACCACATCCAACCCATCCTACTCTGCCATTTCCACATGATCCCACCACTAGATACATATACCCATCTCCTCCCCTCTCCATCTTCTATAGGGACCAATCCCTCCCTGACTCCCTTGTCCATTTCTCCCTCCCCACCAATCGTCCCCTTGGGACCTACCCCTGTGACTGCAGGAGATGTTCACTTGCACCCGTACGTCCTCCCTCAGCACCATTCAGGGCCCCAAACAGTCCTTCCAAGTGAAGCAACACTTCACTTGTGAATCTTCAGGGTTACTCAACTGCTTCTGGTGCTCTACTGTGGTCTCCTCTACATTGGAGAGACTAGGCGCAGACTGGGAGATACTTCATTGAGCATCTCCGCTCTGTTCATCACAATAAGATGGTTCTCCCAGTGGTCACCCATTTCAATTCTCCATCCCACTCCCTTGCCAACATGTCTGTCCATGGTCTCATGTACTGCCCAAACTGAGACCACCATAAATTGGAGTGGCAGCACATCATCTGATTAAGCAACCTCCAACTGGATGGCATCAATAGCGACTTTTCTGGCTTTGTTTTCTTCCACCCCCTCCTCTCCCCCCCCCCTCCCCATTGTCTCTCCATTGCTGTGTCATTTTGCACAGACATGATAAATTCTTCCTTGTCCCTTATCACATCCAATTAATGCCTTTTGTTGGTCTGGATTCCTCCCCTGTTGTTGAAATTCTGAGCCTTTCAGATATATCCTACTTCGGCCTTTTCTGATTTTTCCTTGAAGAAGGGCTCAGGCCCGAAAAGTTGGCAATATATTTTTGTCAAAAAGATCCTAGATGCTGAATAAGCCAGCTGAGTTCCTCCAGCATTTTGGTGTTTTTACTACAATCACAGCGTCTGCAGCTTATCATGTTTCTCTCACATTTATAGATTTATTTTTATTATTGTTGCACTGCCTTCTGTCTGAGTTGACTTGCCTGGATAGTGAACAATAAGAAGCTTTATGCTGTATCTATGTACAAGTAACCACAAGCAATTAAATTCACTCCAGTTTTGTGCTCTCATGAGATGTAAGAGCAGAAGTAGGCCAATCAGCCCATCGACTTCTGAGTTTCATGAAAGCCATGTGAGAGACCCACAGACCTTTCTACAGATGGGGCAGGATGGACAAGATGTAGACCAAATGCAGGCAAGTGGGACTAGGTCAGAATGGCCAAGCAGATGTTCATGAGGTGGCCTCTCCTTCCACCATGTAACCAGGGCTCCCCTGTGTTGCCAGTCCATAGCCCCAAGGCTTTGCAACCACCCCTCCACATTCAGTGATCTTGCACCTGAGATTCCATAGAATTGGTGGGAATGTGTCAGTTTTATCGAGGAAACTTTGAGCACATCCTAAAATCGTTTTGTTTGTCTTCCACAGCCATCAAAAAAAAGTCCAAAAGTCAGGAAATCAAGATTATTTTGTCACGTAATAAGACATGAAATTTCCTTTAGTCTATCGTAAGGCAAAGATTCATTATCATCAAAAATTGCCCAGTGCTCCTTACAACCAGAGAAGGAGAAACAAAAAGAGAAGTCCCCCAAGTGTCATTGAATGTCCATGGCTTCACCTCCAGCAGTCCCACAGCCTTCAGTCCGAACCACCAGCAACCTGGGCTCCAGGTGCACTCATCTGACATGATCAGGAAGCCTCCAGCACCATCTTGCATCCCATACCTGGTACCCCATCAGCAAGTCTTGACCCATTCTCCAGCAGTCTGCAGCCTGGTGCGAGTCCCTCGACCGCAGCTGCCAGCAGCCAACAGCCTGTGTGGGCTCCTTGCTTCTGGTCACCAACAGCCCACCTCCTATGTGTTCTTCAGCCTCAGAGTCCCCAAAATCAGCAATAGAAAAAAAATAACCGTCCAATAGAACATATAACATTGAACAGTACAGCAGAGGTCTGTATCGAGCATGATGCCCGTTAAATAAAACTCCACTGCTTGCACCTGATCCCTAGCACTGGCATGCCCATGTGTCTACCTCGAAGTCCCTTAAACGCTGCCATCATATCTGCTTCCACCATTACCCTTGGTAGCCCTTTCCAGGCAGCTACCACTCTCTGTAAAATAACTTGTCCGCAATACCTCCTTTAAACTCCCTCCTCCACCTTCCCCCTCACTTCTACTCAATGACATTTTTACTCAAGGAAAAAGATCCTAACTGATGAAGGATCCAGACCTGGGAGTGCAGGTTGGTACTGTCTCCTTACCAAGGCAGGGGAGCTGAAGGCAGGAGGTTCAGGGCTAGAGGCCTCAACAGCTGAATGCATGACAACCAGATGGAGTGGGCAAAATCAATGTCCTGAAGTGGAGGTGCTCAGAGACTGCAGAGGTTGATGGTCTCAGAGATGAGGAGACATATGGACATGGATGGGTCTGAACACCAAGATGATGATTTCCAGTCCTTGGCCTTTACTTAAGGTGCCTGTACTGCATCGTGCATGGTCAATGGCATTGGTACTGGAGTTATACAGAAGACTATTGTTACCTTGGATCCCTAAGGATAATCCCCTAAGCTAAGCCATGTGCTTCAATCCTCCATGGCTTGATCCTTCTCCATCTCAGTGACCTATTGTTTAATACCCTCCTGACAATCTCTCCACTCCTCCAATTCCAAATTTTCATGGATCAAACTGAGGCTAGAATTCCTTCCCCAAATCTCTCCACCTCTCTTTCCTGACTTTTAACTGCTAGGCACGTGTAAAACATATTGATGTTTGGACACCTTCATGCAGCTTCATGTGTTGCTGACCACTAGTTATCATAGAACATTACAGGTCCTTTGGCCCACGATGTTGTGCCAACCTATACAAACCTACTCAACAAACTAGTCCTTCCCTACCTCACATCTATAAACCAAAATTAATAGTCACTTCCTCTGGTCGCTGACTCGTGTATTGTTGGTTGAAATAGCACATGGTAATGCAAGTGAAAATAAAATTCTAAATCCATGACCAAAGTCCGGGAATGAGGAATCACATACAGCTCCCTGGATCATGGTAAATCGCCATTTCCCAGCCTGGCAGTCCTGATTTTGATGCCCCTGTACCTCCTTCCTGATGGTAGTATGTGATAGATAGTGGGGATCATTAATAATTTTTTGAAATAGCGGAACACACTCCAGAAAAAACAGCTTTTGGGAACGTGGGGAAAAAGCAGGGAGTGGGTGAGGTTATTCAGGAAGGCTGGATAAATGATTCTTCCTCCCGATCTTTCTCATTTATTACTGCCCATAACTTTGCCTTCCTATTTGTCCACAACACGCGGATGCCTCCTACAATAATTGTCCTCGCCCAGGGAACAGTTCAAAGTCAACCCCTTTGGTAGGTCTGAAGTCACCTACAGACCAGACAGTTCAAGGAAGGCAGATCCCTTTCACTGAAGAACTTCAGTGAACCAGGTGGGTTACCAATGACAATCCAATGTTGTTGCAGTTGCTTTATCAATCCCAGATGGATTTAAATAGCTCTCATGAGCCCACTCTAAAGGTGCAGCAATGTACATTATATGGTGTTGTGGCTGAACTTGATACCATCTGGCCTCTACTTCCTGACCTTCCTCACTGTTCTGTTGATGAAGATTAATGCAGCAAAGTTCTACATGTAAATATAATCATCCAGCTCATTGCCCAGGGCATAAGATTCCCTTAGATATCTCCCTGATAATTGTGTGGTACATTATTTAAAACTATGATAAAAAAACAATTCACACTCATCTCAATCTCATAGAACATACAGCACAGTACAAGCCCTAGTATTAAACCCGCCCTACACTAACCAAGATCGGCGCCAGAACAAGTCTTAGCAGGGGGGGGGCATTAGGGTAACTGCGGGGGGCACGATCTGACTCTCGAAAACTCACTCAGCGGGGGGGGGGGTGTGGAGACTACCTGCCTTCCATGAATCTCCTCCATATGGCGGCATCACTGCCACCGTCGCTCTGACGTAGCAGAGAAGCATGCTGCTTATATTGTCTGGATAGTGACACTAGATACTAGTGACGCTTGACTCATGCTAGTGCTGCGGGTGGGGCTGGGTGGGGTTACAATATCACGTTTGGGGGGAACAATGCCTGCAAATACACCCCCCCCCCGCCCCTTGCTGCCAACCCTGCCCATAAACCTCTTATTTTTCCTTCAGCAATGTGATGTTTAAGAGCCTCTTTAAATGGCCCTAATGTTTCAGCCTCCAGCACCATCCCTGGCAAGGCATTCCAGGCACCCACAACTCACTGTGTAAAAAAACCTATCCCTAATGACTCCCTTAAACTTCACTTTGTGCATATGTCCTCTGGTATTTGCTATTCCTACCCTGGGTAACAGGCACTGGCTGTCCCCCCCTATCTATGCCTCTCATAATCTCTATAAAGTCTCCCCTCATCCTTCTTCACTGCAAAGAATAAAATCTCAGCTTGCTAACCTTGCCTCATAAGACTTATTTTCCACTCTAGGCAACATCCTTGTAAATCTCCTCTGAACCCTCTCCATCACTTCCTCATCTGGCTCCGTTATTTAAAAAGGGTTCAAGGAGGAAGCCTGGCAACTATCGGCCTGTAAGTTTGACATCTGTGGTAGGTAAATTAATGGAGAAAATTCTTAGAGATAGTACTTATAAACATCTGGATAGACAGGGTCTGATCAGGAGCACTCAACATGGATTTGTGGGAGGAAGGTCATGTTTGACCAATCTGATTGAATTTTTTGAAGAGGTGACTAGGAATGTGGATGAGGGTAGTGCAGTGGATGTTGTCTATATGGACTTCAGTAAGGCCTTCGATAAGGTACCACATGGAAGGTTAGTTAAGAAGGTGCAGTCTTTAGGTATAAATTTTGAGATAGTCAAATGGATTGAACATTGGCTGAAAGGGAGAGGCCAGAGTGTGGTAGTGGATAATTGTCTGTCAGGTTGGAGGCCGGTGACCAGTAGTGTGCCTCAAGGATCTGTATTGGGCCCATTGTTGTTCGTTATATATGATGGAGTGGTAAATTGGATTTGTAAATATGCAGACGATACTAAGATAGGTGGAATAGTGGATAATGAAGAAGGTTTTCAAGGATTGCAGAGGGATTTGGGCTGCTTAGAAAAGTGGGCTGAAAAATGGCAGATGGAATTTAATGCTGATAAGTGTGAGGTGCTTCATTTTGGTAAGAAGAATCAGAACAGGACATACGTGGTAAATGGGAGAGCATTGATGAATACAGAAGAGCAGAAAGATTTAGGAGTAACGGTACATCATTCCCTGAAGGTAGAAACTCACATGAATAGGGTGGTGAAGAAGGCTTTTAGTATGCTGGCCTTTATCAATCATTGCATGGAATATAGGAGTTGGGAGGTGATGTTGAGATTGTATAAGACGTTAGTGCGGCCTAATTTGGAGTTCTGTGTGCAGTTCTGGTCGCCTAATTATAGGAAGGATATAAACAGAGTGGAGAGAGTGCAGAGAAGGTTTACCAGAATGTTACCTGGGTTTAAGCATCTAGAGTATAGGGAGAGATTGGACAGATTAGGTCTTTATTCTTTGGAGCATAGAAGGTTGAGAGGGGATTTAATAGAAGTGTTTAAGATTATGAAAGGGATAGACAGAGTGGATGTGGATAGACTATTTCCGTTAAGAGGAGGAAAGATTAAAACAAGAGGACATGAGTTAAGAATTAAGGGGCAGAGGTTTAGAGGTAACATGAGGGGGAACTTCTTTACTCAGAGAGTGGTAGCCGTGTGGAATGAGCTTCCGGGAGAAATAGTGGCGGCGGAGTCAATTGTATTATTTAAGGAAAGGTTGGACAGGTCTATGGATGAGAAGAAGATGGAGGGTTATGGGCATTGTGCAGGGAGGTGGGACTAGAGAGGGGTGTTTGGTTCGGTGCAGACTAGAAGGGCCTAATGGCCTGTTTCCGTGCTGTAAATTGTTATGTTATGTTATGTTATCTTTCCTGTAATGAGGTGACCAGAACTGAACACAATACTCAAAATGCAGCCTCACCAGCAATTTGTAGAGTTGCAACATGACCTCTCAACTCATGAGCTATTAATGAAGCCCAGCATCCTATAGGCCTTCTTAACTGTCCTATCAACTTGCGCAGTGACCTTGAGGGATGTATGGATTTGAACCTAAAGGTCCCTCTGTTCAGCCACACTCCTAAGTAACCAACCATTAATGTAAGTGGCTGAGGGATTATGAAATACAGGCTTATTAAATCACTTTTTTTAAAAAGATGTATACCACTGGCCCTTTCAGCCCACAAGCCCATGCTGCCCAATTACACCCAAATGACCTACAACCCCTGTATGTTTTGAAGGGTGAGAGGAAACCGGAGTCCCCAAAGGAAACCTGCACAGATATGGGGAGAACGTACAAACTCCTTACACAGCACTGGAACTGCTGTGCCAACCTCTATGCTAACCATGCAGATTAGATGATCATAGAACTTAGAAGGTGAGAGGGGAGAGATTTAAGAGGGATGAGGGGCACTTTTTCACTTAGAGGGTGGTCCATATCTGGATCGAGCTACTGGAGGAAACTGCACAATTACCATGTTCTAAAGGCAAGTGGATAGATGTGTGGATAGAATGGACAGAAGGATGTTGACAAATGGGACTAGCTCAGAATGCTTTGGTCTGAATGGTCAAGGCAGTCCCACAGCTGTGTTCTGTGACTCCATGACTCCTATCACATGAGCTTGATTTTTAATTTTTTTTTAAATTTAGACACAGCATGGTAACAGGCTAATTTGGCCCATGAGTCTGTGGCCCCCCAATTTATGCCCAATTAACCTACACCCCCAGTACGTTTCAAACAATGGGAAGAAACCGGAGCCCCCAGAGAAAACCCATGCAGACATGGGGAGACACACACCAACTCCCTGCAGACAGTCCGGGATTCAAACCCTGGTCCCAATCACTGGCATTATAGAGGCATTGTGCTAACCGTTAAGAACAGCCGTCTGTGTGGAGTTTGAAACTTCTTGCTCTTACCGCGAGAATGCTCCAGTTTCCTCCCATTCCCCAAAGACGTGTGTGTCAATAGACTGAAGTAAAGCACAGAAGTCTGCAGACACTAGGCTTTTTCACACCATGGGCGAGCAGTTACCCTACTGGAACCCAGGTGAAACTCCCAGGAAGGCAGGCCCATCTGGGCCTTTCACACCGCAGTCAAAATTCCCTCCCCGGTAATTTAGGGGGGGGATTCCTTCCCCCAGCAATGAAACGTTACATACTTTCAGGAGTAAGAGGCTGCTCCAACCAGAGTTCTCAGGATCTCAGAATTCATCCTTTATGTTGCTCACCATTGTTCATTCAAACTGACCTTCACTGATAATGTGAACTGGATACGGGATGTTTATTTCATCAAATTAAAGCATTTCTTTACCCAGTTCTCCAATCAACATTGAATGATATTCAGATTTGGTGATGTGGTCCAAACATTTAATGAGACAATGCCCCCGTGCCCCCAGCCGGCTGTCTCCACCCCCCAAGTTCCTAGACATCCACTTCAGAGCTGCTTTGATACATTACCACAGCTGCGCAATGCAGGATCAATGGCCAACTTTATTACCCATAATCCCTCTGGGAAATGCAGAGCGGTTCCAGCTGCATGGGGGATTATGGGTAACGAGGACAGCCATTGATCCCGCATTGAGCCACCACCATGAGGTGCCAGTGCCGCCCTGAATGCCCCACTGTTGTCAGGATTTCTGTGGTATGATTCTTTATTTTAATCGCCTATGTGAGACAGCACGCAAGTGCTGATGTCACAACGCTTCCCCTGCTCCGCCATTTGCCAATTCACACCACAGGGAGAAGGAGAACCGGGGAATTACCCAGGTACTCAACCCTGAAGGGCCACAGACCCGGGTGATTTTCCCGGGCCGACATTTTCACTCTGCCAGTTCATGGGAGGGTTCCCGAGAATCTCCATTTTACACGGCGGTCTGTAAAGGCCTACTGGTATTGTAGTAAAAACACAGCAATGCTGGAGGAACTCAGCAGGTCTTGCAGCATCCATAGGAGGTAAAGATGTATAACCAACATTTCAGGCCTGAACCTTTCTTCAAGGTATAAGGAAAAAACAGGCAAACGTCTGAATAAAGACAAAGAGAAAGGGGGAAGAAGAGGGGAGAATGGGAAGGGGAGGAGTCCAGACTAACAAAAGGTGTTAATTGGATATGATAGGAGGAAAGGTGATAATTGATTTTGGCTCTGTGAAAGGAGACGGGGGGGTGAGGGGGGAAAGGGGAGAGAGAGAGAGAGAGAGAGAGACAGAGAACAAGAGGAAAGGAGACAAGAGGATGAAGATCCTGGGGGGGAGGTTGGGGGGGGAAGGGTTAACAGAAGCCAGAGAAATTTATGTTAATTCAGAAAGCAGGCCATACAGCATCTGTGGGAAGAGTTAATATTTCTGAAAGGTGACCTTTTGTCAGAATGAGGCAAGTTTGGTTCAAGTTGCAGAGAACCAGAGAGGGAATGCCCATGATAGGGTGAGGTAAAGGAAAGTGGATGCCACGGATTGGTGTTACCTGAGAGAGGGATTGAAACCTTGACTCTGGAACTGAAGCACCAGCTCTGCTCACTGTGTTCCTCGGCCACGTTTCAGACGGGAGCCAGATTCTGGATCTCCACAATTACTTGCCTCGATTCCACATTTTCAGTGAGAGCAGGTCTCCTGTAAACTTGCAGACTTTAACTTTGATGTAGCTATATTACATTCACTTTCACTCCCTGGCGGTTCCACTTGAACACAATAATTAATGCCCATTCAAGTACACAGAGAGAGGGAGATTGAGTGTGAACACATTAGCAAGTGTACACAAAGGGAATTAATGCCTTTTGTATTTGGGTATGTTTGATGAACAGAGAGTGAAGTGCCTTCTAATACACTGGCATTTAGCATCACTAACAGTTTAAATTTGTGTTGAATGAGAAGATAATTCTCTCTGATGCCAGTCACGGGGACACCAGCCACTCTCCTGCTTAACTTCAGCTAGGGCATGTAATTTATTACAGTCTTACATTCAACCTGGTGTCCCAGCCAGCACGAACCATTACTCTCCATCTGAAGAAAGGTCACCACGCAGCAATTCTTTGTCTGCCCAGGATCCCAGCATCTGCAGTTTCTGTGTCTCATTCTGCCTGGCTGAGTGTTCCAGCAGCCTCCACTTTTGTTTCACTCCAGGGCACATCTAGTATGGAATGTCAGAGAGTGAGACAGGAGGGAACAGAGGTGTGTGATAGATGGAACACAAGAGAGGTTTAATTCTGGTCCAGGACCTTGTTTTACCTCATTCTCCCTGGCTTTGATGGAGAATCATCGACCAGAATCATATACTCATGTTTTTCTCTTTCCACAGATGCTAACTGACCTGCCGAGTGTTCGTACTGCACCTTAGTTGAGCTGGCTTTGTCATGCTCGACTCAAGCACATGTTTGTTCTCAGGTAATAAATGTTTGATTGACTAACTGGGAAGCTTTTCCTCCTTGCCCATTTTTGACCCTATTGCATATTTTTGTTCAGGAAATAAAAGCGCGGTGGTGAGCCATTCAGAGTCAGATTGACTTGGATGGTCAGTGTGAGCAATTCCTTTGGTCGTTCAGCAATCTCACTGCCCGAGGGAAGAAGATGTTCCTCAGCCTGGTGGTACTGGCTCTGATACTCGTGTACCTCTTCCCTGATGGGAGCAGCTAAAAGATGCTGTGTGCAGAGTGGAAGGAGTCCTCAATGATATTGCGTGCCCTCTTCAGACAATAATCCTGATAGATCACATTGATGTGGGGGGGGGGGGGGGTGTGGAAGGAGATTCCAGTGATCTTCTCTGCCACTCTTATGGTCCTGTGGATTGACCTCCAATCCATTGCTCTGCAGCAACCATACCACACTGTAATGCAGCCGATGATGCTCTCAATAGAGCTCCTATAGAGGTTGACCGGTAGCCTTGCCCACATCAGTCTTCTCAGGAAGTCCAGTCACAGTTGTGCTTTCCTGACAAGTGAGGAGATGTTCAGAGTCCATAATAGATCACTAGTTAAGTGAACTCCAAGGAACTTGGAGCTCTCTTTACTACAGAATTGTTGATGTGTAGTGGAGGGTGGACTTCCTGGACCTCCTTAAGTCCACGATCATCTCCTTCACAATGAGACTCAGGTTATTACTCTCACGCCACTTCATGAGATTTATCACCTCTTCTCTGCAGTGCAACTCATCATTGTTGCTGATGAGGCCAACTACTGTTGTGTCATCTGCAAACTTGATGACTTTTTTGGAATTCTGTTGCATCTGTCGATGCAGTCATGGGTCCGCAAGGTGAACAGGAACGGGCCGAGCACACAGCCTTAGGTCACAGTGAAGGAGCTCCTACAGTGCTATTGGGAAGGGAGGCCCAGGATTTAGACCAATGCCGATAAAGGACCTTAAATCAGGGGAAAGTGTGTGCCTTGGAGGGAGCCTGCAGGTGGTGATCATTCTTGGCCGATTGTTCCTTCACCCAACATGTCCCATGCCAACCAAATTCCCACTTACATGTGCTCCATCCACATTTGCTCTCCACCTATCCGTACACCTGACTGAGTGTCTTTCAAAGGTTGTAACTGTCCCTGCCTCCAGCACCAAGTTACATACAACTAATCCCTCGACTCCCTTTTAAATCTTTCCCCACTCATCTTAAACCTGTGTCCTTGAGTTTTTGATTCCACCTGCCTGTTTCTTGCTTACACCTTGAAGAAGGGTTCAGGCCCCAAGCATCAGTAATATATCTTTACCTCTTATGGATGCTGCGAGACTGGCTGAGTTCCTCAAGCATTTAGTAAAATACAAAAGTCTGCAGATAATGTGGTAGGTGTAAAAACACAATGCTGGAGAAACTCAGCTGATCAAACAGGTACTTTATATAGCAAATATAAAAATACATAACAGGCAACTGCTAACATTTTGCTCATACCTTAATGAAAGGTTCAAGACCAAATGTTGGTTATGTATTTTTATCTTTATAGAGTACACTGCTTGACCAGTTGAGTTTCTCCAGCCTTTCTGTGCTTTTACTAAAATCACAGCATTTTCAGATTTTCGTGTTTCACTTTACACAGAAAATGCTAGAAATAGGGTCAGATAGCGAGCGGACGATGGATTTCATGTATCAAGTTGAAGCCCCTGGATCAGAACGTGTTGAGAGGGCACGGAGATTCAGGACATGTTCTCAGGCTACTTCAGATCTATGTATATCCTGGGTGGTGGAGGGCGGGCACGAAAGTATTGCATTCCCTCAGCACCCACTTGATTGTCGCCCCAAATTGTTAAGTCTCTGAAGCATGGCTTGGACCAGAGACAAGATTGGGGCAGTAGATATGCACCCCAGGCCACTGGGGATGGTCTGAAGATATCATCAGTATATGGGGCAAGTCCCAAGGGACACTTCAACTGTCTCAAACAAGCAAAATGAAAAAAGCATTAGTTAATTAACTAATAATTAATTAGCAAGACATTGGCCCCAAATGAAATCAAACATACCCATCAGCTCCCCTTTCTGCTCATTAAGGGGCAATTCATTGAATCTGCCAACCTGCATGTTTGCTGGAATTTTTAAATTAATTAAGCGTAATGAAATTGAATAAAAACAGACCTCCAAAGTTGATGAAAAATACTGCAATCCTGCAGAGTAAAATAAATGGATCTTTTCACATCCTATCACCTCAGAGGGGGTGATGGGTGCAGAAGGATGCCATTCAATCCTTTGAGTCTGTTCCACCTTCAGTATGATCTTGGCTCCCTTTTTCAGATCTTTCCTTGTATCTCTTCATCCTTCCAACCCAAAGAACAATTCCTTCTTCAATATATTTAATGATTTATCAGGCAGCCAATTCCGCAGGTTCCCGTTCACCACCCTCTGCAAGAAGAAATTTCTCCTCCTCTTTTGGGAAGGGAATTGATTTGATACATTTGAAGGGCTGTGGGAATATAGGGCTGAGTTGCCAGAGTCGATGAGATCCTTCAATGTTGCAGTTATTGCTCCACTGACCCCGGCTCAATCCAGGGCAATGCTGCTGTTGTGTTTGTGTGGGCACTGCAGATCCTCCCCCGGGTGCTCTACCCTCACATCCCAAAGATGTGCAGGTTGGCAGATTCAATGAATTGCCCCTTAATGAGCAGAAAGGGGAGCTGATGGGTATGTTTGAGGGAGGATGTTGAAGGGGTATGGGGAAATGGGAACAAGTGAGCTAGGGCTATTCTCTTTGGAGTGATGATCAGACTTAATAGGGGTACATGAGATTGAGATTATCTTAGATAGGGTGCACGGCCAGTGCCTTTGTTCCAAGGCAAATTTGCCACTACCAGAGTAAATCTGTTTAAGATGAATGGAAGAACTTTTAGGAGCGACATCAGAGGTAAGTAGGTGGGTGCTTGGAATGTATTGATAGGGGTAGTGTTGGAGGCTGGTACAAGAGGGACACTCAAAAGACTCTTAGATAGCCACGTGGATGTAAGTAAAATAGAAAGTTATATGTGTGAGGGAGGGAAGGGTTAAATTGTTGTGGAGTAGGTTTGCAAAGGTCAGCACAGCATTATGGGCTGAAGGGCCTAACTGTTCTGTAATAGAAATCTACAGCATGATGCAGGCCCTTCGGCCCTGTGTTGTGATAATCTACTGTAACAGCTGTCTGAATTTCCTTGTTCCATAACTCAAATCAGAGCAGGAATGAGCATCTTTGTCCTGTGGGGATCTCCAAAGCTGAATGGCCTGACTTTGGGTTGTAATTGCTAATTAATTCTCATTTTACCAACAAACCTCACATGCCACTTCTGAAATCATATTCTGTCCCCGTACTATTTCAAAGAAGATTGTTAAAGTTGTCAGCTGCAATAGGTTTTATGCAAATTAATGCTGGCAATCTCTCATTTTAAAAAAAGAGCATCCACTTCCAATCACTTTTTAGACACAGTGCCAATGCATTGTGTGGAAAGAGTAAATGCAGGAGCAATACTGTGCATATTGAAAACTCTGGAGTAACAATAATCTGAATGAAGCACCGTCAACCACTGGCTCCGATTCCATCTGCACAGATGCTGCCTGTCCTGTTGGTTGTTCCAACAGCCTCCGCTTTTGTTTCAGCCAAAGTTCAATGTTCAGATTTATTGTCGGAGTACATACGTCATCACATTCAAACCTGAGATTCTTTTATCCCTGCGGGGCAGGCAGAATTTCTATTTATCCATAGCGCAGAAACAATGTACTCAAGAAAAAAAATACATGTACAAAAGTGAGAAATGTAAACAAACTGTGCAATACAGAAAAAAATCTTCAGTAATAAATAAAGAGCAGAGTCCTTAAATGAGTCCCTGATTGAGTTTGTTGTTGAGAAGTCTGATGGTGGAGGGGTAGCAGCTGTTCCTGAACCTGGTGGTGTAGTCTTGTGGTACCTATACCTCCTTCTTGCTGGCTGCAGCGATAATAGAGCATGTCCTGGATGGTGTAGATCCTTGATGATTGCTGCTTTTCTCTGATGGGAGCATGCCATATATATTTTCTTTACAGTGGGGAGAGTTTTGTCTGTGATGTTTTGGACTGTGTCCACTACCTTTTGCAGGGCTTTCCACTCAGAGGTATTGGTGTCCCCATATCAGACTGTGATGCAGCCAAACAGCACACTTTCCACTACACATCTGTAGAAGTTTGCCACAGTTTTCAATGTCAAAGCGAACCTGAGGAAGTCGAGGTGCTTTCTTCATGATGACATGAGGGTGTTGGGTCCAGGAAAGGGCCTCCGAGATAGTGACTTCCAGGAATTTAAATTTGCTCATCCTCTCTACCTCTGATCCCCCAATAATCACTGGACCATACACCTCTGGTTTTCCCTTCCTAGTCTGAAGTATATCCCCTTCAGTCTGAAGCATATGTAGCATGGAATGTATGTGTAGAGTCAAGGAGAGAGGGGCAGGAAGGAACAGAGGGGAAGGGGAGTGTTAGTTGGAAAGTCAGAGAGATTCAATGATCAAAGGCTGGTCATTTGCATTTACCCTGTTGCAGCTCTCACTTTCCCCAGGTCTGATGAGGTTTAATTACCCAAAGTGTTGATTCTGTTTCTCTCTCCACAGATGCTGAGTGGCCTAATGTGTGTTTACAGCCTTTCCCAATATCATGAAGCACTCACTTCAGCTGAGTAGGTTTACTCTAGCTTGTTTCCCAGTCATTTGTCATTAGGCCCTTTATCAGAAAATTTGAACCTCTTGCCCATGACCCTATCCCAGCTCCCACAATTTTATTCAGACGTCTGTCTGATTTTTGCTCATATCTTGATGAAGGGGTTCAAACCTGAAACTTTGGTTATGTATCTTTATCTTTGTTACATATAGAACACTGCATGTCTTGCTGAGTTTCTCCAGCATTTTTTGAGTTAACTACAATCACAGATTTTATTATTTAACTCTTTACTTCTAGCCCACTTTTATTTCAGATTTTGGATTTGACAGCTTTTGACTAAGGTGGCCGAAGATTAATAGTTGAGGGGCATTCAGATTTCTCCTTACTCCGTACAGCAAAATGACCAGATAGGAGAAGCCTAATGTAAGAGAGCTTCCGAGGAACAATGGTATGCCCTTTTTAAAATCAAAACCTCTGACTTCCATTGAATCATAGTACACCACAGCACAGAAACGCGCCATTTGGTCCTTCTAGACTGTGCTGAACTATTATTCTGCCTAGCCCCCCTGGCCTGCACCAATATCACTCCATACAACTCCTCTCAATCTACCTGTCCCAATTCTTCTTAGATGTCAGAATAGAGCCCGCATTCACCAATTCACCTGGCAGCTCGTTTCATACTCCCGCCACTCTCTGCCTGAAAAAGTTCCCTTTAAACTTTCCTCCTATGCAGTAGTTGATTTGGGGACATGCCTCCTTCCTCACCACCTTTCAAGGCCACAAACAGTCCTTCCAAGTGAAGCAACACTTCATTTGTGAATCTGCAGGGGTCACCTACTGCATCCGGTGCTCCTGTTGTGTTCTCAGAGAGACTGGATGCAGATTGGGAGATCGCTTTGTTCAACACCGTGGCTCTGTCTGCCACAATAGTGTAGATCCCCCAGTGGCTGCCCATTTCAATTCTCCATCCCATAGCCTTGCCTGTCGTGTCTGTCCACGGTCTCATACACTGCCAGACTGAGATCACCCGTAAATTGGACGAACAACCTCATCTTCACACAGGCATTAATATCGACTTCTCTGGCTTTTGTAAATCCTCCACCTTTCCCTATCTCTGTCTCTCCGTTCTATCTCCTTTCGCACAAACGTGATAAATTCTTACCTCCTCCCTTATCATGTCCAATTAACATCTTTTGTTGATCTGGATTCCTCCACCATTGTTTGAATTCTGAGCTTATTCCTTGAAGAAAGGCTCAGGTCCGAAACGTCAGCAATATATCATTGACTCCTATAGACACGGAAAAGACCGGCTGAGTTCCTCCAGCATTTTGGTGTGTTGTAACTAGGATGAGGCTCATTCAGGAGTCTGATTACAGTGGGAAACTGTCTTTGAATCTAGTTGTGCTTGACCCCACATTTGTAATTTTTTTTCCTGACAGGAGAGGGATTTTGGGGATAATGGGGTTGCCACAATCTGCAATGATGGAGTAAACTGGGATATTCCAGAGTTTGGAAGAATGAGAGGGGGTCTGGTCAGAACTTGCAAACTCCCGATGGGTGTGATGTAAGGCCAGAGCCACGGAGTAAAGGGCTGGCTACTCAGGATTGAAAAGAAGAAACATTTCTTCACAAAGAGGGTGGAGAACTGCGAGAATTCTCTCCCCTGGGCATCTCAAAACAGAGATCAGTGGATTTCAGGAAATCAATGACACAGGGATAAGTGCAGGAAAGTGTCTTTGAGTAAGAAGATCAGCCTAGACCCAACTGTCTCCTTCTGCTCCTGTTGTTATGTTATTAGGATGGGGTTTGGTGTGAGTTCAATGTGTGGGATGTTGTCAGGTTGTGCAAGTGTGTGTGTGGCCTGTGTCCTGAATTTGAAGTGATTGGGTGTGAGAGGTTGAGTGGGAGATACAAAGTTATGGATGTGGGTAGGTGAGTGTATGTAAGCACAGGTGTGTTCAGGTATGGATGGGTGAGTGTGAATGTGAGCTGGTGTGTGTGAGAGTTAGTGTAAAGGTTCAGATTTGGACAGAACAGGTCTGGGCTTCCTAGAGCTGATGATAGCTTTTCATTCCTCCCTCCATAACTGTACTCTATCCCTACTCCTCCCTCCCACCCTCCTCATCCACCTCTCTCTCCTTCCTATCCCCCTTGCATCTCCCCTTCTGAATGAGCTCCTACCTTCACCATCTCCTCTCTTCCGTTTTCTTCCTCTCCATCCTGCCCTTCCTCTTTTCTCTTCCTTCCCACATCTTTCTGTGTATCTCGCTTCACACTCCCCTCTCTCCCAATCCCCTTCTCCATATCACCTCTCCCCATCTATCTTTCCCTTCACTCCATCCCCCCTCCTTCCCTTCTCTCCATTCCCCTTCCCTCATTCCATCCATCCCCCTCTCCTCCCCTTTCTCCATCCCACCACTTCCATATGTCTCTCCCCATCCTTCCCTCCCACCTATCTCCTCCCTCTCCCCATCCCTCCCTCCTTCTCCTCCCTCCCTCCCCTCTCTCTCTCTCCATCCCTCTTTCCCTCCTTCACCCCCAGGCCAGATTAAGGCCAACTAATGCCAAACAATGAGTCTCCCTTCCATTGTCTAATTGACATTAAGACTCAATAAGTGCTGAATATGAAATTATAGATTAAAAATTCAGTTTTCTTCCAGGGCAGACCCTACACCATATTAAATATAACCTGTATATAGATTTTTGTTTCATTTATTATGGGGACTCCCTTTTTATGGGGCCCAAGTTCAGCTGTTTCAGTTTCTGTGCTGTGTAATTGCTCAGGAAAAGGTGTAAGGTTCTCCTTCTGTCTGATAGCCCACCCTTGGGCAAGGTGTAGTACCTGTTTAGCATCCCAATCAGGGTCATGTGAAGCCTTGGATTATAGATGGTGGATGGCTTTTACAACCAGATTCTTCAAATTGGAATTCTTGGTTGTAAAATTAAAAACGCTGGGCAGATCAATGGCCAAGGTTTGCCGTCCAGTATGGACACTGGAACTGAAGAGGCCAACAGGAAACCACTTCAGTATTTTTCCCTTGTATAATCATGAACTCAACATTGACTACAGTCTCAGCTCAAGGATGGAGCCTTCGCCAAAGGAGAACAGGAGAGGCAACAACTACATTTCAAAGGGTCAGAGATCGTGACAGATGGAGAGACACGATCGTCCACGCCGAATGGCAAGCTTCCTGAATGAATTGGGTTCAGCTGCACCATGAAAAATAAGGCTCCTTCTCTCCCATCCACCCACCTCCCACCTTTTCTCCTCTATGTTTTTGTTACCCTTCGTATTCCCCTTCTCCTCCCATCTCACCCCCTAAATTTCCTTAATTCTCTCCCCTTGCCCCTCTCACCTTTACCTTTCGTTCTCATCTCCCCTCCTTCTCGCTCTCCCTCCCCTCTCACATTCTCTCCCTCTACCATTTGTCCTCCTCACTCTCTCTCCCTCTGCCTCCTTCCCTCCCCTCTCTATCTTCCCTCTCTCCTCTTTACCACCCCCTTCAATTTCCCCTTCCCCTCTCAAATTCTCTCCCTCCACCTTTCATCCTCACCTTCCCGACATCTCCTTTCATCCCCTCTCCCCTCCCCATCTGCCCTCTCGCTTTTACCACCCCTTCCCTCTCTCCTCACTCCCCTCTATCTCCCTTCTCTCCCTCCGTCTCCATCCCCTCTCACCCTTCCCCTCTCACCCTTCCCTCCATCCCCTCGCACATTCTCACCCTCCGCCCTTCCTCCTCTCTCTTCCTCCATCTCCTTCACTCCCCTCACCTTTACCACCCCCTTCCCTTCATCTCCCTCTCACATTCTCCCTCCTCACCTTTCCCACCCCCCCCCCCCGTCTTGCCTCTCTTTTCCGCCCTCTCTCACCTTTTACCAACCCCCCCCCCCCCTTCCCTCCCTCCTCTCAATCCCTCCCCCAGCCCTCCCTCTGCAGGATCCGCGTGCAGTCGGGACGGGCGGGCGGACGGACGGACGGAGTCCGGAAGCCGGCGCTGCTCCAGCGGCGGGAAGGGTGGCCGGTGCGGTCGGGGAGGCGGCAAAAGTTCGTGGGCAGATGCAGAGGGGCACCGGGCTGCGGCGGTGCCCCGACCAGAGGGCGGCTCCGGTGCCCGCGGCGCCGCTGCGATGCTGGCCAGTCCCCCCGCGCTCGGGTGCTGATTCCGGCGCCCGCCTGAAGCAGCCGGCGCTCTGAGCACGGCGCCGCCGCCCGGGATGTATTCGGATTAAACCGTGCGAGCTCTCGGAGACAGGACAGGGTCTCGGCGCGGAGCCAGCCCACGGAGCATGGAGATCGTTTGGGAATTACTGTTCATGCTTCACGCCAACCTGCTTCTCTCCATCTCAGGTAGGAGCTCGGCGCTGGGCTTCGGCGCAAACTTCGGCGGGGTACCCGCTCTTCGCCGGAGACGCGCTTCCTTTCTGGGGTGAGGTGAAGGGGGGAGGGGGAAGGGGAGCCGTCTGTTCACGCGAGGACAGCCCGAGGGGTTGGGGAAGACTTGTCTGGGCCGGGATGGAGAGAGGAGTCTCCGTTCCGTACTTTGCGGCAGCGTCCTGGGCTCAGGAGAGGGGGTAGAGACCTGCTCTGCTCATCCTCTACGTCCTCGTCCGCCCGCCTCTCCCTTCCTCCCTCCCGTCTTCTATCTCCCTTTCCCCTCTCCCCTCCCTCCTTCCCCTCTCCCCTCCCTCCTTCCCCTCTCCCCTCCCTCCTTCCCCTCTCCCCTCCCTCCTTCCCCTCTCCCCTCCCTCCTTCCCCTTCCCCTCCCTCCTTCCCCTTCCCCTCCCTCCTTCCCCTCCCCCTCCCCCTCCCCCTTCCCCCCTCCCCTCCCTCCTTCCCCCCTCCCCTCCCTCCTTCCCCCCTCCCCTCCCTCCTTCCCCCTCCCCTCCCTCCTTCCCCCTCCCCTCCCTCCTTCCCCCTCCCCTCCCTCCTTCCCCCTCCCCTCCCTCCTTCCCCCTCCCCTCCCTCCTTCCCCCTCCCCTCCCTCCTTCCCCCTCCCCTCCCTCCTTCCTCCCTCCCCTCCCTCCATCCTCCCTCCTTCCCCCTCCCCTCCCTCCATCCTCCCTCCTTCCCCCTCCCCTCCCTCCATCCTCCCTCCTTCCCCCTCCCTCCCCTCCCCCTCCCTTCTCCCTCCCTCCTTCCCCTCCTCTCCCTACTTCCTTCCCCTCCCTCCTTCCCCTCCTCTCCCTACTTCCTTCCCCTCCCTCCTTCCCCTCCTCTCCCTACTTCCTTCCCCTCCCTCCCCCCTCCCTCCTCCCCCCTCCCTCCTCCCCCCTCCCTCCTCCCCCTCCCTCCTCCCCCCTCCCTCCTCCCCCTCCCTCCTCCCCCCTCCCTCCTCCCCCCTCCCTCCTCCCCCCTCCCTCCTCCCCCCTCCCTCCTCCCCCCTCCCTCCTACCTCCTACCCCCTCCCTCCTACCCCCTCCCTCCTACCCCCTCCCTCCTACCCCCTCCCTCCTACCCCCTCCCTCCTACCCCCTCCCTCCTACCCCCTCCCTCCTACCCCCTCCCTCCTACCCCCTTATTTTCTCTCCCTTCCTACTCTCCTCCCCTCCTTTTTCTCCTCCCCTCCTCTGCTTCCCCCCTCCTCTGCTTCCCCCCCCTCCTCTGCTTCCCCCCCCTCCTCTGCTTCCCCCCCCTCCTCTGCTTCCCCCCCCTCCTCTGCTTCCCCCCCCTCTGCTTCCCCCCCCTCTGCTTCCCCCCCCCTCTGCTTCCCCCCCCTCCTCTGCTTCCCCCCCCTCCTCTGCTTCCCCCCCCTCCTCTGCTTCCCCCTCCTCCTCTGCTTCCCCCCCCCTCTGCTTCCCCCCCCTCCTCTGCTTCCCCCCTCCTCTGCTTCCCCCCTCCTCTGCTTCCCCCCTCCTCTGCTTCCCCCTCCCCTCTATTCTCCCTTCCCCCTCCTCCCCACCACCACCACCACTCGCCCCCTCCCTTTTTCCCCCTCCCCCCTCCTCACCATCCCTTCCTCCCCTCCCTCTCTCCCTTCCCCTCCTCCTCCTCCTCCCCTTCTTTTCTCCCCTCCCCTTTTCTCCCCTCACCCTCCTTCTTTTCTCCTCCCCTTCCCCCTCTCCTTCTTTTCTCCTCTCCCCTCCTTCTTTTCTCCTCCACTTCCCCCTTCCCCTCTCCTTTTCTCAAACTCCATCTCTCCCCTCCTCCTCCTTCTCCCCTCCCCCTGCTTCTCCCCTCCCCCTGCTTCTCCCCTCCCCCTGCTTCTCCCCTCCCCCTGCTTCTCCCCTCCCCCTGCTTCTCCCCTCCCCCTGCTTCTCCCCTCCCCCTGCTTCTCCCCTCCCCCTGCTTCTCCCCTCCCCCTGCTTCTCCCCTCCCCCTGCTTCTCCCCTCCCCCTGCTTCTCCCCTCCCCCTGCTTCTCCCCTCCCCCTGCTTCTCCCCTCCCCCTGCTTCTCCCCTCCCCCTGCTTCTCCCCTCCCTCTCCTTTTCTCAAACTCCTTCCCTCCCCTTCTCTCCCTCCTCCTCCCCTTCTCTCCCTCCTCCTCCCCTTCTCTCCCTCCTCCTCCTTTTATCCTCCTCCCCTTCCTTTTCTCCCTTCCCCTCCTCTTCTCCCCTCCTCTTCTCCCCTCCTCTTCTCCCCTCCTCTTCTCCCCTCCTCTTCTCCCCTCCTCTTCTCCCCTCCTCTTCTCCCCTCCTCTTCTCCCCTCCTCTTCTCCCCTCCTCTTCTCCCCTCCTCTTCTCCCCTCCTCTTCTCCCCTCCTCTTCTCCCCTCCTCTTCTCCCCTCCTCTTCTCCCCTCCTCTTCTCCCCTCCTCTTCTCCCCTCCTCTTCTCCCCTCCTCCTCTTCTCCCCTCCTCCTCTTCTCCCCTCCTCCTCTTCTCCCCTCCTCCTCTTCTCCCCTCCTCCTCTTCTCCCCTCCTCCGCTTCCCCCCCCTCCTCCGCTTCCCCCCTCCTCCGCTTCCCCCCCCTCCTCCGCTTCCCCCCCCTCCTCCGCTTCCCCCCCCTCCTCCGCTTCCCCCCCCTCCTCCGCTTCCCCCCCCTCCTCCGCTTCCCCCCCCTCCTCCGCTTCCCCCCCCTCCTCCGCTTCCCCCCCCTCCTCCGCTTCCCCCCCCCTCCTCCGCTTCCCCCCCCTCCTCCGCTTCCCCCCCTCCTCCGCTTCCCCCCCCTCCTCCGCTTCCCCCCCCTCCTCCGCTTCCCCCCCCTCCTCCGCTTCCCCCCCCTCCTCCGCTTCCCCCCCCTCCTCCGCTTCCCCCCCCTCCTCCGCTTCCCCCCCCTCCTCCGCTTCCCCCCCCTCCTCCGCTTCCCCCCCCTCCTCCGCTTCCCCCCCCTCCTCCGCTTCCCCCCCCTCCTCCGCTTCCCCCCCCTCCTCTGCTTCCCCCCCTCCTCTGCTTCCCCCTCCTCCTCTGCTTCCCCCCTCCTCTGCTTCCCCCCCTCCTCTGCTTCCCCCCTCCTCTGCTTCCCCCTCCTCTGCTTCCCCCCTCCCCTCTATTCTCCCTTCCCCCTCCTCCCCACCACCACCACCACTCGCCCCCTCCCTTTTTCCCCCTCCCCCCTCCTCACCATCCCTTCCTCCCCTCCCTCTCTCCCTTCCCCTCCTCCTCCTCCTCCCCTTCTTTTCTCCCCTCCCCTTTTCTCCCCTCCCCCTCCTCCCTTTTCTTCTCCCCCTCCTCCCCCTTTTCTTCTCCCCCTCCTCCCCCTTTTCTTCTCCCCCTCCTCCCCCTTTTCTTCTCCCCCTCCTCCCCCTTTTCTTCTCCCCCTCCTCCCCCTTTTCTTCTCCCCCTCCTCCCCCTTTTCTTCTCCCCCTCCTCCCCCTTTTCTTCTCCCCCTCCTCCCCTTTTCTTCTCCCCCTCCTCCCCTTTTCTTCTCCCCCTCCTCCCCCTTTTCTTCTCCCCCTCCTCCCCTTTTCTTCTCCCCTCCTCCCCCTTTTCTTCTCCCCCTCCTCCCCCTTTTCTTCTCCCCCTCCTCCCCCTTTTCTTCTCCCCCTCCTCCCCCTTTTCTTCTCCCCCTCCTCCCCCTTTTCTTCTCCCCCTCCTCCCCTTTTCTTCTCCCCCTCCTCCCCCTTTTCTTCTCCCCCTCCTCCCCTTTTCTTCTCCCCCTCCTCCCCCTTTTCTTCTCCCCCTCCTCCCCCTTTTCTTCTCCCCTCCTCCCCTTTTCTTCTCCCCTCCTCCTTCCCTTTTTTCTCCCCTCCCTCTCCTCCTCCTCTCCCCTTGTCCCCTTCTCCTCTCCCCTCCTCTCTTTCCGCCTCCCATTTCTTTTCTCCCCTCCCCTTTTCTCCTTTATCTCCTTCCCTCTCTTCCCTCATCTTACCCTTCGCCCTCCCCCCCTCCCCATCTCCTTCCCACCCCCCTCCACCCTCTCTTCTTCTCCTCTCTCCTTCGCCCTCTCTCCCCATCCCCATGTCGCTCTCTCGTCTTCCCTCAGTGTTCAGCCAGCATTCCGTCCCGGCCGGGGAAGGTTACCGGGCCGCAGGAACTGTAGGGTCCGCAGAGCGGCGAGAGTCAGGTCCCGGGACCACGGTACCGGGCAGGCCCCAGTCTGCTGGGCGCCCTCCGCGTGTCTGATGTGCAGCGACTTGGGCCCGTGCATTTCTGTGAGTTTGTGGAAGGAGGCTGTTCTCCTGCGCTTTTGAACAGGCGGGGTGGGTGGGTGTCTGTGTACACGTTCTCAAGTTCGTGAGTGACCCACACTCAGGCTGCCTGCCGGGCGTGTCGACACACTCGTGCTGTGGGTGCACCCCCTCATGTGGTTCCCAGGTCGAATGCACGTTCAGTGAAGCGGTGAAGCAACAACCCTCCTGGTGGTAATGAATTCCAGCCTCGTGTCCCCCTTCCCACCACGTCTTGCCCAACAGTTCCAGGTTTTAACGGGGCGGTTGTATTCGCGGCTGCCGCTCATTTAAAGGCTCCTCAGCCCTTCGTGCTCCGAAATTCAGAGCCAGATTCGCAGCCGGCAGAGAGGTGCGGGTTACACGGTAGGCGGGCTCTGCAGCAGCGATTAGGGGTTCCAGGGGCTTCTGTCCCCGTCCGCGGCCAGTCTCCCGACTCGACACGTTGTGCTCCTCGATCACGGCGCCCATTCAAGGGAAGAGTGCGGAGGCTCGGCCACGGGGAAAGGTTATTCTAACCATGGTTATTCAACCATTCATGTCCAGCATCCAGGGACTCCGTTAACCCCTCCACAAACCTGACCTCGCAACCCCACGGAGATCCGCTGGTCATACCGCCCACCTCCTGGTATCACGGTCTGTGTGCCTTCCAATCAGTTTCCGCCAAGTATTACCATCAGAAGTTCCTGAGTAACACCAATCTTGCTGTTGATATATTCTGGTATTTCCCACAATCACATGCTAATGTATTCAACCAATTCAACACACTACTTGATATTAATAGAAAATATCCAGTAAGAACACTATGGCATAGATAAAAGCTCACATTCTCACCTGGAGGGAGAACTAACACTTTTATTAGCTTACTGCTGGATGCCATGCCCCTCACCAGGTATTGGCCCAGCTCGTCGCTCAGGAAGGCTGAGCCCTGGTTGCTATGAATATAGCCGGGATACCCAAACAGGGTGAAAATAGAGTCCAGGGCCTTCATGACGGATGAGGTGGACGTGTCTGGGCACGGGAAGCAGGAGTACTCTTCGATGACCGAGAGAAAGTTGGTGTTCCCGTTTGTGGAGGGGAGAGGTCCCTTAAAATCGGCGCTGAGCCATTCAAAGGGGCCTGGATGATTTAATCAGGTGCACTTTCGTGGGGAGAAAAAAGTGCAGCTTGCACTCAGCGCAGACCTGGCATGACCTTGTCATTTCCCTGACTTGCGGGACTTGACAAAATGAGCCTTGTGGGTGATCCTGGATGGCAGGGCTCATTATGTATGGTCCGTAGTCGACCAGTATGTGCGGAGGCACAGTATCCCCCGGACAAGGAATCTGGAGGATCATTAAGGGCCCCTGGCCAGTAAGCGATGTCGAAATTGTAGATGGAGAGTTTGATCCTCCACCTAGCAATTTTGTCATTCTTGATTTTGAGGTTGCTGAACATGAATGTGACAGAGCGCTGGTCTGTGAGGAGCGTAAATCTTCTACCAGCCAGTAGTGCTTCCAGTTCCTTACAGCTTCTGACAGGGGGTGCATCCTATCAGGGTCGGGGCCATTAACACCTTTCTCCACCATGTAGCCAAGGATAGCCAGTCGTGTAGTCCTGAATACACATTTGTCAGAATTGTAGGTGATATTCAGGGCTCTCGCCGCAAGGAGAAAGCTCTGGAGATTGGCGTCATGGTCTTCCATGGTGTAGCCACAGATGGTGACATTGTCAAGGTAGGAGAAGGTAGCCTTCAACCTATTCTCATCCACCATCCTGTCCATCTGCCACTGGAAAATAGACACCCCATTGGTAATACTGAAAGGGACCCTCCAGAACTGATAAGAGTTGACTGTTGGCCTCAAATGCTGTGAACGGGTGGTCCTCGGAACAGATTGGCAGCTGGTGAATGGCAGCTTTCAGGTCAATGGTCGAATAGACTTGATACTGCGCGATATCATTCACCATATCTGAAATGCAAGGGAAGGGGTATGTGTCCAGGAGTGTGTATCTGTTAATTGTTTGGTGATAATCAATCAATAACCTGGACTTGTTTTCCCCCTTTACTACCACCACTTGTCCTCTCCACGGGCTGGTGCTGGTCCGATGATCCCCTCCTCCAGCAGGCACTGGATCTCCATCTTTATAAACTCACTGTTTGCCACCTGCTTTTGGTGGCGATCGGCTTACAGTTGGTAGACAGGTTTTGGAACAGGGGGGGGGGGGGGGCGTTGATGTTCAGAGTGGGGAGGCTGCAAGTGGGTCCTGGTTTTGAGAGCCCTCCATTCTGAACCGTTACCGGGGTAAGGGGACCAGAAAACTCCAAGGTCACGCTTTTAAGGTGACACAGGAAGTCCAGACCCAACAATACTAGAGCACACAATTCATCTAAAATGTACATGCGAAATTTATAAAATCCCCCCCCCCCCCCCGAAATGACAGATGAACTCTACAATATTTCTGTACATGTGCCGAATGGGACACTAGGAAGATTCGGTAATTAGACGGGTACATTTTTAAGTTATATTTTTGCACAGTCCATGAATCTATGAAACTTTCCGTGGAGCCCGTGTCAATCAGGCATTTGGTCGAATGTCCGTTTATCTTCACTGTCACCATTGAGTTGCTGAGCTGGCGAGGTCTATTCTGGTTGAGGACCAGCGATGACAGGTTGCGGATATGCCGTTTTCTTCCCTTGGGTAGGCCCCCTCTGTCCTGAGTTGACCTGTGTAGGTAAGATGGTGCCAACCTTGTGGCGCGGCAAGATGGCCTGCCAAGCCTTTTCACGCCGTTTCCAAAGGCGGTGGATTGCACAGCAGGTGATTGGGTGAGTCCAATGCAGATGGCTTGGGAGTGGAATCGGATCCAGGAGGGGTACAGGCCATGGACTTCCACAGACCACCCTTCATGTGGCAGACCCTCGCCCAATGTTCCTTTTTCCCACAGCTGGAGCACGCCAAGTCTTTGGGCAGCAGGAAAAGCACTCCCGGGCTTGGGAAGTGGCAGCCATTAGAGCGGGGGATACCAGTCCACGAGAGCGTGAGTTCGCTGTCCTCAAGGTCGTTGTTCTCGAGATTGGCCTGTTCCAATGATGTGGCCCTCCTCGATGTGGCTAGTGACGTCCTTTCTTCCCAACTCAAGCAGTCGCTGCCTCATGTACCTCGAGCGGACCCCTGCAACCAGAGTGTCTGTGATCTGTTCATCTTCCAAGACGCAGCCCAAAGTGGCCTCATACCTGCACTTCTTAGCCAGCGTCCGCAGATCCAGCAGGTAGTCATCAATCGACTCACCAGGCCATTGGCAGTGTAGGGTGAGCCGGTGCCTCGCTAGGATCTCGTTCAGGGCCTTCATGTAGCTGGCCTTCAGAGCCTCGATGGCAGCCTTGTACGTTGGGCAGTCTAGTCCCTACCCTTGAGATGAGCGCCGACCTCCGGAGCTCATCTGTATGGAAGACATCCCTGGTCATGTTCAGTTAGGCCTGGAAACAGTCCAGCCAATATGCGAACTCCTCAGCCGCGTCGGGGGACTGGGGGTTTATTAACAGCCTACTGGGCTTGAGCAGTGCCTCCATCCTTGTTTGTAAGCTAATAAAATTGTAGTGTAGATAAAAGCTCTCACTGGACTGGAGGGAGAACTAACACTTTTATTAGCTTACATCCCAGGTAGGGTTCATGAACAGGCTTCAGAGGGGTTCTGGGTTTAGGTGGGAAACCCTCAGGGCTGGAGCTGGGAGGTGGGACCAGTCGTCAGTACAGCACACTTCTAGTGAATCCTATTTCACTACGAACACACTGCCAAATATTCAAATAATTTATCCAGTAACGCTGCACCAATTGATTTTCAAATTCTAAGTCTTCCAGTAAATCCCGCTGCCTTGTAGTTGTACCAATGTAATAATGTGTCCAGTAGCTTTTCACTGATATTAATGCAATAATGTATTCCAGTGACAGCTCGCTACCTAATATTAACAGTAAAGAGTTAGTCAAAACAGAGAAATGCTGGAGGAACTCAGCAGGTCTCGCAGCGTGCAGAGGATGGAAGTTTCGGGCCTGAGCCCTTTGACAAGGCTGAGTTCCTCCAGCATCTGTGTTTATACTACAATCACAGCGTCTGTGTTTCACCCCACAGAGTTACAGTCCTGCAGGCTGCCTGGTATTAATATCAAAATATATTTCTGTAACTTCTAATCAATCTTATACTGTATTAACCAACTTGAATGTTTAATATTAATATGATAAATTATTCCAGGGACACACAATGTCGAATATTAATTTATTAATGTAATCCAGTAACAAGGACTAATGGTAATATAGTAATGTTTTCCAATAACATGGCTGTTTGACATTAGAAATCTAGTAACCAGCATTACCTAATCTTTCTTTGGCTTGGCTTCGCGGACGAAGATTTATGGAGGGGGTAAAAAGTCCACGTCAGCTGCAGGCTCGTTTGTGGCTGACCAGTCCGATGCGGGACAGGCAGACACGATTGCAGCGGTTGCAAGGGAAAATTGGTTGGTTGGGGTTGGGTGTTGGGTTTTTCCTCCTTTGCCTTTTGTCAGTGAGGTGGGCTCTGCGGTCTTCTTCAAAGGAGGCTGCTGCCCGCCAAACTGTGAGGCGCCAAGATGCACGGTTTGAGGCGTTATCAGCCCACTGGCGGTGGTCAATGTGGCAGGCACCAAGAGATTTCTTTAGGCAGTCCTTGTACCTTTTCTTTGGTGCACCTCTGTCACGGTGGCCAGTGGTTTCAGTAACTACCCCCTGCCTCTGTTAATTTAATAATGTCCAGTGGCACCTACCACATGATAACAATATATTAATATATCCGGTAACATCATTGTTTGATATTAACATGAGTATTCCAGTAAGAACTCATTGCCTGATCTCAAGATTATGATTTGTTCCAGTACCACTTCACTAATAATGTAACCGGCACCCACTGCCAGATACTCACCTAGTAATGTATTCCTGTAACTTCGCATGGCCTGACATTAGTACGATGTTTCATTCCAGTAACATTCCACTGTCTAACACGAATACCGTAATGTCTCCCATTCACTGCCTTGTGTGAATGGAACATATCCCAGTAACAATACCTGATACTACTGTAGTAACGGATTCCACTAACTCCTTACATTGTGATATTAATAGAAGAATTTATTCCTGTTTCACAATTCACCGATGTTAATGTGATATATTACTGTAACCCATTACCTAATACTGAAATAAGAATGTATCACTGTCTGATATTAATGTTATATACTCCAGGAATTCCCAATTAATATAGTAATGTGTTCCAATAACAACTCACTTCTTGATGATAATATAATAACACATTTCACCAACTTCAGACTGAATAATGTTATTTCAATATGTTCCAATGTCACTCATTATTCCAGTTACATTGCATTTCCTGATATTAATAGAATTATATTTTCCAGTAAACTTTCCACTGTCCAATGTGAATAGAATACTCCAGTAATAACCAGTAACTGATATTAATATAAGATATTACAATATCTCTCACTGCCTGGTGTGAATATGCCAATGTATTCCAGTCATCCCGATTGCCTAATGTGATCATGTATTCATATAATTCTCACTCCCTGATATTAATTTCAAAATTCACTCCAGTCACTTCTAATACTAATAATGTATTCTAATAATATTCAATATCAATACTGCCATATATTCAATGACACAAGACCGCGTGACATTCACATATAAATTTAATCCAGGAACACACAATTTATTAATGTAATCCAGTAGCTGAAGGCCTGAAATTAATATGATTGTGTATCCCATGAACACACAGCTCAATATTAATATAATGTATTCCAGTAAACCCTCAAAGGTTGATATTCATTTAATAATATATTTCAGTACATATTGACTGCTTGATGTACACTATTGTAATTTGTCACATCCCAGTATCACTGCCTGATTTTAATAGCATGGTGTATTCCAACAGCTTTTCACTTCCTAATGATAATATTACAATGTACTCCAGCAACACTCTTTGTTATTAAGGTTATATCATATCTTTCAGTAAGTAGGATTTGATAATAATATACATCAGTAATTTCACATTGCTGCATAATATAATAGCATTCCAGTTAAACCCACTACCTAACATTAAAATAATATCAAAAAAATCTCACAGTAAATGCTGGAGGAACTCAGCCAGCCGCACAGCATCCATAGGAGGTAAAGATATATATTACCAATGTTTTGGGCCTGAGCCCTTCTTCAAGGTGTGAGCAAAAAGTAGGCAGGTGCCTGAATAAAGACTGGGGAGAGAAAGGGGGAAGTTTGGGAGGAGGAGGAATCCCGACCAACAGTCAAAGAGTATTAATTGGATATGAAATGAGGAAAGGTGAGAAATGATTTTAGCTCTGTGAAAGAAGACAGTAATATCTCACTGCCTGCCATTCATATAACAATGCATTCCAATACCGCCCATTGCCTGTGTTAACACAATAATGCTTTTCAGCAACTCCCACGTTGATATTAAACTCATAAAGTACTCTAGTAAAATCAACTGTCTGATATTTTAATATATTAATGTATGTATTCCACCAACTCCTCTCTCCATGACATTAATACAATAACATCCTATGCCTGATACTAATATTCTACAGTAACAACAGGCTGATATTGATATAACATTGCATTAGGACCTTCTGACTGAAACTAATACAGTAATGTGAAGCGGCACACGCCTTGTTTTCGTGTAATAATGTATTCCAGTAATTCCCGTGCACTGATAGTATATTATATTCCAGCAATATCAACTATGTTATTACGTATTAATATATTCCAGTAAACTCTCACTCTGAGATTAATTTATTAATGCATTCCAGTAACTACTCTGCCAGATACATTCTTGTAACATCCCACTGTTGAATATTAATATTAAAGTGTATTCCAGAAACCCCTTACTATTAATAAAACAATGTATTCCAGACACATTTGCAGTACGATATTAATATATAATAACTAACACCAGTAATGCAAACTAATATTAGTATCAAAATGCATTCCAGTAACCCCCCACCCCCCCCCCCCCACCGCTGCTTGGTATTAAAACAATATAATATACACTAGCATATACCGTTACACTGTCTGACATTCACTTAATAATGTATTCCAGTTTCAGATATTGTTATGCATTTACACAACAGTATATATATTTTTGATAGAGTTAGATAGATTATTGAAGAGTAGAGGAATGAAGGGTTCTGGGGGAAAGACAGGTAGGTGGAGCTGAGTCCATGGCCAGATTAGCTGTGATCTCGCTAAATGGTGGAGCAGGTTCGACGGGCCAGATGGCTCCTGTTCTTATGTAATAATGTACAATATTCATGCCAACTATCTCATGGTTTAGAGTAACCCTGCACTGTCTGATTTAACATTATAATAGTTGCTCTAGTAACAATCTAATGCCTAATAATTTAGTAATATATTCTGGTACTGCCCACTATCTGACATAGGAACATAGGAAGTAGGAACAGGAGTAGGGCAAAAATGGCCCATCGAGCCTTCTCCGCCATTCAATACGATCATGGCTGATCTAATTTATGACCTAGCTCCACCTACCTGCCTTCTCCCCATATCCCCTAATTCCTCTATCATGTAAAAATTTATCTAACCGAATTTTAAATATGTTTAATGAGGCAGCCTCAACCACTTCCCTGGTTAGAGAATTCCAAACATTCACTACTCTCTGGGAAAAACTATTTTTCCTCATCTCTGTCCTAAATCTACTCCCCCGAATCTTGAGACTGTGTCCTCTCGTTTTAGTTTCCCCGGCCAGCTCAAAAAACCTTCCTACATCTATCCTATCCATACCTTTCACTATTATAAGGTATTCCAGTGAATCCCCACTGCCTGATACAAATTATTATCTGTTCCAGCACCACCACTGACTTGTATTAATGTAACAATGCAATCCTGTGTCACTCCACTGTCTGGCCATAATGTAATCATGATTTTAATATTAAAAAGCACTAGGAGTAACAATTTGTCAGATATTAATAGAACAATTAGTACTGCCTGATACTAATATAAAGATGCATTCATATAACACCTTTAATATGATTTTAATGTAAAAATATATGGCAGTAACACACATGATGTGTATGATGTACTCCATTATGTCACTACCCGATAGTATAATTATGTACGTCAGTATCCTCAAAGCTTGATTTTAATGCATTCTAATAATGCTGATTGCTTGGTATGAATATTATAATAATACATATCAATAACATCCTACTGTGTGATATTATCATAATGTATTCTCATAACAGTCACAGTCCGATATTAATATTATGTGTTCCAAATATATTGCAGTATCGCCCAATGGCTACTTTTGCTGTAGTAATGTATTACTATAATTTCATACTGTCTGCTAGTAGTATAATAATGATTAGATTAAATGCTATTTGTTGTCATAGAACCATAGAACACGACAGCACAGAAAACAGGCCATTTGGCCCTTCTAGTCTGTGCCAAAATCATCATTCTGCTAGTCCCACTAACCTGGACCAATTCCGTAACCCTCCAGACATCTCCCATCCATGTACCTATCCAGTTTATTTTTAAAACTTAAGAGTGAGCCTGCAATTCCCAAGTCAGATGGCAACTAATTCCAAACTCGCCACCACTCTCTAAGTGAAAAAGTTTCCCTTTAATGTTCCCCCTAAACCTTTCACCCTAAAGCCATGTCCTCTTGTATTTATCTCTCATAATCTAAGTGGAAAGAGCCTACTCACATTTACTCTGTCTATACCTTTCATAATTTTGTAAACCTCTATCAAATCTCCCGTCATTCTTCTACACTCCAAGGAATAGATTCTTAACCTGTTTAATTTTTCCCTGTAACTTAATTCCTGAAGACCGGCAACATCCTAGTAAATCTTCTCTGCACTCTTTTGATCTCACTGATATCCTTCCTGTAGTTTGGCAACCAGAACTACATACAATACTCCAAATTTGACCTCACCAATGTCTTGTGCAACCTCACCATAACATCACAACTCCTGTACTCAACACTTTGATTTATGAAGGCCAAGATGCAAAAAATTTTCTTCACAACCCTGTCTACCTGTGATGCCACTTACAGGGAATTATGTATCTAATCATTGCCCTACCATTTACTATGCATGCCCCACCTTGGTTTGTCTTTCCAAAATGCAACACCTCACACTTCTCTGCATTAAATTCCATCTGCCACCTTCTGGCCCATTTTTCCAGTTGGTCCAGATCCCTTTGTAAGCTTTGAAAGCCTTCCTCGCTCTCCACAACGCCTCCAATCTTAGTGTCATCTGCAAACCTGCGATCCAATTTTCTACATTATAATTCAGATCATTAATATAGACAACAGGTAGCAATAGTCCCAACACGGATCCCTGAGGCACACTACTAATCACAGACCTCCAGTCTGAGAAGCAATTTTCCAATACCACTCTGTCTTCTCCCATTCAACCAATTTTGAATCGAGTTTACAACCTTTCCATGGATGCCTAGTTTGAACTGGCATCCCATGTGGGACCTTGTCAAAGGCCTTAATAAAGTCCATGAGGACAACATCCACAGCCTTTCCTTCATCTATTTTCTTAGTAACCTCTTTGAAAAACTCTATAAGATTTGTTAAACACAACCTACCACACACAAAGCCATGCTGAAAATCATTAATCAGCTCTTGGCTGTCCAAATAGTTGTATATCCGATCTCTCAGAATACCCTCCAATAATTTACCTACTACTGTCATCAGGCTCACTGGCCTATAATTTCCTTGCTTACTTTTGGAGCATTTTTTAAACAATGGAACAACATGAGCTACCCTCCAATCCTCCAGCATCTCATCCGTAGATAAGGATGTTAAAGTTATTTCTACCTGGGCCCCTGCAATTTCTATACTCATCTCCTTCAAGGTCCGAGAGAATATCATGTCAGGCTTGGGGGATTTATTTACCTTTATTTGCTGTAAGGCAGCAAGGACTTCCTCCTCCTTAATCTCTATATGTTCCATGTCACTACTGATTGTTTTCCTTCCTTTCTTATACTCTATGCCAAATTCTTGACTAAATATTGATGCAAAAAAAATTGTCTAAGGTCTCCCCCATCTCGTAAGGCTCCACATATAGACAACCACTGTGATCTTCTAAGGGACCAATTTTGTCTCTTACTATCCTTTTACTCTTAACATACATGTAGAAATCCATCGGGTTTATTTTCACATTATCTACTAAAGCGACCTCATATCTTCTTTTTGTCTTCCTGATTTCCTTCTTAAGTACTTTCTATGATCTTCTAGCAACTCATTTGCTCTTTGTTGTCTATACCTGCTCTACACCTCTCTCTTCCCCTTAACCAAATTGCTAATATCCCTTGAAAACCAAGGTTCCCTATTGCCTGTTAACTTTGGCTTTAATCCTGACAGGAATATGAAAACACTGCACTCTCAAAATTTTGCCTTTTTTGGAGGCCTTCTACTTACTGGACACATCCTTGCCAGAAAACAACTCATCTCAATCGACTCTTCCAAGATCCTTTCTCATTTCCACAAAGGACCAGACCTATCCTTATCCATAATTAATTTGAAACTAATGACATTATGGTCACTGGTACCTCTATATATTGATTTAGAAAACTTTCTTGAACACATTTGACAAACTCCAAGCCATCCCACCCTTTTACAGTATGGGAGTCCCAGTCAATACATGGAAAATTGAAATCTTCCACTTTTACAACTTTTTGTTTCTTAAATCGCTCTGCTATCTCTTTACAGATTTGCTCCTCCACTTCTCTCTGGCTATAAAACAGAAGTGTAATATTTCACAATATTGCTTTCAGCCTGCATTAGGCAGACAAAGATTTGCCATCAGCATTTCCCAATGCCCCTTACATTCAGAGAAGCAAAAGAGAGTCCCCCCAGAGTCAACAAGTGTCTGTGGATTCACCTTCAGAGCTCCCGTGGGCTCTGTAACTGCACAAGTCTCCAGTTCGGTTCAAGCCATCGAGCCCAGATCCAAACCTCCGCCATGATGTGGAAGCCTTCAGGGCCCTTGCCCTCAGCTCCACCTCGAATCCTGGTTCTGATACCTGGTTCTCACGAGGCAGTCTCCAGCAGCCCACGGCCTGGTGTGAGTCCTTCGACAGCAGCCCGTAGTATTTGTGGATTCCTCGCCTGCAAGCCGGCAACAGCTCGCCGCCTGTGTGTGTCCATCAGCTGCAGAGCCCTTCACTGATCTGATAATGAATTAATGATATATTTCAGTGATACCAGCTGATTTTAATAGATTAGTATATTCTAGGAATTTGACAATACCCAATGTTAATATGCTATTTCCAAAAAAAAATGACAATGCCTGATATAAATGTAATAATATATCTCACTGCCCAATATTAATATAATAACGTATTTCAGTGTCTTCACACGGCCTGATGTTAATGCAATAATCTTTAACTCCCCAATATCTGATATTAATATTATTATATTCCCTTGTCACCCACCAAATAAAATTTATAATAATTTATTCAAGAACAAGCATTACCTGGATATTGCTACAATAATATATTTCAGTAATGCTCTTACTTGTTTAACATAATAAAGTGTTCATATCCTGATATTAATATGGTCATATTTCCTTAACTCTTTCTGCCCAATCTCAGTAATATAACATAAAGCCTGGTCTCACCCCACTGCCTGATAGTAACACCATAAAGTATTCCAGTAACATTTCACAGCCTAATGTTATCATAATAACACCCCACACTGTGATATTATAAAGATTTAAGAACAAGCATTTTATTGTATTAATGCAGTAATATATTCTCACACCCACTAGTTTATATTGATGTATTTCAGTAAGTTTCCACTGCTCGATGTTAATGCAAGGATTTATCCCAGTAACACTACTGATTTTAATAGAGTAACATATTTAAGTAAATTAGTACTTGACGTTAATATAGTAATGTATTCCAGTGAAATATTAACGTATTCCACTGCCTCAACTTAACGTAATAATAAATTGAAGGGACACTGTCCCTCGGTGTGTTATCTTTAGGGTTTGGTGCTCTTGGGGAAGTCGAGGGTCAAAGACATCCTGTGCCTGTGGGGATATTTAAAGCAGAGGTTGACAGGTTTGTGAGCCGTCAGGGTGTCAAAGGTCATGAGGAAATGGGAGGAGAATAGAGCTGAGGAAAAAGACACCAGCCATATTCCAAAGGTGGAGCAGATTCGATGGGCCAAATGGTTTAATTCTGCTCGCACGTCTTCTGGTCGCCTGGACCCTGTAACCCTCATCCTGATCCTGGCCCTGATTACCAGATCTGTCCAGTTGCTCCTGACCCCTGACATTGACACTGGTCCTGACCCATGGTTAGTTGTGCTCCAGATCCCTGACTCTGGCTTTGCTCCTGACACTACGCCTGACTGATCACTGGAGCTGTCCAGATGCTCCAGGCGTATGTCCCTCACCCTGACCTTGACTACTGAGGCTGCCCAGGTGCTCCAGTCTCCTGACCTTGACCCTACTATTGGGGGTGTCCAACCGCTTGGGACCCCTTTCCCTGACCACTGGGACTGTCCAGGTCCTCCAGGCCCCTAACTCCGACACTAACTGTAACATTGCTACTGACCACTAGGGCTGTCCAGGTGCTCCAGACTCCTAACCTGACTACTGGGGCTGTCCATCTTCTCTGGACCCTTGTCCCTGACCACTGGGGTTGTCACTGTGGGCCATTTGCCCAGCTGGTGCAGACCCCTGACCATGATCCTGACTCAGCCCCGGAGTAGTTCAGGACCCCTGTCCTGAGCCTGTGGCTCTGTCCCTGACCTTGACCACCGGGATTGTCACAATGGGCCGGTACCCAGGTGCTGTGGACCCTTGTGATAGATGGGAGTTGTGGTCATAGAACACAGGGCCAGCAAACCCAGTGCAGCAGCAGTGAAGAGACTAGCATTCTCCCCCTGAGTCACCAATTATTCTGGGGAGATTGCACACTGCTGCTTCACTGCCTTGTCCTCACAATATTGGCTCACAATAGCTGCTACTGAAAATTATGCAGGAAGCAGTCACAATAAAGAAGATTCTCACTTCTCTCAGGAGTTGGGTTCAATGCAAGGAGACAAGAAAGTTACTGAGGCAGGAATTAACCTCCCTATCCACACATCGCAGCTCAGAGACCCCCAACCCTGCTCCAGTCACACACTTCCAGGTCAGACACAGTCCCGCACAACACATCCTCCTTGGGATCTGGCCCTGGATAACGCATCCTCCTTGGGATCCAGTCCCTCATAACATATTCTAGGGATGTGGTCCTGTACCATGCATCATCAGTCCCACACAACGCATTCACCTTGGGATTGCGTCGTTGTTTGGAACCAGTCCTGCACAAGGTGTCTTATTTATGATCTGATTCTGAACAGTGCATCCACCTGGGTACCCAGTCTTGCACAAGGTGTCCTGCTTGGGACCTGGTCCTGAATAATGCATCCACCTTGGGACCTGGTTCCACACAACGCATCTTCCTTGGGAACCGCATAACACCTCCTCTTTGAAATCTAGTTCTGCAGGATGCAGTATCGTTGGGACCCCGTACTGCATAATGCATCTTTGAAAGATCTTTGAAATGTTCAATTCCTAATCAAAACCATTCATGAGAAACAAGATCATGTAAAGAAGTTTGAAAAAGTTGATTGGTTAAATAGGGCTTGAAAGAGAAAAACCATGAAGTCCAAAGTTGCACCCAAACTCTCACAGTGTGCCTGACAATAGGATGATCAACTGATTTATTTAAAGAGAAGGGAAGTGAGGATCCAAGAAGTGCTAGAATGGAAATGTTTTAAGTAGAGTTCAAATCCATTGCTACGCTCAATTATGAAAATGTAACAAAAACATAAGGTTGCATATATTGTCCGCCCAATAGTAAAATCCTAAATTGGGTAGAGGCATGCTTCCATCCCTTTTAGGTTTTTGAAGATGAATTTTGTTTAGATGAGGGCGTTTACCCGTCCATATATAAGATGATATAATCGAATCAAGTGAATCAAAAAATGATTTGGGAATGAAAATTGGTATAGACTGAAAAAGGTATAAAAATTTACATAAGATATTCATTTTAATAGAATTAATATAACCAACCAGAGATATAGAAAGAGGTGACCATTGTGTTAGAGATTGCTTCACTTTCTTTAAAAAGGTACTTATGATTCTTTGTAACTCTGATACTGAGATGTTTAAGATTTTTTTCCCCAATCTTTAAAGGGTAATTGGTGTCCACTGATGTAGGTGTACTCAAGGGAAAAGTTCACTTTTATACAGATTTAATCTGTATCCTGAAAACTTACTAAATTGAAAAAGTATCGACAGGGTGGATGGTAAAGAAGTGTCAGGATTTGATGTAAAGCAGAAGATCATCTGTATAAAGGGAAATTTTATGTTCCTTTCCCTTTCTACAAATCCTTGAAATGTCTTCACGCTCTCAAAATCCAATTGCTAATGGCTGTAAAACCCAATCGAAAAGTGATGGACCTAGAGGACAGCCTTGACGGGTTCCCCATTGAAGATTGAAAGTTTGTGACTGTTGAAAATTAGTGAGAATTGAAGCCATTGGTCACGAGTACAACAATTTAATCCATGAAATAAAACAAAATCCAAAATTAAAATTTTCTAAAATCATAAATAAATATGTCCATTCACTTTGATCAAACGCTCTCTCTGCATCAAGGGAGAGAATACATTCAGGAACCACACTTGAAGGTAAGTACAAGATATCCATAAATTACATATATTAAAATAAGAGTAATGGTTTTTAATAAAACCAGAGATAATAGATGGTAAAATATTCTCCAATCTATGGGCCAAGACTTTTATTACTTCAACATTTAATAAAGAAATTGGCCTGTAGGAAGAGCACTCAGTTTCTTTGCTATGAGAGACACACACGCTTTGTTAAATGTTGCCGGAAGATTACCTTCCTAAATGAGTCTGATAACATTGAAGTTAATTGAGGTGAAAGTAGTTGAGAAAAAGATTTGAAAAACTCCATGGGAAACCTGTCAGGTCCCGGAGCTCCTCTAGACTGTAGTGGAGAAATAGCAATGTAATTTTCAAATTACAACCCTCCCAGAGGGGTTAGTAACCTTTACATAGGATTTGCTTTCAAAATATCATCAGGTTTCCCCGATAAGATGAAAAGAGCATGGGAACATGATATACAGTTTTCCTGCTCAGACAAAAATTGGGATTTAATTCTTAAATTCGTTAACACTTCACTATGTGCTCAACGTTCTCTTACTCAGTTCAAGGTTTGTACATCAGACTTGCATGTCTAAAGACAAATTATACAGTATATTTCCTAATCTAAATCCCTGATGTGAGAGATGTAATGATGGGGAAGCAACCTTGATACGCATGTTCTGGGCTTGGTGAGTTCTTGAACTTTATTGGGGGGAGATTTTTCATGTTTTATCTATAATGTTATGTGTTAATCTTGAACCTAATCCTTTATTGGCTTTGTTTGGAGTGTTAGATGATATTAACAAGCTATTCATCAAGTCATACTATTTACAACTCTTATGGCTCAAAGAGCTATTCTACTGAGATGGAAAGAATCTGTTCCACCCACTAGTACTCCGTGGTTATGTCGTGTCTTCTGTTAATTTAGAAAAGATCAGGTGTTCTGCGTTTTATACTAACACTAATTTTCATAAAATTCGGAGTCCTTTTATGGACTATTTTCAAGCTCATTAAATCTGTTTGTCTTGATCATTGAATGTATTTATGGACATGGTTTTTCCTTCAGTTAGTAATATTTTATAGATTCAGCAGAACTATATGACCTTTAATTTTATGTCAAAACATCCCAGGTTTTTACAGTAAGGGGGGTTAGAGTTCTTTTCTTTGGTTTCTTTTTTTTTCTTCTTTTTTGTCATTCGGACAACATTGTATAGGGAAGGGGTATATTGCTATTGTTTTATTTTTGGAAATGTGCAAATATTGTTCATATTTAGTAACTTTGTGTTCTCTATACAATGTGTTCTTGTTCTATAAAACAATTGAAAGTGAAGAAATAGCAGCAACTATTTCCTCATGTGATTATAGGCTCATCTAATCTCATTTAGCCATCCAAAGAAAGCATGGGGAATGTTTAAACAATCCAGAAAATTTTCCATCGAATTACTATAATTTGTGAATTCGGAAGAGTAAAGTCGGGAGAAAAGTTTCCTGAATGTATCATTTATCTCAAAGTGGTCTGTAGTAATGTTACTATCCTCCTTTTGAATCTTTGTTATTCGCCTCTTAGCTTCAAAACTTCTCAGCTGGTTAGCTAAAAGCTTGCCTGATTTATCACCATGGATATAAAACTGATTCTTACTCTTCAACAATTTGCTTTCAATTGGGTACATTGAAAGAAGATCAAGTTTAGTTTGAACATATTGTTGATCTATTTGTTTAATTTGATTAATTAATTCCAATCTTTCTTTAATGGTCTTCCTTTTTTATATTCACAGTGTAATAAATAATTGGCCCCTCAAAAAAGCTTTCATGGTATCCCAAACAATCAAACTAGAAATTTCTGATGAATTGTTTGTATCAAAGAAAGATATCTGCTTCTCCATAAATTTAACAAAGTCATTGTCTGATAATAAACTTGAATTGAAATGCCAATCCTTTTTTATTTGAGGAAGGCTAGCAAGAGTCACAGATAATGCAACAGAGGTATAATCTGATATTACTATCAGGTGATGTGCAGGAAAGAGTCCGTGGGATCACTTGATTATCAATAAGAAAATAATCAATTCGTGAATAAGTTCAATGAATGTGTGAAAAGAAAGAATACTTTTTACTATTTGGATAATGCCAAACATCAGAAATACCATAATCTGATTTAAAAAGAGAATGAATTACTGAGTCAGATTTACTCATTATGGCAGGTTCAAGAGACCGATCCAAAGCAGGGCTTAACTAACAATTAAAATCCCCACCAAGTACCAGAGAGTTTAAACTCCAGTCTGCTAAGGAAGAAAAAAAGTTTTTAAAAAACCCACATCATCTGCATTAGGGGCATAAATATTAGCAAAAAGTACCATTTTATTATTCAATTTCCCAGAAACAATGATATTCTGACCATGTGATGGACAAAAGGAATATTTTGATTAATAAGAATCAAATCAACCCCCACCCCCAGCTTTAGCCTGGAAGGAGGAATGAAAATGCTGCCCCCTCCACTTTGTCATAAGGTGGGAATTATCAGAACTACAGATATGTGTTTCTTGTAAAAATACAGTAGTAGCTTTAAGTTGTTTAATATGTGAAAATACTTTGTTCCTCTTAACCAAACGATTCAAACCTTTTACATTCCAACTAAGGAAATTAAATAATTATCCACAATTTTCCATCACTAATAGATTGATTAGTATAACTAATATCTAGCCACCAGGTGGTAGTTGAGGCAGAAATATGAAATTGGTGATAAATTGTAAAAAATTGTTACCCAGTTAGAGTTTAAACAAATTCCTAAAGCTATAACAAACTTGAAGAAAAAGAAAATCCCATACCCTTCCCCCCCCCCACCCCCTCCCTCCCCAAACCCGACAGCTGCTAAAGATAAGGCAGCAAGTTTACCAAAACAATCCATTTCACAACCTTTTAATTCTCCTCGCTGGATCTATTAACATTACCTCCATTGCTGCAGCTCTTCCAAACTAGGATTAATTCTATTATGACCACAATCAAACAATGATTACTTTTAAAATTTCTCATGAATTTCTTCTCATAAAGATTAAATAATTCAATTGAAAGTAATGTAAAGAAAAATACCAAAGTCAATTTTGAACCAATATTACTGAAAAATAAATGAATATGTATTTCTTAATATTCTTCTCATAAGAATTTAATAATTTAATGCATTTAATAAAGAGAGAAAGAAAAAAATACTTGCATAAATACAACCCTAGTAAGTTTATTAACCTAGAAAAAAAAATAAAAAGAGAAAAATTGCCTGGTTTAAAAAAATACAACTAGTCTTTGACCAAGAAATGTTTTGTAATAAATGTTGAAAACCCTAGAAGTAATAATAATCATTCATCGTGATCCTCAAGTAGAAGTTCCCGCTGGGCACGAGGTAGTAGTGAGATCTTTTAGGTAGCTCCAAGCCTCTAAGCCTCTTCTGACCATTAGAAAGTGTAAAGCGGAGACATACAGGATACTGCAGGGAAGGCTTTAAACCACGTTTGTACAGCTCCGACATAACTTCTCAATACACACCTCGCTGCTTCCTGATTTCGGGACAGTAATCTTCTACAAATCTAATGTGCTGGTTATGATGTTCAAGTGTCCCTCTTCAATGGGATTCATGAATCAAAGAGTCCTTTATTTGATAATGATGTAGCCAAATACTATCAGAACACGGTTTCTGGTCGGGGTTTGGCTTCGCTATTAAAGAATGGTGAGCTCTATCAATCACTGGGGGAGTCCCTTCCCAAAGACCTCGTAGAGCAACTCGGAAAAGAATTTTGTGAATTGTCCACTTTCTGTAGATTCAGCCAAACCCCAGAATACGCAAGTTCTGTCACCTGCTTCTGCCTTCAAGATCAACAACTTTTGCCGTTAGTTTCAAATTACCGTCACTTCATCTGAAGCATACATTTTCCACTTCATCGACATGGTTAATTAACTTGCTCAATTCCTGCTCAACAAAGATGTCAAACATTCATTGTATTCTTCAGTTGGTTTTTGGACTTTGTCAAGTTTAGTATTAATCTGACCCAAGACTTCTCTAAGATCATCGGTTAATGTCTGACTATGGTGATTCGGTACCTCAGCAATAGTCTCCATAGTCAGATTCGTTGGCACTTCTTTCTTCTTGTAGTGATTTCAATGAGAGTATAAGTAGAAGAAAGAAAAGGCTAATAATGTGGAGAACTTTAGGTGTAGAATAAAGAACTGAGTAGATGGAAGAACAGGAACATTAGATTGTTGCTGTTACTCCATGCTGCAGCCAATCTGGTCCTGCATAACACATTCTCCTTGGGACCCAAACCCACCCAACTCATCTGCCTTAAGACCAAGTGCTGAACAATGCTTCCTCCTTAAGACTCCAACCACACAACGTGCAGAGAGGTATTGCCTGTTTTCCACTTTTCCTGAAGAGTTTGCAACATCAGAGAATCTGGAGGGGCTTTTTGCCAGTTCTGTTCACTCTACAGCCATCTTCCTGATGTGGGGGCTCTCCATGGGGGGTTGTGGGTCTGTCAGGAGCTCTCCTCATTGGTGTGTCAAAATGTTTGTTCCCAGGTCCAGCAGCTTGTGTTTGGGGTCTTAAACCCAGACATCTCAGGATCATATTGGTGTCCAGAGGGATCCTTAAGAGTTTTCAATTATGTTTATTGTTAGCACTGTCATGTGTAACGAGAAACAGTGAAAAGATTTGTTTGTGAGCTGTCCGGGTAAGTAAACTTGTACAGCAGGAAGTGAAATATTAAATTAAGAGTTCAGGGTACAGTCTTACAGTGTCATAGAGGGCAAGGTGCAGTGCTACATTGATTCAGAGTTCAGTGTGCCAGTGTGCCAGTAGGCACTTTCAATTTGCCTGGTTAGTACCCCACTCACAAGGCAGCTTGAAAGGATTCGACCCAGTCAGTGTGCTCCTAAATCAACCGGGTCCCTGCCCTATCTCGGAGGGAGTCGGGGAACCCAGTTAAACTTACCTAGGTCTCATCCACTGCCGGCTTGAAAATGAAAATGGCTGACCCGATTATTCCGATGACGTCAGTGCTTGCATGAGTGCATCACTGACCGGGCAGCATGTTGGCGCCAAATTCAAATGTAGAGGAGGAACTCAGCAGTGCAGGTCAGGAAAGGGGATATTATAATGTGGTTTAAACGTGCTTCCCAGGAAGAAAAAGGTTAAAATCTTTTGCTTCATTTCATCTGGTGAGTGCATGGCACGTCACTCACCGCATCATTGCAAGGGCAGGATCCCCCTTATATTGCCGGGTTGGCAATTTTCCCTTCCCCAATTAAACACTTCCCCTTTTTGTCTGCTTTTATCCTTGTCCACAGCTATGCTAAAGCTCAGGGAGTTGTTGTCACTTTCACCAAAATGCTCCCCTACCGAGAGGTCCATCACCTGACCAGGTTCATACCCCAATTCTAGATCCATTATGGCCTCTCCTCTAGTCTGTGGGTCCAATACTGTGTCAGGAATCCTTCTTGAACACACCTGACAAATTCAGCCCCATCTATCCCTCTTGCAGTCAGGAAGTGCCAGTCAATATTAGGGAAGTTGAAGTCTCCCCTAAAAACAGCCCTGTAATTCCTGCACCATTTCAAAATTTGCCTGGTTATCTGTTCCTCGATGTCCTGATGGTTATTCAGGGGCCAATAGACGATTCCCAGCACACTGATTGCTTCCAAACGCACTGATTAAGTCGACTTCCCCCGCAGTGACCTCCCTTTCTCTTACCTCCAATCATATTCCTTTCAAAACACCTAGACCCCAGTAACTGATCAACCCAACTTGCCCTTTCTCCAGGCAGGTCTCTGTAACAGCCATAGCTATCGTAGTTCCACATACTGATCCATGCTCTAAGTTCATCCCCTGTATTCCTCTTCCTCGCTTTGAAATGGATGCATTTCAGACCCTCTAACTGATTACATTTATGATTCGTCCCCTGTCTGTCCTTTCCTCACAAACTCCGAACACATTGCATCATACTTTTGACCATCTGTCCCATTCTCTGCACTCCACGTTCTGGTTTCCACCCCCCTGCCAAACTGGTTTAAACCCTCCCCAACACGTTAGGAGATCCTGGAGTTTGGCTCTAGGCAGAGTAACAGGAGAAGGGAATGCAAATTCATGGGAGAAGAAAGGAGATTCGACAAGGGACCTGGTATGTTTAGATGAGAGGACCATTTAACTGAAAAACTCAATCTATACAGGGTTTCTCAAAGTTAATGGGCAGGTTATTGGTTTCTGAGAAAGAGCGCAAAGATATTGGATGAGCTCCAGCTGTACTTTAGAGAGAGTAGAGGGATATACTTTCACTCAAGAAATAATTGGAGCTTGGAATAGATTTCCCCAGAAGAGAAGCTAAATTCAAGTTATTCACAGCATTTAGGAGTAGATGAGACACACTGGCAGAAGAATATTGAAAGGGTCATGACAAGTCAGATCGAGCATTCGCAGCTTCCGAACATGGAAGTGATGCTTCAAGCAGTAGCGATTGGAGGGAAATTCCTCTGTGTAATCCACATTTGGCAGGTTTCTACCTGCAGTGACCCAGGTGCGGTGGGTCCTGATGGGGTCGGAGTGGTGGTGCAGGATGCTGACCCAAACATTCAATAGGCAAGTGGAGGAAAGTCAAACTGGAGGTGAGAGTGGGGGGAATCTGTGATTGAAGAGAGGGTCTGAGTCTGTTGAAGGGAGTTTAGTTGGTGGAGGGGGGTCTGTGAGTGGGAAGAGAGTAAGTGGTCCGTTGGAAGAGGTTATGGGTGGGGGCAGTCTGTGACTGGGGGAGGGTCTGTTAGAGGGCTTCAGTAGATTGGGGGAAATCTGTTATTGGGGAAGAGTCCATGGTCTGGTAGAGAGTTCTGATTGGGGGAATGTCTGTGGGAGGGGGTTCAGAGGGAGGGAGGAGTCTGTGATTGGGAGGAGTGTCTGTGGGAGGGGGTTTAAGTGGATGGAAGGGGCTCTGTGATAGGGAGAGTGACCGTGGAAGGGGATTCAGAGGCTGGGAGTATCCTATGAATGGGGTGGGTCTGTGGATCATGGGAGGGGTTCAGTGGTTGGGGGGAAGTTCTGTGATTGAGAGGAGATTCAGTGGATGCAGGAGGAGTCTATTATGGGGAGGGTCTGTGGGAGGGATTTAGTGCATGGGAGATTTTGTGATTGGGGAGATTTTATGGGAGGGGGTTCAGTGGGTGGGAGGGGTCTGTGATTGGGGAGGGGCCTACTTTGTTTTCACTGGGATGAGTGCAATCCATTGCACTCCTGACTTGTGGTCTATTGATTGTGGAAGATCTCGGCAGGGGGGTCAGGAGGAGAGTCATTCACTGCAGGATCCATGACCTCTGACCTGCTCTTGCAGCCACAGTATTTATGTGGCTGGTTCATTTGAGGTTTGGTCTATGGTAGTGGAGAATGCTGGAGATGATCATGGCAGCTGGTGGAACACCTCATGTTGGAAATCGCCATTGCTGACTGGCATGTCAGTTCATGGGAAGCCCATGAACAGCTCCGAGGTACAGGCACCAAGGAGGGTCATGGTTTAGCAGCTGAACTTGTAGGGTGTTGGACTGGCCACTGAGGTCCTCTGGTTGATAATTTTAGCCGCTGTGGGGTTGTCCTTGAACCCTTACAGTCCACTTGGTGAAAGCCTTCCATCTTCTCCATTATAATTTCTCTCCATGTTGAACATCATGGTCATCCGAGAATTCCCAGGTTGCCAAAAAGTTTCTCTTTTTCCCCCCTCCCACCACCACAGTGCTCTCACCAAACTGGCCAGTCAGGCTGAGTGTGATCAGTCAGAAAGCAGGCTGATAATGATCAAGGTAAGATACCTGCAAAGTTGAAATCAATGTTGTGATCCAAAGAGAGTCTATCAGTGCAAAACTGCAAATAATGTCATTATTTCCCCCATGCACAATTCAACTTTTAGAGAGTAATGCAATCAATTCCAATAATATTGTTTGTAGTGGAGCTGTCAGCACAGGTACAAGATGTGAACCATTAATTCTAATCGCACGATGCTGCCCTGACACTCTGTGGCTTTCAGAAGCCACACTGGACGGTAAACAACACAAGCTATTTGATCATTTGATTCAACAATCTAGTGATCATAGGGGGATCAGAGGTGGAGAGGATGAGCAAATTTAAGTTATTTTTCTTTTTAAAATAATTTTATTGATTTTTCAGTAATAATAACTTTGTACAATAAAATTATGGGATGTGCAACAGAAATAAAGAGAAAGGAAAGCATTGCAAGAATAATCGTGCATATGAATTCCCAAATCACAGCATATAATAAAAAATGGACATAATAAATTTAAATTTTCCAAACCCCCTGACCCTAAACAAAGTAGCTCACTCTGAAGTGGGACAACACAGTGCCAAAATTCTGAATTATGGACCCCATAACATTTGGAATCTAATATTTGAATCATTCATTGCATATCTAATTTTTTCCAAATTTAATCAGGACATTATGTCCCTTAGCCATTGTGGATGACTAGGTGGGAGTATTATCTTTCCACTTAATCAAAACAGCACATCTGGCCAGCAACGAAGTAAAAGATAAAATGCAACATTTAATTGGAGTAAGTAAAACATTGTCTTCTCCAAGAATTCCAAACAGAGCAACTAAGGGATTTAGTTCTAATTTTAAATTGAGAATCACCGATAATGTTTGAAAAATCTTTCTCCAATATTTTTCCAAATTGGGACACGTCCAGAGCATATGAATTACAGAAGCATTGCCTATTTTGCATTTATCATAATGAGGATTTATATCTGAGTAAAAACGAGATTATTTAAGTTTAGACATATGAACTACTGAATTGCAGCAGACAGTGGCAAGCATGCATAGATGTAGTGTCAATCAAGTTTGAAAATAGAGTCCCAAACCTCATTAATTTGAACTAAAGGGTTGTGCCTTAGACCAATCAATTTGTCATAAATAACAGATATTAACCTTTGATCGAAATGTTGTAATCCAAAAAATGTATCAAGAATATTCACCTCAGGAGCTCTAGGGAACACCGGGGATCTGAGATTGAATAAAATGCCTGATTTGTAAATACCTGAAAAAATGAATATTTGGTAACTTAAATTTTCCAGCCAATTGTTCAAAAGATGCAAAACTATTATCAATAAAAAGATCTTTAAAGCATTTAATACCCAGTCTATTACCAATCATGAAAAGAAGAACCCTGAAAAGATGATTGGACATAATGGGACTTGCAAGAGAAAAACTCTGAAATCCAAAACACCTTCTGAACTGCATCCATATTCTCAAACTGTATTTAACAACCAGATTGTCAATTAACATATGAAACAAAGGAAAGTGAGGACCCAAGAAATGCCGAGATAGAAACATTTTTGGTGGAATTTAATTCCCTTCCTACCCAAGCAGGAAGGTCAACTCGATTATGAAATTGTAACAAGCATTTAAGATTCCACATATTGATAATAAAATCTGAAATTAGGAAGTGCAATGCACCATTCCTTTTAGTCTTTTGAAGATAAGCTTTATTTAAATTGGGGGTGCTTTCCTTTCCATATGTAAGACAATATAAGCAAATCGAGTGAGTCAAAGAACAGTTTAGAAATAAAAATTGATAGAGACTGGAAAGGATACAAAAATGTAGGTAAAATGTTCATTTTAATAGAATTAATGCTACCAATCAAAGAGATAGATAAAGGAGACCATTCTGTTATAGACAGTTCCATGTGCTTAAGTAAAGCAAGAAATTTTCCCTATAAAGATGCTTATAATTCTTTCTAATTGTAATGCAAAGGTAAGTACATTGATCTTTCACAATCTTAAAAGTAAAATTAGAATATGTTAGTACAGGAGAATTTAAAGGGAAAAGTTCACTTTATGCAGATATACTCTGAAAACTGACTAAATTGAGAAAGTAAGGATAATATGGAAAGTAAAGAGGTATCAGGGTTTGATACGAAAAGCAGAAGGTCATGAATTCAGTTCCCTTCCTATTGATCCCTGATACATCTCTGTAGTTGCAAAATGCAATTGCTAGAGGCTCTGGCCAAATCAAAAAGTAATGAACTTAAAGGACTGCCTCAACGGATACCCCATTGGAGAGTGAAAGGTCTTGATTGTTGTAAGTTAGTAAAAATTGAAGCAGTAGGATATAAATATGATAATTTAATCCATGTAATAAAACATGGACTAAAATTAATTTTTTCCGAGATCGTAAATAGATAATCCCACTCCACCCGGTCAAATGCCTTTTCTGCATCTAATGAAAGAACACATTCCGGGACTGTAGTTGGAAGTGAATTCAAAATATCCAATAAACGACATATATTAAAATAAAAATAATGACTTTTAATGAAACCAGTCTAAAATAATTTAGGGTAAAATGTTCTCTAACTGTTAGCCACAACTTTAGCCAAGATCTTCATATCAACATTCAATAAAGAGATTGGCCTGTAAGAGGAACATTCAATTGGATCTTTTCCCTTTTTCACTATGAGGGATTGTAATGGACAGGCAGCATCCACCACACTACCTGCCAATCAAAGTCAAAGACTCACCCCAAGCCATCAAGATGATCCTTGCGATTGGCCTACCTATATCACCAGGTGCTGCAGTCCATGCAGCCCACCCAGACTCAGCCCTGACCTTCACCCAATGGACCCAAGTGAATCACCTCAGCTGAGCCCCTGCACTTGGCTTCAAGCCATTGGCCACAACAGCCAATGGGGCCCAGACTGCCCCAAGTGATTGCCCCCGCCCCCCCCCCCCCTCCAGTATGGCTTGCAGAACTATAAAGGACTGTGTGCCCCTTTGTTCTGCCACTTTGGACTCCTCATGGCATGTAAGTAGCATCTTTCTCACTGGGTTGGGGTGAGTCCCTAGGTTAGGTAGCAAGAGCCATGTCCGTACTGGTCAAGGGGTGGGGGCACGTAGAATCACCTTGATCCTGACTGTTGAATGTGTATGTTCATGTAATTTTCCCCAGTCTTCTGTCAGTTCCTCCCTCGTTATCCGAAGAGTGCATTTACCCCTTGCATATTATGTGTGCAGAGGTCTGCGTAGCATATTGACCCTGTTGTCCTGTTTGCATCCCCGAAATAAACGTGTGCTTTGTACCTCAACTTTGGTCTGGTTCTTAACCTGTGGGACCCACACGAACCCGAACAACAGGAATCCATAAGCTTTGCTAAAAGAGAGTGGAAGTTTGCCCTGTTTAAATTAATTTGTTAACACAGAACTTAATTAGGGTACAAGCAATTTAGAAAAGGATTTGAAAAACTCTGCAGGGATACCCATCCAGTCCTGGGGTTTTACCTGACTGTAATGAAGAGATAGCAAAAATAATTTCATCTTGTGAAATATGTTCTTCCAAACTTAAACAATTATTCTGAGAAAGCGTGGGAATTTTTAAATGGTCTAAAAAGCCCATCATTAAACTGTTGTCATTAATAGACTCAGAGGAATACAGCCTAGAATAGAATTCCCTGAATGTATCATTTATTTTAGAATGGTCTGTAGTAACATTGCCGTCATCCATCTGGACCTTAGTAATTTGTCTCTTAGCAGCAATTTCCTTCAGTTGATTGGTCAAGAGCTTGCCAAGATTTTTCACCATAAAACTGACTTCTAGACTTTAAAAGTTGATGTTCAAAGGGATAGGTTGAAAGCTATAACTGGTGATCATTTGATCCAGAGATCTAGTGAGGTAGAGAGGGTGAGCAAAATTAAGTTCTTGTGAGTCACTGTCTCTGAGGCGATTTCCTGGACACAACACACTAATGGCATCCTCAGAAATTTGCAGAGGTTTGGTATGGCATCGGAAGCCCTGTCAAATTTCTTCAGATGTGTGGTGGAAAGTGTGCTGACTGGTTTTATCACGGTCTGGTATGGGGACACCAATACCCCTGAGAGGAAAGCCCTGCAAAAGGTCATGGATGCAGCCCAGGATATCACAGGCAAAGCCCTCCCCACCACTGAGAATATCTACCGCGAACGCTGCTGTTGGAGAGAAGCAGTAATCATCAGGGATCCACACCACCCAGCACATGGTCCGTTCTTGCTGCTGCCATCAGGAAAGAGGTTTAGGTGCCACAAGACTCGCACCATCAGGTTCAGGAACAGCTGCTCCCCCTCCACCATCAGACTCCTCAACAACAAATTCATTCAGGGACTCATTTAAGGACTCTGACTTTTCCACTGCATTGATTTTTTTTCTCTCTGTATTGCAGTCAGTTTGTTTACATTTCTTTATTTGTTTACATGTGTACGTTGAGTCAGTCTTTTTTTTGCACTGACAGTAAGTGGCAATTCTGCCTCACCTGCAAGAAAAAGAATCTCAAGGTTGTACATGATGTCATGTATATGCTCTAACAATCTGAAATCTAACTGGAGGAGATGCAGAGACACAACCCAGTGTGGCTGTGGGGAACAGTCTTGCTTCAGAGTGAGAGGGTGGTGGGTTTAGTACAGAATCAATGCGGTGCTGCTGTGGGCATTATCTTGTGACTAATGCATTGAGGAGATGCTGTCTTTCTTCTGTTGTCAACGGAGGTTAAATTACTGAATTATCAATCCAGTAACAGGAGTTTGAAACCTAACATGGTGGCTGTGGAATTTAATTCAAGTAATTCAGTAAAACTTAGGCTTTGAAAGAAATTGGTATCGGAATGGTAGCTTCAAGGTGGTTGTAAAATGTTTCGATGATAGGGTGTGGGGTCCGTATCTTCTCTGATAGACCAACCCTAGACTGTATATGACCCATCCCTGATCCCTGAGTTGGGGAGGGGGAAGTCAGGGTTCAAACAGAAATGCAAGCACACACATCCTGATTATTTAAAAAGAAATACGACTACAAATAATCCTGTTGTACTCCCACTGGGGGGGGGGGGGGGGAATTTTCCCCCATCCTTGGGCAATATTCAGCTTCTGCTTTACCAGAGCATCCAGTGTACTGCTGGGTATCCATGGTTCAATGTGTTTCTTGTCAAGTCTATTATCATCTGATTGCACAGGTACAGCCCAACGAAACAGTGATCTCAGGTCCTCGGTGCAAAACATGCAGACACACGACCAGACATAACACACATACAGACAAATAATACATATGCAGGATAAATGTTCAGAAATACAAATAAATACTGTTTCATGAATATGAGGGTCTCAGGTGGTTCATGTGAGCAGTTGCTTTGGTCGTTCAGCATTCTCACTGCCCGTGGGAAGAAGCTGTTACTCAGCCTGGTGGTGCTGGCTCTAATACTCCTGTGTCTCTTTTCCAATGGGAGCAGCTGAAAGATGCTGTGTGTGTTTCCGACATGAATTGTAACTTTCATTCAAAATGTACTTCATTGAGAAGTGCTTTGGGACACTGTGAAATGCCAACCTGTTTATCTTCAGCTGTTGTACTGATAACAAAACTCCGGCAGTGACATAGAATTGAGATCTGTAAGTTTAGGGTGGAAAATGCCAAATATCCCACTCTTGTTCAAAACCACAGGCCAGCCAGTATAACATCAGCACTGGGAAAATAATAGAGAGAGAGAGACTGAATTTACAGAGGCTTACAGATGTGTGGATAGATGAAAAGACAGCACCCTGGGTTGTTTCCTTGTGCCAGGAGTTTGGTTGATGAAGTAGCTGGGAATGGCAATGAGGTTATGCAGTGGAGGGGATGGAAATGAGGCAAGAGGTGGGGCAGCAGACTGGGGAATTGGCCAGTGACAAGGGATGGAGAGGAGGTGACAGGCTGATTCCTGGAGAGTGGCATAATGTGAGCGCCGAACTGGAACGATTGTGTTCATCAATAAACTGCGAGGTCCTTGACGAGAGGGTCCAATCTACAACCGTGGAAAAACTTGGAGTGGCATACTATGCAGACAAGAAGAGAATTTGAGGAGACCAAGAGATCGGTGACAGATGGAATTAATTCACTGCTGAGATATGTGAGGGGTTACAAGGGGCAAGAATGAAAACAGGCATAAATGAGAGGCCCCAAAGAAGGTGTGAGAACAAAGGGGGAGCAGAGGGAGTGTAGAAGATGGAGGGGTGATTTTATAGAGCTAATTAAAATTATGGGGATAGACAGAGTAAATGGAGGTAGGCTTTTTCCATTGAGAGTGGGTGAGATTTAAGCAAGAGGATATGGGTTAAAGGGGAAAAGTTGAGGGAACATGAGGGGGAACTTCTTCACGTTGAGAGTGGTGGGAGTGTGGAACAAACTTCCAGCTGAAGTGGTAGGTGCGGACTCGATTTTAAAGTATAAGGGAAATTTGGACAGGTAAATTGATGGGAGAGTTATGGAAGGCTATGCATTGAGTCAGTTGAACTGGGCAAGAAAAGGTGGTTCAGCACAGAATAGAGGGGCCAAAATGGCCTGTTTCTGTGCTGTAATGTTTGATGTTTCTATGGTTCTAACAGGGGGAGAACAGATGGAAAAGAGAGGAAGAACAGAGAGAGTGTACAGGGAAAAAAGAAGGGAAATGGAGAGAACAGAGGGGGGAACGGGGAGAACAGAGGGGGAACAGAGAGAACGGGGAAACAGAGAGAAAGCGAAGAGCAGGGAGAGCAGAGAGAACAAGAACAGGGGCCAACAGGGTGAGAATGGAGAACAGAGAGGGAACAGGGAGAACAGAGGGATAATGGGGAATCAGAGAGAAAACTAAGAGCAGAGAGAACAGAGAACAAAAACAGAGGGGGAACAGGAAGAATAGAGAGAACAGAGAGAATGGAGAGGGAACATAGGAAGAAAGAGGGAACAGAGGGAGAACGAAGGGAAAGCAGAGAACATGAAGAGGGCAGAGTTCTGTAGGACAATGTGTACCATATTCAATGTGATCAGGAGGTCAGTGAGCCAGTGGACCTCAGCTTTCATACCTCAAGCACATCCCCCGCCCAACCCTGTGACCCGTACAGGCTCAGACAGATCCCAGAACGTTTTCTTTGATCCCGTGTAGAGAGTTGGAGAGTGTATCCACAGCGCTTCAGTCTCCCTCTCCAAGACTGGTTCCCAGCTGCTTCAGGAAGGTTACCAATATCCCAACGCTGAAGAATGTCAAGGCAAGCCTCAATGACCAGCAGCCAGTGGCTTTGACACCCACCATCAAAGGCACTTCAACAGATGCTCTCCCAACTTTTTCAGTCACCCCCCCCCCCCCCCACTGGTGTCTTGTCGATACCTCATAATTCCAGCATTTCTGTGATTCTGTAAGTTTATTCTGTTTTGAGTCTCCTGACCCTCTCACACCTTCACTCACTCACCACCAGAAAGTGCCCAGCCCTGAGGACTGTTTTGTTTCTCCAAAGCAGAGTGACCATTTAGAAGCAACCTGGGAGTGTGTCCTGAGGCACATCGATTTAATTGTGAACAGTTTTGGGCTCCTCATTTAAGAAAGGATTTGCTGACATTGGAGAGAGTTCAAAGGAGGTTCACAAAGATGATTCTGGGAATGAAAAGTTTATCATATGAAGAAGGTTTGACAGCTCTTGGCCTGTACTCATTGGAATTTAGGAAAATGAGGGAAGATCTCATGGAAACATAAAATGTTGAAAGGTGTGAACAGAGTAGATGTAGAAAAATGGTTTCCCATGAAGGGAGAGTCTAGGACAATAGGGCACAACTTCAGGATTGAAGGGCATCCACTTAGAACAGAGATGCGGAGATTTTCTTTTTGCCAGATTGTGGAGGCCAGGTCATTGGGTGTATATAATGCAGAGATTGATTGATAGGTTCTTGATTAGCCAGGGCATCCAAGGTTATGGGGAGAAGGCCGGGCAGTGGGGCTGAATGGAAAATGGAATCAGCTCATGATTAAATGATGGGACAGACGCGATGGGCTGAATAGCCAATTTCTGCTCCTGTCTTATAGTTTAATGGTTGGCTTTAAAGTAATCTGTCAGGCTTGTTATCGCTTCAGAGATGCCAGCAAATTGCTCAGTTAATAATGTTTTCTGGAACGAACAACATAACATGACAATTGTGCTACGTGTACATGTATGGGCAAGGCATACTTAATGCAGAGGTGCCGGAGCAATGAACCCATCCTAATGAACGCATCATGCACAGAGATTATCCCACACAACAATTAATTACTGGATAACAGGATATGTATGTCTATGAAATGCAAACCCTACTTCAACCAACACAGGAGAAAATTACAGCCTGAATTCTAATCAGGAGTTTCAAGGGGTTATGGAGGCATGTAGTACAGAGCAGGCACTTCGGCCCATCTCATCCATGCTGATCCAAGTTGGCATTCTGGACGAGACCCATCTGCCTGAATATCCTTCTGAACTCTTCCTATCTATATATCTGTCCAGAAGTCCTTTGAATGTTGACGTCACTTCTAATGTTTCCTCTGGCTGTTCGTTCCAAATCCAGATCCCCCTCCGAGCGAAAAAAGTTATTCCTTGGGTCTCTTTCCTCTCTCACCTTAAACCTGGGCCCTCCTGTTCTAGAATCATCTATCCTGAGATTTCTGCTGAAAAGTTGTCTTTTCCATTTTCCAGAGACACAGTGCTTTTGCGAACCAGAAAAAGACAAAATTCTGCTGACTATTCCAATGCCTGCTGCTAACCTCCTACCCAAGACCATGAGCTCCCTCTCCATGAGCTGTGAATTTCCAGTTTCCTTTGGTGCCTTCTGGAAATCTAAGCACAGGACCCCTCCATCCACGGCATTTGTTATTTGTGGCACAGTTGTGTAGCGGTTAGCGCAATGCCTTTATAGCACCAGCGATTGGGGCTGGACCTGGGTTCAAATCCTGCGCTGTTTGTAAGGAGTTTGTGTGTTCTCCCCATGTCTGCGTAGGTTTTCTCCGTCAGCTCCAGTTTCCTCCCACCATTCAAAACGTATCAGAGATGTAGGTTAATAGAGTGTAAATTGGGCAGTACAGACTCCGAGGACCGAATTGGCCTGTTACAGTGCCGAATGTCTAAATATTTTTTTAAAATCTTCAATAAACCGATCAAATATATGAGCTACATTTCACAAATCCATGTTGGCCTTGTCCAATTTCTTTGAATTTTCCTAAACATATAAAATAACAGCTTCCAACATCTTCCCTATAATAAATGTTGATTAATCTGTCATTTTCTTCTGCCTTTTGAATAATGGAGTTCTCTTATCAGATTTATGGGAGAAAATTATAAGCTAAAATGTACTTAAGTGAAGTTTATTGTCATCTGATTGTACAAGTACAACCCGATGAAACAACATTCTCCGGTCCTCCGTGCAAAACTCACAGACACACAACCAGACATAACCAACATACAGACAAATAATACATATGCAGGTCAAGTGTACATATATACAAACAAATAAATATTGTTTCATGAATATGAAAGTCTTGGGTGGTTCGTGTGAGCAGTTCCTTTGGTCGTTCAGCATTCTCACTGTCTGTGGGAAGAAGCTGATTCTCAGCCTGGTGGTACTGGCTCTAATACTCCTGAAGGGAGCAGCTGAAAGATGGTGTGTGCAGAGTGGAAGGAGTCCTCAATGATTTTGCGCATCCTCTTCAGACAATGATCCCGATAGAGTACATCAATGGGGGGGACTTCAGTGATCATCTCTGGTGTTAATATGGTCCTGTGGATTGACCTCCTATCCATTCTCTGCAGCAGCCATACCACACTGTGATGCAGCCGGACAAGGCACTCTGGATAGAGCACCTTTAGAAGGTTGACATAATGGTGGCCAGTAGCCTTGCCTGCTATAGTCTTCCAAAGAAGTGTAGTCACTGTTATGCCTTCCTCATAAGTGAGGAAATGTTCAGTGTCCACCATAGGTCACTAGTTAAGTGAACTCCAAGGAACTTGGTGCTCTCTACTCTCTTTACTACAGAGTTATTGATGTGTAGAGGAGGGTGGTTGTTCCTAGACCTCTTTAAGTCCTCAATCATCTCCTTTGTCTTGTCCACATTGGTTGCTAATCTTGCATCATTTCACGAGATTTTCCACCTTGCAGTGCGACTCATCATTATTGTTAATGAGGACAACTACTCTTGAGTCACCTGCAAACTTGATGACACTGTTGGAGCTGGATTTGGCAATGCATGAACAGGAGTGGGCTGAGCACGCAGCCCTGAGGTGGGCCAGTGTGCAGCGTGACAGTGTTCAACGTTCTGCTACAGACCCGGAGAGACTGTGGTCTTTCCACTTGGAAGTCCAGGATCCAGTTACAGAGAGGGATGTGAGTCCCAGCGAGGCCAGCTTCTCCACCAGCCTCTGGGGAATGATCCTATTAAACATCATATTAAGGGTTCTAGAGACTCAAAGTTGGAACTACAGATCCCCAGTGGTGAGTTACAGGCTGGAATATAATCAGAGAAATCAAGGGCTTATGCAGAAAAGAACAGATCACTAGGAGTGAGTTACAGCCTGCAATCTAATCAAGGAGTTTGTTGAATTATATATTGAAGGACAGACACCCAGGAGTGCATGACAGGTTGGAATCTAATTGAAGAGTCTGTGACTTTTATAGTCAAGTCAAATCAAGTTTATTGTCATCCGATTGCACAAGTAGAACCTGATGAAACAGCATTCTCTGGTCCTCGGTGCAAAACATGCAGACATAACACACATGCAGACAAACTATACATATGCAGGTTGAGTGTCAAATAAATAAATATTATTTTGTGAAATGAAGAGTCTTGGATGGTTAGTATGTGAGGTCATTACATACTGAAAGATGGATGCTTGGGTGTGGGTTACTGGCTGGAATCTAATTGACAAGACTGTGGGATTCGTATAATTAAAAAATGGTTTTCTAGGGACTGACTTAAAGGCTGGGACGTGGTTGAGAGGTTGACAGTTGTTTCTGTACAGTCCTGAGGACCTGATACGTGTAAACTTCAGATAAATAGCCTTTCCAGTTTGTGTCATAATTGGGCCAGATCTGATGGAAGGTCATTGTCGTGCCAGCACTGCCCACAGCATTGGCAACCTCATGTTTCACCCCTCGTTCTCCCCTCGTTCCACCATCCTCATTCACTATGGGTAGATCAACTGCAATTGACAAGCTTTCACCGCTTTCAGTAGTCTCTCTTGGTCCAGCCGATGTTCCCTTCTGAGGTTCCCCTCCTAGGAAGGGGAGGCCAAGGGACCACACACTTGCCTTCGCTGGCAGGATAGTGGTGGAGAGAAGTTGGGACCTTGGGGTTCCTGGGAGGATCTCTCCTGGAGCCAGCACATCGAGATGACTGTGAAGCAGCAGCACCAACAAGTCTGAAGAGATTTGGCATGCCGTCGAATAATCTACCGAGCCTCTGCAGGTGCGCTGTGGAAAGAACATCGAATGATTGCGTCAAGTTTGGAAACTCGAGTGCCCTGAAAGCTGCAGGAAACGGCAAACCTAGCCAGGTCCATCACAGGGTCCGATCTCCCCTCTGCAGACATCATTGTGATGCACCCCACGTCGTGACCATCACCCTGGTCACGGCGTCCTCTTCTCCTCTTGTGGCAGAGAGAGTGCTGCACGACCAAAGGAACTGCTCGCACAACCATCCGAGACTCTCATATTCACGAAGCAACATTATTTATTTATGTGTATAGATGAAATACTTGTCCTGTATATGTATTGTTTGTCTGTATGTGTGTTATGTCTGGTTGTGTGTCTGTATGTTTTGCTCCGAGGACCAGAGAACGCTGTTTCATTGGGTGTGCAATCAGATGACAATGAACTTGACTTCTCGCTGCTACCTTCGGGCAGAAACCTGAAGACCTCCACCTCGAAGATTTTTCCCAACAGACATCGGGTTGTTGAACCTCCCCGTACTCACCTCACCTGAACAATAGGACCACCTATTTAAACATCATTCCTTTTGGCAAAAGTGACTATTTATTTTTCTATTCTTTTAGATTTCTGTGTTTTGGCATATTATGGTAATATAATTTACTCACAAAGATAAGCGTATACAGAGCCGTTGTCATACCCACACTCCTGTTCGGCTCCGAATCATGGGTCCTCTACCGGCACCACCTACGGCTCCTAGAACGCTTCCACCAGCGTTGTCTCCGCTCCATCCTCAGCATCCATTGGAGCGCTTACACCCCTAACGTCGAAGTACTCGAGATGGCAGAGGTCGACAGCATCGAGTCCACGCTGCTGAAGATCCAGCTGCGCTGGATGGGTCACGTCTCCAGAATGGAGGACCATCGCCTTCCCAAGATCGTATTATATGGCGAGCTCTCCACTGGCCACCGTGACAGAGGTGCACCAAAGAAAAGGTACAAGGACTGCCTAAAGAAATCTCTTGGTGCCTGCCACATTGACCACCGCCAGTGGGCTGATAACGCCTCAAACCGTGCATCTTGGCGCCTCACAGTTTGGCGGGCAGCAACCTCCTTTGAAGAAGACCGCAGAGCCCACCTCACTGACAAAAGGCAAAGGAGGAAAAACCCAACACCCAACCCCAACCAACCAATTTTCCCTTGCAACCGCTGCAATCGTGTCTGCCTGTCCCGCATCGGACTTGTCAGCCACAAACGAGCCTGCAGCTGTCGTGGACTTTTTACCCCCTCCATAAATCTTCGTCCGCGAAACCAAGCCAAAGAATTTACACTGTTGAAGTTAGTGAGAGGCTGCAGTAAGAATTTCAGTGGATCTGTACATTGTACCAATGCTATGACAATAAACCCTTTGTTCACACCCCCTCTGCTGCCATTAAAACATGCTGTCTTTCCTACTTTGCCCAGATCTGCAGTCTTCTCATTTAAGCCTATCTTGTCCTTTTGCCAGTCACCTCTGCCTTTGCAAACCAGCAGTGTTTCACTGATTGTTTTTCCATTCTCCTGGTGCTGTGCTGAATAATATTAATATTAATGCAGCTTCATTTATTTGGAGCATCAGAGATTATTAAAAATGGTTGTTACATTGAATGAAAGTAATGGAAAATCTCCGCATTGACATCGCTCTCTGTCCTCCACAGAGTCATCCAATTATCCAGACTAAATCCGATCTGTGCCATTTCCTCCCATCTCTGCACTGTTCTATGCACCAACCAGTATGTACATCTTGCTCAGTAATTCCCTCTGATTCTTGTCCCAATGCCAAAGATGGCTCTTTGTCCTGGTGTTTATGACAGTCTCAGCTGCATCTTAACCCAGTCTGAAGGACACTGGGGTTGCTTCAACTGAGATCACGTTAGGGAGGCAGACGTTCCAGGCGAAGGAACATTCCCTGAGATTCCATGCAGGGCCTTGGCTGATCTGTTGATAATGTCCTGATTAATTTACAAGCAGCTCCCTGCTGTACATGTGTGCTTGTAAGCTGCACACTCTGATGCACTGTGCACTTCACTAACACCAGTTGCCACATAGTTGATGTTCAATCTCAAGTTCAAATTATATTATCACCTGATTGTACCAGTACAACATGTCGAAATAGCATCCTCCAGTCCTCAGTGCAGAACAGTGCAAACACACATACAGACAAGTAATGTATGTATACACACACACACACACACACACACACACACACACACACACACACACACACACACACACACACACACACACACACAGCCTCCGCTATCCGAAAGTAAAGCGTTGCTATGAAACCTTTTGTAAGCTGAAATAGTGTAAAGCGAAGAAGCAATTACCATTATTTTATATGGGAAACATTTTTTAGCATTCCCAGACCCAAAATAACCCACCAAATCATACCAATAACCGATAAAACCTAAAATAACACTAACATTTAATAAAAGCAGGAATGATACAAATACACAGCCTATATAAAGTAGAAATAATGTATGTACAGTGTAGTTTCACTTACCAGAATCGGGAAGACTGCAAGCACACTGGAAGGCTGAGAGGTGGTGGTGATGGTATATTAGGCTGAGTTTTCAGAGATTGGGGTGTAGGTGAGAGAGGAAGAGTGTCATCTACAGATGCTCACAGACACAGCTATGGCAGCTGGATGCTGAGTGTAGATCCTCGGAAAGGAGCTTGACGGCGCCATTCTTGCTGCTCGTGGTGCGCGCTGCCTCTAGAACGGGCTCGCTGCAAAACAAATGCTGAAAACTATTTTCACTCTTCACCTTTTTTTCTAAAATGCGAAAATCCTCTTCGAATTTTTTTTCGGTTAGTGAAAACAGGTATTACTTGGGGTCTTTTGTAAAAGCGAAGTGGCAAGCAGGGGATAATAAGCCTAATAGCCTGAATACGCCTGAGATTGTCTGATCTCAGAAGCTAAGCAGGCTCAGGCCTGGTCAATACTTGGAGGGCTGACCGCCTAGGAACACAAGATACTGTGGGTTTCTGTGAGGGGCGCTGGACAAGTGATTCTCTGTCTTCCTTACGTAGACAAAGGTTAAAGAATTTTGTGTATGTTATGTGACAATAATGGAACCTTAACTTTTATTTTTACCTTTACGTGTGTGTGTGTGTGTGTGTGTGTGTGTGTGTGTGTGTGTGTGTGTGTATGTATATATATATATATTGTACATACATATATATGCAGAAATCAGAGATCATCAATGTTTCAGGCTTGAGCCTTTCATCAACATTTTGAAGGCCTCAAGCCTGAAACTTTGGTGATGTATCTTTACCTTTGTTACATAAAAGCACTGGTTGACATGCTGAGTTTCTCCAGCATTTGTGTGTGTTTTTTTACATATATATAAATGCATATATTTAAAATAGATATTATTAATAAATAGTGGAGTCTTTGTGAGTTGTTTTAGCAGTTCAACGTTCGTTCAGCAGTCTCACTGCCCACGGAAAGAAGCTGTTCCTCAGTCTGGTGCTTCTGGCTCTATTACTTCTATATCTCTTTCCCAATGAGAGCAGCTGGAAAATGATGTGTGCGGGGTAGAATGGGTCCTCACTGATTTTATGAGCCCTCTTTAAACAACAATCCTGGAGGATCCAATGATAGAGGGAGGAAGACCTCAGTGATCCTATAGCAACCATACCAAACTGTGATGTAGCCGGCCAGGACGCTCTCGATAGAGATCCTGTACAAAGTTGGTAGAATGGTGGCCGGACGTACAGCCTCCATTGTACCGCTGATGTGCTCTACCAACGCAGGCCCGCATTATGGATGAAACTGCTCTTCCAGGTCGATGGTCTAGAGAGGGAAGGAACACTTTCTCCTTTATCCATGAATATTTATCCTTCAATCAGAACACTTAATAGACAATCACATTGCTCTTTGTGGCAGCTTTGCTGTGTGCAAACTTACCATCCAAAATGTTGTTGACTAGGTGATGGGTTTTGAGCATCCAAGAGTGTGAGAAGGTCGATAGAAATGCAACTATTTCTTACTTTCAATAGTTTTACTGTTCATCACAATGTGCCTGCAATGCTCTGTTGCACACTCCAGTGCAGTGAACTGGGGGTTAGCACGTAAAACCTGAGAGGTTCTGACACCTCTTGCCTCAAAATTAGAGGGAACATGCGCTGTTAATGGTGGGATTCTTCAAGGCATGGGTGTGCCGAGGGATCTAGGGATCCAGATCCACAGCTCCTTGAAAGTGGTCACACAAAGATCAGTTGGTTTTCTAAAAAAGGCATGTGGCATGCTTGGTTTAATTGGGCAGGGCTTTGAAAATAGCAATATAAAACTTTATTGTACTGCTCTTGCTGTGTCACCCCATTATAGGAAGGTGTGGAGGGTTTGGAAAGAGTACAGAGGAGATTTACTGGGATGTTGGCCTGGTTTAAAGGGTATGAGTTTAAAGGGTATGAGTATGAGATGGACAGACTGGCATTGTTTTCTCTGAGGGGAGACCTGATTGATATGAATAAAATCCTGAGAGGCAGTCAGAAGATTTTCCCCATGAGAGGACATGCATTAAAGATGGGGCGGGGTAGGCGTGTGTGAGGGGCAATAAAGTTTAAAGGAGAGGTGCGTGGCAAATTTTTTTTACACAGATTGGTGGGTCATATATATAAACATATATAACATATATAACAATTACAGCACGGAAACAGGCCATTAGGCCCTTCTAGTCTGCACCGAACCAAACACCCCTTTCTAGTCCCACCTCCCTGCACAATGCCCATAACCCTCCATCTTCTTCTCATCCATATACCTGTCCAACCTTTTCTTAAATAATACAATTGACTCCGCCGCCACTATTTCTCCCGGAAGATCATTCCACACGGCTACCACTCTCTGAGTAAAGAAGTTCCCCCTCATGTTACCTCTAAACCTCTGCGCCTTAACTCTTAACTCATGTCCTCTTGTTTTAATCTTTCCTCCTCTTAACGGAAATAGTCTATCCACATCCACTCTGTCTATCCCTTTCATAATCTTAAATACTTCTATCAAATCCCCTCTCAACCTTCTACGCTCCAAAGAATAAAGACCCAATCTGTTCAATCTCTCCCCATACTCCAGATGTTTAAACCCAGGCAACATTCTGGAATGGACTACCTGGGGTAGTGGTGGAAGCAGATACAAATATGAGGCTTGCTAGGCACATGGATATGGAGGTAATGGAGGGATATGGATCATGTTTTAGTTTAACGGGCATTGTGCACACCAAAGACACATGGGCCAGAAGGGCCTATTCCTGTGCTGGTCTGTTCCGTGATCCATGTCACGTCTGCACTGTAAAGTCCTCCACAATCCCTGCGGCTCAGAATGTGCTGATGTGTTCATTGTTTAAAAACCAACTCCAATCTAGTTTTTGTTTTGTTTTCCAGCTCAACAAAACTCGCACAAAATCAATGAAGGATGGTGGGCCTACAAAGAGGTGGTGCAGGGAAGCTTCGTTCCTGGTGAGTACGGTCTCAGCAGGGTGGGTATGTCCCTGGATGACCCTGCATAGCCTTGGTGACATTGTCCGCCATTTGTCTCATGGCTCAGTATGGTTTCCTGTCCTCTGACAGAGCCTCAAGCACAACTGTTGGGCTCAGCCCTCTTGCGGGAGTACAGAGGAAGTACAGGTCTGGTCCACGTTGTAATTTTAATCTGACGTCTGCAGTCACAACAACCCCACCGTCCTTCTTTTGTGGAAGAGCCATTAGTTCTCCCCAGTAAAAACCCAGTGCTGGAGAAGCTCAGCTGGTCAATCAGGGTACATTATATCACAGAGATAAAGATGTTTCAGGCAGGGGGAGGAGAAGGATCTCAAAGGCAGGAGAAAACAGATGGATAAGAGAGGGAGGACACACCAACAAGAAGGGGGAGGAGAGATGGCTCTGAATGGAGAGGGAAGGGGGTGGAGAGCTGGAGGAAAGAAGACAAATGGAAAGGGAAGGGAGGGAGAATGAAGGGTAGGTTGGCAGAAACCGGAGAAATCGATGTTGATGCCACCCAGTTGGATAATGCCCAGGTGGAAAATCAGGTGTTGCTCCTCCAATTTACAGGTGGTCTTGGTGGGATAGTACATGAGGCCATGGACAGACACTGGGGAAAAGGAGTGGGGCATGGAAATGAAGTGGCTAGCCACTGGGAGATCCCTGTCACTGATTGCACAACTACTTAATATAGTTCTCCCCAGTCCTAAATATGTTTTTTTTACACAGAGTAGTGGGTGCCTGGAATGCCGGGGTGGTGATGGACGGTGGGACAATAGACTCTTCAAAAGACTCTTCGACAGACACAAGGATGTAAGAAACATAGAGGGTTATGGGTATGCGGTAGGAAAGGATTAGATGGTTGAGTAGGTGTTTATAGGCCAGCGCAACATAGTGGGACAAAGACTCTGTACTGTGCTGTAATATCCTATGTACTAAGGCCAATATTTAGCCCTCAATTGAAGAGATTCCCCCACAACAGTCCTGAGAGCATCTTGTGCACATATTAGCTGTGTTTGCGGTGGTATGACATGGAGTTTGGGGAAACCTCTGTTTAACCAGGGGGTTCGTGTGGTGAGGATGTGAAATAGCAGTGGAGGCCTCTGCGGTGGCATCCATGACTCATCTCAGAGTGTCAAGTCCCTGGGATAGGAGACCTTTATGGACCGCTGCCCGACAGATCAGGATAGCACTGCAATACCGAGGCTGGACTGGTGGGGGCAGAATTGGAGGAGTACAGACATCCCACAGGGCTGGAGGGATATCAGGGGCAGCAGATGAGTCACAAAACACAAGGCACTGAAGGAGGCCAGTTAGCCCATCATGCTCTGGGCAAGAGTGGGCATTGGGTTAAGTCCCATTTGAGAAGTGGGATCTTTTGTGAATCATCTACAAAGACGTCCACTTCTGGTAATGAGCATCTTGAGTGTCCCCTGAGCTGGACGAGATGCTTCAGGGTGTGGTATGATTCCTTTAAATACTACAAAATCAAAGTTACTCACCAGGTGAGCAGCTCCAGTGGAGAGAAAAAGAGGTCAATGTCTTCTCATCAACACCAAATCATTTCTCTCTCCAAAGCTGCTGCCCAGCCTGCTGAGTATTTTAACATCTTCTGTTCCTCTTTCAGATTTCCAGAGTAATGTTGGTTTCTTTGAATCTGTCCGAGCAGAGACAAGGGGTTCTGGCTCTCAATTAGTGCAAGCAAGGGCAGTGCATTAGCACTGTTGCGGGGATCTTTCAGGAGCCTGATGGCTACAGGGAAGAACCCATCTCTAATCCTGTTTCACACTCATGGGCCTTCTCCCCGATGTGGGTGGGGAGGGGGGAAGGGAGTGTGCCCGGGGAAGGGAGGGGGTGGTTGGGTCCTTCAGTCTTTCCTTTCCTGGCAGTGGGAGGTGCAGATGGAGTCCGTGGAGGGGAGGGAAGATTGGGGAATCTTTTGAGCTGTGTTCGTCACCTTCTGCAGCCTCCAATCTTGAGCAGAGCAGCTCCCATCCTACGCTATGATGCCTACAGCGGGTACTGCCCGTGGTGCACCCTATAGAACATTGCTGTCCATGGGAGCTCTCTGTGCACAGATTGCTCACTGTGTTTGGTTGGACATTGCTTCATTTCCTGTATCTCTGTTACAAAAGCAAAGCAATGCGCTACCCAAATATAATTCTTTATTAAGACGAATAGCTGTGGCTGCCCACTGTTCGGTGACAAGATAATTACTTTGGCTTTCCTGCAATGCCTCAAGAGGTGCGAGAAACTCTCGGATGTGCTGAGATTGTGCGAGGCACTATAGAAATGCAAATCATTCCTCTTCTATTTTACACCGAAGCTTCAGTGCACTGTGCAACTGGCTGAGTAACAGGAGGACAAATCTTCCCTGATAAAATAATCATTGCGTGCACCATTATGTTCAGGATAATCTCTCAAAGCGCTGGTACAGTGGAAGATCAGTAACCAGACTTTTTAATGAGAATTGTGCTTTCAAATGCAAAAGGGCCAATGTAAAAATTAAAAATTGATGAGATAGAGTTGTCCCTTTTTCTCAGCAATTAATATTTTTAGCCTGGGTGCTGCGGAATTGAGGCGAGGATTTGATTTTGTTCAGGTTCTTGCTGAACAGAATGGATTTAACCTGTGGGTTCAAATGTTGGTTTCAATCGACAGATGATGGTGATATTTCAGGGTGTGACTGCTTGTGGTCATAATAGTCCGTTGTTTTTATTAATTATGGGTTGGTGGAGGAGGGAAAGCATTTATGCCCTGATTCAGAAAGCCTGAGAGAGGTGCTGTCAGAGGAGCTGGGCATGAACTGAGGCCGGTGGGGGACCAGATGTATCAGGGGAGCTGGGCGTGAACTGAGGCAAAATCAGTGACATCCGGAGATATTCAAAAATGATGGCAATCAATTTTTAATGGTTAAAAATTATGACACATTCTTTTCAAAAAAAATCATATGAATTAAAGACACACATAATGAGCTGTGTGGTTTACAGATTGAGGCCATTCTGCTCCTCTGGTTCTCTTCAGCCCCTGCTCCGTCGCTTCCCCTGAGGAGCTGTTGAATGGCCCATAGGCAGCCCAGATGCTTCAGCCTGTCTCCGATATCCTGTCTGTATTGCAGTTTCCTGAGCTGCTCTATCAGAGTGCAGCAGCCGGTGAAACTTCAGACAGGTCCCAGTGGGCAGGCTATGAGCATAGAGCTCAGTCCATCCTCCACATCTGTCTACCATTGATCTGTGTCACGGGCAGTTCATACATTACCTCATTTCTGTCTCCACAACCTGGTTCCAAGAGCCACTGAGCAGAGGTAGCAAGAGCATGGATGCCATCAACTGAAGAACAGGGACATGGTAGAATAAAGAGTTGGCACGGGCTAGGTGGGCTAAAGGACCTGTTTCTATGCTGTAGAGTCGTATTGTTCTACTAAGGAATGGATCAGAGGTCGATTCACAGGACCATAGGAAAGGCAGAGGATCACTGGAGTCTCCCTCCCCCCCCATCCCCCATCTACGTGATCTACCAGGATTGTAGTCTGAAGAGGGGGCGCAAAATCATTGAGGACCCCTTCCACTCAGTGCACAGCATCTTTCAGCTACACCCCTTAGAGATACAGGAGTATCAGAGCCAGCCCCACCAGGCTGAGGAACAGCTTCTTTCCACAGGCAGTGAAAATGCTGAACGACCAAAGGAACTGGTCACACTAACCATCTGAGACTCTCATATTCATGAAGCCATATTTATTTTATAGATGAAAAGTTATCCTGCATATCTATTGTTTGTCTGTAGGTGTGTTATGTCTGGTTGTGTGTCTGCATGTTTTGCACCAAAGACCAGAGAATGCTGTTTCATTGTACAATCGGATGTCAATAAACTTGATGACTTGACTGTGTATCGAGTAAAGGGTGCTGGTTGGAAGAGGTTTATTAAAGATATCCCAGTGGTTGGGACCTAATTTTGGAGAATGCCCTAGGCTTCTTGGCAAACAGGAGGTTGTAAAGGGGCTGATGGAGGTGTTTAAACATAAAGAAGGTCCGGACAGACAAAGAGAAATCCTAGCCGACTGAAGTCGGGAGCCAGGGAACATGGAGAGAAGAGACTGGGAAGTGAACCGAAGCCAGCTCAGGGGTAATTTCGCCAGCATGTGGTTGGGATCAGAGTGGGTGGGGGCAGAGTGGGTGCTAAGTTCTGTCAGGGGCTGGGCTGTGGGTGGAGAAGAGGAGAGCAGGGCTTGCAAAGAACCAGCCTGGGACTCATTGCCTGTTCCTACTGTAACCGGAGGTCCTGCCGTCACCAGTGGTTCGACCGTGACCAGTAGTCCTTCTGTCACCCTTGGTCTGCCGTTGACCCTGACTGGTGTCAGTGGCACCCTGATTGGGGATGGAGACACCCTGACTGAGGTCGATGACACCCTAACTAGATTGGTGACACTCTGACTGGGGGGTCAGTGACACCTTAACTGGAGTCAGGGACATTTTGTCTGACAGATAACCAGTACTATGTTTCTTAACTTACAGCAGGCTCATGTTTTAATCTGCAGAAGGTGTCATCACTGTCCTTCCTGCTTTGTTTATCATAAATATATTTTATTCATAGTATTTACACTAAGTACATTTGCGGCACATCTTTCAATGCATACATTATACATAAATTCCTCAATGTCTCTTTCAATGTGAGACGATGTTACACTGGGTCCACACTTCTCCATAGTAAGACTCCAGATTTATGGTTTTCAAACATTTTCTTTACACTCACATACCTCCTTAAGTAATCCCTATGCCATTGGTGCTTTGTGATTAATAAGGAATTACTTAAGATGGTATGTGAATGAAAAGAAAAAGTTTGAAAGACACTGCTCTAGACTGTGGACCTTCGCCATAGGGTCCAGCCTTGGTGCATTCTTCAGGATATACTCCTGCAGTGTGAAATGTGCCAACTGGCAACATTCCCATGCCAATATTTTCATGTGCTGGAAGACCAACAAATTTCGGGCAGACCAAAGTGCGTCTTTCACCAAGATGATGTCGTCCATCAGTTCAGGATGTGTGTGTGCCCCCAGAAAGAGCTTGTAGATTAGAAAGTCCTCTGTCACTGTGCCACTGGGAATGAACTATGACAAGGCGCTTTGGGCAAGATCATTGGGAGTGGTGTCTCAAGCGGGAGTCGGGATTTAAGTGGGTGTGTGGGCGTTAGGGTAGGAAATGTGAGTGGGGTGAAACAATGGGCAAGGATCAGGAGTTAAGGTGGGTCGGTAGGTGAAGGTGTTGTGGTGGGAGGGGCTGGGTGTTGGGATTCAGTGGATGAGAGTGTTGTGGTGGGTCACTGAGAGGGTGGATGTGGTGGGTCGGTAGGTGAGGGTGTTGAGGTGGGTCAGTGAGAGGGGGTGAATGTTGTGGGTCAGTGGGTGAGGGTGTTGTGGTGGGTCAGTGAGAGGGGGTGGGTGTTGTGGGTCAGTGAGTGACAGTGTTGTGGTAGGTCAGTGAGTGAAGGTGTTGCAATGGGTCAGTGAGAGGAGGTAGGTGTTGTGGGTCAGTGGGTGAGGATGTTGTGGTGGGAGGGGGTGGGTGTTGGGATTCAGTGGATGAGAGTGTGTGGGTCACTGAGAGGGGGTGGATGTAGTGGGTCAGTGGGTGAGTGTGGTGGGTCAGTGAGATGGGTTGTTGTGGTGGGTCAGTGAGAGGGGGTAGGTGTGGGTCAGTGGGTGAAGGTGTTGTGATGGGTCAATGAGAGGGGGTGGGTGTTGTGGGTCAATGGGTGAGGGTGTTGTGGGTCAGTGAGAAGGGGTAGGTGTGGTTCAGTGAGGGGGGTGGGTGTTGTGGTAGGTCAGTGTTGGGAACAGGAGTTAGAAGAGGGTCAGTAGGTGAGGATGGAATAGTGGGAGGGAGTGCGTTGTGGAACTGTAGAAGGAGTGGGTAATAGCAAACTTAACATAGGCCCTTCAGCCCTTAATGTTGTGCCAACCCTTGTATTCATTAAAAATATACTAAACCCTCCCTACCCCATAACCCTCTATTCTTCTTCCATCCATGTGCCTCCCTAAGAAGCTTTTAAATGTCTCTAATGTTCATCCTCCACCACCATCCCTGGCATTGCATTCCAGGCACCCATTTATGAGATTAGTCAGCTAAGAGGGGGGGGGGTCACAAATGTAAAACTTTGGTCAGAACCAGCAGGAGGATTTGAGGGGAAACAAGTCTAGGTGCAGAGTGGCAAGGGTGTGGGTCTCACTGTGGTGGGTGATGAACTAGGGCAGGGAAAGAGGCCATTTGCAATAGGTATAGGGAAGAACGAGACTGAGGAAAAGTTTCAATGGGCAGAACAGCCTTCTATAGTTTAATGTGATTATCCATTTTGTCACATTGATAGAAGGAAGAGTGATAAATTAATGAAGTAATTTGTTTTGGAAGCAAATCATCCTGATTTCCATTATATTGACTTTAATCATTAAATCAGTTGTGTTGTAAATCACCTGCGAAACTTCTTCATTGGTTCGATCTCTGTGTTTGCCTCCTCACTCATCGGTTACATTGACTGAGGTCCTTCAGCGATGGACCTATCAGAATCTCACAGCCAAGAAGATGACCAGTCGGTGCTGCAAATGCGTCATCGCTCCAGGGTCCCCAAGTTCAATTCTGACCTCTGCTGCTGTCTGTGTAGAGTTTTCACGTTCTACAGTCACTGCAATGGATGGTACAGGGGTCTCCTCCCAAGGGCAAGTAGATGTCAGGTTGTCCCTTGGTGTAGGTGGTCAACAAATAATTGGGAATCTGAGGAGATTACTTTACTGGGGAAATGGGATTGCCCTGTGACCTGACATAGACTAGATGGGTTGAATGGCCCCTCTTTATGTCATAATAAAATTTGAAAATGGATATATGCTGCTCTCACCTAACATCCCTGATAAAGTAAGGAGAAATACTTCCACAGCAACTTCCATCACCTGATGAATTTAATTTAATTTAATTCCTGTGTAGTTAGCCTGCAGCTGACGTGGACATTTACCCCCTCCATAAATCTTCGTCCTCGAAGCCAAGCCAAAGAAAGAAAAAAGAAGTTAGTTCATTACCAGAAGACACAGAATACAAAATATCCCTTTGGAACAGAGATGAGGAAGAATTTCTTTACCCAGAAGGTGGTGAATCTATGGATGCATTGTCATAGACAGCTGTGGAGGCCAAGCCATCGGGGATATTTAAAGTGGAGGTAGATGTTCTTGATCAGGAAGGGAATCAAGGGTTACACGGAGAAAGCAGGAGACTGGGGTTGAAAAGGATAGTAAATCAGCCATGATGGGATGGCTGGACAGACCCGATGGGCTCAATGGTCTAATTCCTCTCTAATGTCTTGTGGTATGTGATGTTCTGAATTCTGGCTCTCAGCCAGTTCATGGTCTGGGAACAGCCAAAGCTTCAAGAGGGGAGAAGGTGTTCAAACTGAGGGAGAGGCCTGGGGGCCTGCCTTTGGAGTGAGGGAGCTGATGATTCATCTTGAGCAAAGTCACAATCCACCAGGCTTTGTTCCCGAAGCTAAATTCCAAGGCTGGGAAGATTGATAAAGACTGCAGCAGGAACACAACACAGGACCATTCCTTTATCTCAATATGAGAATAGAACCTTAGAACAAAATGGCATTGAAAAAGTGTTGTCAAGGTTACCACATAAGAATTGAGAAAGAGGGAATGAGAGCACAATTATGGCGATAAACAGTAGGTGCCAACTTTCCTGTTACTGAAACAAAGTGACAAAAAGATGTTCTTCAATTACAAGTTTATGAAGAGACTTTAAAGAAAGTAGACAATCATCAAATGTTTTGGCAAGAACAAATTGTAATCGGTATTGCAAGAACATGCTGTAACTACCATTGTAGCCATTGAATCTGGGGCTTATCAAAGGTATGATTTGGAAAAATAAGAAAATTAGGGACCACCAGAAACCTGGGTTCAATCCTGAACCTTCTCCCCCACCCAGTGCCGTTGGTGTGCAGTTTGCACGTTATCCCTGTGACTGGAGGGGTTACCCTGGATGCTCCCAGGTTTCTTCCCTTATCCCAAAGACGGGCAAGTAGGTAGGTTAATTGGCAACTATAGAATGAGCCTTGTGCAGGTAGATGAGCTCCAATAAAAGTGCAGAGAACAAAACAAAGGACTCTACATCACCTTTGTTGACCTCACCAAAGCCTTCGACACCGTGAGCAGGAAAGGGCTTTGGCAAATACTAGAGCGCATCGGATGTCCCCCAAAGTTCCTCAACATGATTATCCAACTGCACGAAAACCAACAAGGTCGGGTCAGATACAGCAATGAGCTCTCTGAACCCTTCTCCATTAACAATGGCGTGAAGCAAGGCTGTGTTCTCGCACCAACCCTCTTTTCAATCTTCTTCAGCATGATGCTGAACCAAGCCATGAAAGACCCCAACAATGAAGACGCTGTTTACATCCGGTACCGCACGGATGGCAGTCTCTTCAATCTGAGGCGCCTGCAAGCTCACACCAAGACACAAGAGAAACTTGTCCGTGAACTACTCTTTGCAGACGATGCCGCTTTAGTTGCCCATTCAGAGCCAGCTCTTCAGCGCTTGACGTCCTGCTTTGCGGAAACTGCCAAAATGTTTGGCCTGGAAGTCAGCCTGAAGAAAACTGAGGTCCTCCATCAGCCAGCTCCCCACCATGACTACCAGCCCCCCCACATCTCCATCGGGCACACAAAACTCAAAACGGTCAACCAGTTTACCTATCTCGGCTGCACCATTTCATCAGATGCAAGGATCGACAATGAGATAGACAACAGACTCGCCAAGGCAAATAGCGCCTTTGGAAGACTACACAAAAGAGTCTGGAAAAACAACCAACTGAAAAACCTCACAAAGATAAGCGTATACAGAGCCGTTGTCATACCCACACTCCTGTTCGGCTCCGAATCATGGGTCCTCTACCGGCACCACCTACGGCTCCTAGAACGCTTCCACCAGCGTTGTCTCCGCTCCATCCTCAACATCCATTGGAGCGCTCACACCCCTAACGTCGAGGTACTCGAGATGGCAGAGGTCGACAGCATCGAGTCCACGCTGCTGAAGATCCAGCTGCGCTGGATGGGTCACGTCTCCAGAATGGAGGACCATCGCCTTCCCAAGATCGTATTATATGGCGAGCTCTCCACTGGCCACCGTGACAGAGGTGCACCAAAGAAAAGGTACAAGGACTGCCTAAAGAAATCTCTTGGTGCCTGCCACATTGACCACCGCCAGTGGGCTGATAACGCCTCAAACCGTGCATCTTGGCGCCTCACAGTTTGGCGGGCAGCAGCCTCCCTTGAAGAAGACCGCAGAGCCCACCTCACTGACAAAAGGCAAAGGAGGAAAAACCCAACACCCAACCCCAACCAACCAATTTTCCCTTGCAACCGCTGCAATCGTGTCTGCCTGTCCCGCATCGGACTGGTCAGCCACAAACGAGCCTGCAGCTGACGTGGACTTTTTTACCCCCTCCATAAATCTTCGTCCGCGAAGCCAAGCCAAAGAAAAAGGAGGGGTTACCCTGGATGCTCCCAGGTTTCTTCCCTTATCCCAAAGACGGGCAAGTAGGTAGGTTAATTGGCAACTATAGAATGAGCCTTGTGCAGGTGGATGAGAAGATCAGGGTGGGGGTGGGGGAAGTTGCTTTGAATGTGCAGAGAATAATTGGGGTTTGAGTAAGTGGGTGGCTAATGATGAGTGGACTGAAGAGTCTGTTCCGATGATGCACCTCTTTCTGTCTCTGGATATACGTATCAAGCAGGTCCTTTTTATAGGGGATTTGGGAGAGAACTTACTAAAGAAATTCGGAAGGAAATCATGTGCCCAGGAATGTAGAAAGCTGCAAAAGGTAGCAAACATAGCCAAGTCCATCACAGGCTCCAACCTCCCATCCACTACAGACCTGTGTGAGATGCTGCCTCAAGAACATTATGAAGGACCCTCATAACCCTGGTCACAACCTCTGACTGGAAGGTTGTGGCAGGTGGTGTACGTAGGGATCAGTGCTGGAACCTCTATTGCATGTGACTTGGAAAAGAATGAGGATGTTCTGATTAATAAGTTTGCAAATGACACTTATAGTGAAGTGGAAGGTTGGGGAGATGGTCGTCCAAAGATAAAGGGGGACAGAGGTCAGCTGGAATGTTGTAGCAGATGGAATTTCATCCAGACAAATGAAAAGTAATACACTTTGGGGAATCGGGTATTGGCAGGTCATGGAGAGAAATGGCACAGGCCTCGGAAACATTGTGTGCAGAGGGACCTTGGGGAGCAAGGGCATTGCTCCTTGAAAGTGATGTCACAGGTTTGTAAGATCGAGTGAATGGAATTTCAAAGACTAAGGTATTGAGTGCAAGAATCAGGATGTACTTGTATAAAATATTGATTAAACACAATTGTGACAGTTCTGGTCACCGTATAAGATGAAGGATGTGGTATCGATAGAGAGAGTGTAGGAGGGATTGACCAGGATATTGCCAGAAATGGAGGGCTGCGGTTAGAAGGAGGGATTGGATTGGCTGGACATTCCATTGGAGGGTAAGAGATGACCTTGTAGAGGCTTATAAAATTATGAAGGACATAGATCAGACACAGACTAGAAGGGCCGAAGAGACCTGTTTCTAAGCTGTAATGTAGTGTTCTATGGGTAGTTGTTTCCCCCCTGCACCCCCACACCAGGATAGTGGAGTCCAGAACTAGAAGGAACAGGCTTGAGGTGAAAGGGGAGAAATTGATTAGAGGGGCAAGTGATTCACAGAGGGCATAGGGAATGTGGAAAACTACTAGAGGCAATGGGAAAAATGACAACATTTAAAAGGCATTTGGACATGATGTTAGAAGGGAAAGGAATGGAGGGATATGAGCTTAATGCAGGACATTTGGATTATCACAGTTAGGCGTCACTCACAGTTCTCATGTACGTGGTAAGCTAAAGGACCCGAGTCTGTGATCAATCTATGACTCTATGGCTCAAGACCACACAAGAACCATTGTTCAAGAGTCAAGAGGCCATGTTGCAACTCTACAAATCTCTGGTGAGACAACACTTAGAATATTGTGTTCAGTTCTAGTAACCTCATTATTGGAAGGATTTGGAAACTATGGAGAGGGTGCAGAGGAGATTTACCAGGATGTTGCCTGGATTGGAAATAAGTCTTATGAGGCAAGGTTAGCAGAGCTGGGACTTTTCTCTTTGGAGTAAAGAAGGATGAGGGGAGACTTAATAGAGGTCTACAAGATTCTGAGAGGTATAGATAAGGTAGAGACCCAGCGCCTTTTTCCCAGGACAGGAATAGCAAACACCAGAGGACATATGTACAAAGTGAAGGGAGGGAAGTTTAGGGAAGACATCAGGAGTAAATATTTTTTACACAGAGAGTTGTGGGTACCTGCAATGCCTTGCCAGGGATGGTGGTGGAGGCTGAAACATTAGGGTCACTTAAGAGACTCTTAGACAGGCACATGGATAAAAGAAAAATGTAGGATTACGAGGAAGAATGGGCATAGTTTTTTATTGGTAGGAATACATGGGTTGCTGTAGTGTTCTCTGTTTTAAGACATGAGACAACACGATAACCAATGACATGAGACCATACAACAACCAATGATGTGAGCACACAATAGCCAATGGCATGAGCCAACACAACAATCAATGACATGAGACCACACAACAATCAGCATCTCTACTTCCTTAGGAGTTTGCAGAGGTTTGGTATGACACCAGAAATTTCTACAGATGTGTGGTAGAAAGTTTGCTGACATCTGCATCATGATCTGGCATGGGAACACCAGCACCCCTGAGAGAAAAGCCCTGCAAAAGATAAAGGACACAGCCCAGGATATCGCAGACAAAACCCTCTCCACCATCGAGAAAATTTACAGGGATCGCTGTGGTCGGAGAGCAGCAGCAATCATCAAGGATCCACACCACCCAACACCCTCTCTGTTCTCGCTGCTACCATCAGGAAAGGGGTATAGGTGCCACAAGACTCGCACCGCCAGGTTCAGGAACAGCTTGGCTTTACATTCTGGTTTCAGATTCATCAACAACAAAATTCAATCAGGGACTCTTTCTTGTGCACTTTATTGATTTTTTAAAATTCTGTATTGCACAGTCTGTTTGCTTACATTTGCTATCTGTTTACAATTTATTTGTTTTCATATATATGCTGTGTGCGGTTTTTTTCCACTACCAATAAGTGGTAATTCTGCCTTGTCCGCAGAAAAAAAAATCTTAGGGTTGTATATGATGACATATATGTACTCTTGACAATAAATCTGATATGAGACTACATAACAACTAATAAATCTGAGACTACATTATAACCAAGAACAAGGAAAAGTCCAAAGTACATCCTTTGACACAAACAATATCATCAACAATGAGAGTTGTCGATGGAACAAAACTCTGCAGAACATGGAGTGTGTTGAAAAATCAGATTTTGAAAGAGCTTGACTTCACATTCTGGTTTTGTGACCGTGAGACAAATGATAACATCCTAGTGCTTGTGGATAGTTTCATATAATGGGGTCCTGAACAACAGGATGTAAGACTGGAGGACTGATTATCGTGTCACCATTTGTCAGAAGAAATTGACTCAAGTATCAGGCTGCAATTTTGTTCAATTTTGCATGGAGGTGCTGGTCATAGATTTGCAGGAGAGGGATAGAACTTATTCCCTAAACCGCATCAACAGTGTTAAGTTCCAGTGACTTGTTCCTGTTGACGTTATGGCCAAAAAAAGTTCACCAGAGGCCTGAGGAAATTTGACTTGTCAACTGTGACCCTCAACAAAATCTACAAGTGCACCATTGAAACCATCCTGTCAGGGTGCATCACTGCATGGGAAGGGTACTGCTCCGCCCAAGGCTGCAAGAAACCTCAGAGGGTTGTGAGCATGCCCATACTCTCACAAACACACCACTCCCCTCCATCAACTCCCACTGCCTTGGAAGATCCGCCAACGTATTGAAAGTTCCATCCCACCCCGGCCATATTCTCTTTGTCCAACTCCTGTCTGGAAGAATATTTGTGAGTGTGAGATTCAAGGACCGCGTTCTGCCTGCTGCGTTTCTTCCTGAATGAATCCCATACCAGTAAAACAGTGTTTGCATTACTCTGCCCCAACTGATTTCTCAATGACAAGATGTCTAGCTGAACTGGTCGCAAAACAAACTTTCATCAGAAATTATTATCATGAACATGTCATGGAATTTGTTGTTTTGAGGCAGCGTTATAGGTGCAAATTTTGCAATGAATTACATTCTTAAAAAATAAATAAATTAGCACAAAAAGTGAGGTAGCGTCTGTGGTTCGTTGTCCATTCAGAAATCTGATGGCGGAGGGGAAGTAGCTGTTCTTGTACCTCTGGACATTTGCCTTCAGGCTTCTGTACCTCCTTCCCAATGGTAGCAATGTAAAGAGGGCATGGCCTGGGTGGTGGGGGTTGATGAGGATAGAAGATTATTTCTTGAGCTGCTGTCACTTGTAGATGTCCTCGAGGGAATAAAGTTTGGTGCTTGTCATGGTGCTGGCTGAGTTCACAACCCTCGATAGCCTTTTCCTGCTTTGTGTATTGCCACTTCCATACCAGTCAGAATGCTCTCCACAGTTCACCTGTAGAGATTATCATGGCATTTTGGCACCTGTGACAATCAACTTGAACAATGTTTCTTGAATCAATACAGTGTGAAGCATATTGTAAAATATCATCTAGTTTAGTTCAATGTTTCATCCAGCTCCAAATTAAGTGGCAACAAGATTAGTGAGAATATCAAAGGATCTCTGGATAAGAACAGGAATCAATGGGACATGGACAAGCACCCCACCTACTGTATTACTAATACTTACGTGGCTTTGAGAGGTTGATCCCAAGAGGGGAATGGGAGGGATTTAGTTGAGGCCGCAACAAAATTATGATTCAAGTTGTGGAGAGAGGCAATTCCAGCTAAATGATGGAATCGTTGTATCAATAGCAGTGAGCAATTGGACATTCAGAAAGTTGAGGGCTGGAGATAAAGACATATGTCATATCAATAGGAACTGAACTCCTGAGTGTTCCCATAAACCAAAGGTTCCTGCAAGAGTTGTACAGGAAATCATCGCAAGAACCACGTGGCAATGAATATGTCTCAGTGGAAGAAACAAAGCAAAGTGACTTCTCCCGTCAGAGCCACAGGAGGAACATAGGAGGCTGCAGAGAGCGACTCACCTGGCTAAGTCCATCACGGGCATTGACTTCCTGTGAGTCGCTGCCTCAAGAAGGCAGCCAACATCATAAAGGACCCCCATTACCGTAGTCACACCCTCTTCTCACTGCTACCTTCAGATAGAAGGTATAGAAGCCTGAAAACCAGCACCTCTATGTCCAAGAACAGTTGTTTTTCCCCAATGGATATCAGGCTCTTGAACCTACCTGTACCACCTCACCCCAGACCTTAAACTACTCCAGAACTACAAAAGGCTATGTCTGCTCTACTGAAACTTCACTTATTTTCTAGAACTGACTACAACTGTGAAAATGTATCTATTTTCTATTTATGAACTCTTTTTTTGTCTTGGCATTTTAAGCTATCCTCTTGTAATTGGTGTGTTTTGCATACCTGTGTGCCTGCAGCAAGAAGACCTGGCCATGTGGAGCCAGCACCTTTGACTGTGCCCAAGTGTTATCACATCCTGGCCTGAGACAAGGACACAACCTCTCTGTCTTCCAACCCACAGAAAAAACCATGTAGAAAAAGCTTTCTGGAAATCCCAGCACTTCTGAACTGTATATCTATGAACAGTAACTGATTTTAAATAATTAGATGAAATGCTTTTTAATGAAAAAAAATCCCAGAAGGATGCCTGTTAATATTCCACCAAGCTGGGAGGATTGTCACGTGAACAGGGATTTCGGAGACCCTTGACCATTGAACGTGGTTAAGCAGGCATTGGGTTTTCTATCACTCTCTCACAGAGCCACAAAGATCAAACCTCTTCATCAAGTACTTCACTAACACCAGGATTTTCGAAGCTTTGACTTATGCCTTTGTCCTCGAGAGATAGGTACATTGAAAGAGGATGGGAAGAGAAAGAGGAAAAGAGAGTAAGAGACAAAGAGAGAAGGAAGGGGAGAGAGAGAGAGAAGTGAGGTCAAGGCAGAAAGGGAAGGAAGAGTGGCAGAATGAACGAGAGAGAGAGAAGATGGAGAAGGAACGAGCAGGGGAAAAAAGGGAGAGAAGGAGGAACCAAGAAGAAAGTTAGAGAAGAGGAAACAAGTAGCTAGATGAAGGAAAAACAGAGCAAGAAATAGATATGGAGGGAAAGAGACAGAGTGTGAGATGGTGAGACTAGTTAGAAATGGAGATAAAGAGTTGGAGGAAACTGAGAGATTATGATGCATTGTTTTGTATTCCCACCCAACAAACTTTCTGAGTCTTACCAGGTGTTAAACATGCTGCTAAAATAATTTGCAAAAGTGATTTCAACCCATGGTCAATATCTTTAAAATGCTTTGCAGGCAGCATGGATGAGAGTCGCCGTGCACACAGGGAGCTCCATGGGAGGCGCCAAGTTGCCAGGTGAAGGAGAGATAATTAGGCATGGGTAGGGAACTATTAGTGTTCAGGCTTGAACCTCTCTGACCTCATTAGTAGATGGTTAATCCACTCCTGGATTCAGAATCATAACAAGATCTACCTTCAGTCGTTGCTGCACTTCATTGGAGAGTGACACACACTCAGGTACTGCCCTGTTTTTTTAAAAAGTTTGTTCAAATTACAACAACATGTCAAAACACAAAACTATACACAGAACTACATCTAAACTCTATTTACATTGTTGGAGATTTGCTAGAAGTGGTAAATCAATATCACCCCTTTGTTACATATAGTTTACATTTTCAAATTAAAATCCCATTGCTATCTACAATGCACACAAACCCGTGGGGGTCCCACTGATCCAAGAACTCGCCTACCATCTCTCGAACACTGCGTGCTCCCGCTCTAATGACGCACAGCCCCAAGCATAACCCCACAAGGGGAGCAGGCAATTGGCTCACCCAGAATCCTTAACTGCCTGCTGCCTCAACTGTGAATAGCCAGCTTGCCCAGGCCCAGCAGCAATCGCTGAGGTCAATTGGTGTACACGTATTTCTGCAGGCCCTGAGGTGGAGGGCTGCCAGCTCAGTACGGATACACACCAGCCCCTGACCACCCTCTGCAATCAACAGATTCAGGATTGCTGTCTAGACCCAGTGTATCCTGTTGCCCCAGTAGAAATCCCAACTTCCTCTTGGACATGGTGATATAAACAGTGGGCGGGACCAGGGTGACCAGCCAGAACTACAGCAATGAGGACACCAGCTGGTTAATGACCAGCACCCTGCCCCATTACGAGATGGCACAGAGGAGACCCAGCAAGTGCCCTAGCCGAGCAGAGACCTTTGCCTGCAGGTCCTGTCAGTTGGCCAGCCATGACTCCTCAGTGGCACCCAGGTAGAACACAGGTAGAGGAGATGGGTAGCACTCCACTCAAAGGGATGCATCTCCTCAGGCTTCCACTGGCCCACCAGAGCACTTTGCCCAGTTGACCCTGACAGAGGATGTGGCCAAGAAGACCTCCAGGTACTCACTCATCCTCTGCAGATCATTGTGGGGTCAGTACCCATGAGGAGGACGTCGTCAGCATAAGCCGACAGGATGACTTCCATCTCCAGCTCTCTCAGTACCAGACCCATCAACTTCTTCCAGAGCACACACAGGAATGGCTCCATCCAGATGGAGTACAGCTTCTCCGGCATGGGGCATCCCTGCTGAAGTGAAAAGGTGCCATCAGGACCTGTTAACTTTGATGAGACGGTATCCAACTGTTGGACGTGGGCAGTGAAATACAGCCTAAGTCTGAACGCCCGTGAGGGTCCTGAGGAGGTCATTGTGATCCATCCTTCTCCTGGTTGAGAGTGAGAAAGCCAGTCGACAGACCAGTTTCTTGAGATAGTTGGACCATCTGGGGACCGAAGTTGACCCCACCTGAAATTAGTGAAACTGAAAGAATGGGGAATACACCCAAATTGATAACAGAAATGTACTAGGCTCTTCAGAGTGAAAATGCAAAACCAGGGTTGCAAAGGTCAAGGGAAAGATGGGAGTTGGACTTGGGTGTGGTGATTTCAGAAAAAAGCTGGTCAGATTGGTGTAAGGACAGCATGACATCAATTAGAAATGCAAGATGTGGACTGGTTCAATATAATTTTTTTACACCAATTATATCTTACCCCACAAAAGTTAAGCAGAATAAAAGCCGAAATTTCAAAGATGTGTTTCAGATGTGGGATTCAGACAGGAACTATTCTATATGGATCATGGCTGAGCGTGAAATTGAGGCCATTTTGGCAAGACATCACAGAAAAATTATCCAGGATAACAGGAGTGGCCTTCACGGGCGACCCAGAGCAATATCTACTCAATAATTTCATGGGACTGTTCTGGAAAGAGTGAAGTGTCGGGGGAGCAAGAGTGAGGGGTGACCTCTCCTCCACTCCCTCCCCAACCCAATTTAAAGTCTGAATCAATGGCACAAAATCACAATTTGACAGTTATGGAGCAGTTTCCAATAAATCTGTGGAGCCATGAACTTAAAATTGTTACAAACGTTTTTAAATGTCTGATGAGTCCTTAGTGAGAGAATTTGTGGAGATCTGGTTGAGAGTGCACAGAATGAGAACAAAGGCCAATGTTATTGCAACAGGGTTCCAAGGGGGATTGACAGGATGGTTCTCAGAGGGTGTTGCACCTAGTGGGGGGGGGTGTGGGAAGAGGATAAGTGTGTGTGTGAGTGTATGAGTGTCTGTGAGAGTGTGTTTGTGTCTGCGGGTGTTTGTGGGTTCGTGTGTCTGTGAATGGGTGTGTGTAGGAGTGCGAGTGCATGTGTCTGGGTTTGTGTGTGTCTGCACATGCGTGTGTGTGTGAGAGAGCATATGTTTGTGTGGATTTGTCTGTGTGCATGCAAGTGTGTGAGAGAAAGAGTGAGGTGATGTGTAGGGACGAGTGATTGAAAGAGAGTGTTATGTAACCCGGTGTCACTGAGATCACCAGTTGCTATGCTTCTGGTGATCTACTTCGCTGTGTGCCCTCTGCCCATGGTTGACCTTTACTGTGATGCCCTGGTTTGTACACATCAGCCACCACTGATGACCGGGACACAGAAAGGGTGTGAGCTCTGGTCCCAGTGGAGTGTTGATCGTTAATTGTTTGACAACGAGGAGCTTTCTAACACAGCGATGTGTCTCCTTCGTTCACCCTCTTGTGTTTGAACATAATCATCTAGTAAGCTGCTTGAAACTTGAAAATTAAAATGTCACAAGCACTTATTTATGAAGGGAAGTAAGGTCTAGAGCGATACATTTAGCCAAGATCAAATTAAGCTGTCTGAACTCTTTCCTATCTCCAGGCAGTGACAAATGGTCTCCAATTGCAATTAATGTGTAGAACACTCAGAGAAAACTCGCCTAGAGGCCTGTGCGCTAATAGTGATCTTGCCGAGGTAATGCCTGCTCTTGAGGTGACGTTCCCCCCCCCCCCCACCCCACCGGGACCCCTCAACCTTTGCCCACCCTACCCTCAGGAATAAGTGCCAGTAACACCTTTGTGCTGACAGGTTGGCCAGCTCAGGAGGTACAAAGTCACAGAAGACAGACCCTCTGCCTCAGATCTAGAGACCTGGATTTAAACTCCTGCATGTCAGCCCTCCTCCAGGGGAGAGGAGGTGGGTGGGGAGGGAAGCAGGAGGAGGGGTGAAGGGGGGAGGAGGAAGTGGGGAGTTCAGGGAGGCGAGTGCAAGGATTGGAAGATTTATTTAAATCATAATTGGAGAGTAGGAGGAAATGAGAAGGAGATGGATTTCGGCTCAGAGCAGACTCCGTGTCTGTATCCAGGGGGAAAACCCAGATCGATGAGAGCTCATTAAAACAAGTGCATCACATCCATTAATGAGGGATGGGGGGGGAGGAGGAGGAGGCGTGTCAGGCTGTGAGGTGAAGGGAGGGGGAGGGGCAATGGGGGCTGGGGAGAGGAGCAGGAGGGGAGGTGTCAGGAGGAGGGTGAAGGGGAGATGGGGAGGTGGTGGTGAGGGGAGGAGGGAGGAAGGAGCGATGGGGCTCTAGAGGGGAGGAGGTGAAGGAGGACTGGAGGGGGGCAGGAGGAGAGGAAGGGGAAGGGGCGATGGGGGCAGGGGAGAGGAAGCAGGAGGAGGGGTGAAGGGGTAAGAGGAAGGGATAGGGGCAATGGGGCAGGGGAGTGGGAGGGGAGGGGGCAGGAGGAGGGGGAGCATGATGGGAAGAGGAGGGGAAGGGATGATGGGGAAAGGGGGAGGTGGAAGGGGAGCCCTGCTACCTTTGAGCAGATGGCAAGGTGTTTCCAGAATTCAGCTGATGCTGTGGAAGGTCAAAGTGCAACACATCCTCCAAACTGTTGGTCGCAGCAAGGTAGTTGACCAGACCCAGGCATGTTGCGGGGTTTGGGTGGGAAGGAACGCTTGTGTGTAGCCAGGGGGAAGGTCCAGCCTCCAGTCTATGCTCCAGATACCCATGTGTGCTGATTGAGTGCAGCTAATCTTGTAGAGAGGAGTGAAATATTACTTAATCAGCAATGCTTCATACATAATTCAATTAACTGCCTTCACTCATCAGTATTAATGAACAGTTGAGCTCGTATTAATCTAATGCAGCCTTAGAAGTGAGCTCCTTGACTGCACCAGCTTCTCTGAAACCTAATAAACTACTGCCAGTCATATTAACTGAGCTAATTCGTTGACATGCCAATACCTCAAGTTCCCATCTGCGCTCACAGTAACTTTGTAAATTCAATAATCAAGCCGATACCAGGACTTAGTGTGTTTAATTACAGCAGTGGCCTTAAAAGGCAAATGCAGGGTAATGCTGGAGGTGGGAGTGTGTGTTTGTGTGTGTGGGGGGTGGCTTGGAAGTGGGGAGTGCAGGGAGGCGAACACAAGGATTGCAAGATTTATTTAAATCAAAATAAAATGAAATTGGAGAGTGGGAGGAAATGAGAAGGAGATGGATTTCGGCTCAGAGCAGACTCCATGTCTGTGTCCAGGGGCAAAACCAGATAGACGAGGGCTCATCAAAACAAACGCATCACGGCCATTAATGAGGATTAATGTTGCTGAACTCCAATGTGTGAGTGTGTGTGTGTGTGTGTGTGTTGGTAATGAATCATTAGTACAGACTGCTCATTCTGAGCAAAGCTATCCCTCTCTGTGAAACTGAAAGCCCCCTCCCCTGTCTTTGGCACCAAACTGCTATTGTTGTACCAAATTAGTGAGAGTCAGTCCTTGTGGGTGTTTGGTTTCTATTTCCAAACCCCACTGTGGTGTTCTCTCTCTCTCTCTCTCCCTCTCTCCCCCTTCCCCCCCCCCCCCACCCCCCTCTATGTGCACAGTCCCAGGGACTCTCCATGTACAGAGTCCCAATGACAAACTGCCAATGGGATGGACTCTCCATGTACACAGTCCCAGGAAAGGGCTCCCCATATACACGACAGCAGCATTTTGTCAGCTGTGTAAACATGTTGAGCTGAACATTAATGTCCATCTACCATTGAAATTGGACAGATAATGTCCATCAACCATTGTAACTGGACAAATATTGTCCATCAACCATTGTAATTGTTCAGATAAAATTAATTCACCATTGTAATTGGTCTGGTATGCGCCAATGTCAAGTTTAATTTGAAGGTCAGTGTTCTTCAGTGTAATTGTCGTTGTATATACAATAAACTAAAATTGAACATTGACTATTGATGGACCAGTTCCTGCTGTCAATAGAATATCAACAGCCTGTTCCCAGTTGTTGGAATGTCAGTCTAGTGCATGCACACCTCCCTGATCCCAGAGTTATACAGGGTGTATCAGTAACCAGGGTTCACTGCTGACCCCCACTGTCCCCCCACAACAAAGTGCTCCATCCGGAGCCACATGGGGATGCTGCCTCACAGCTGCACAGACCTGGCAAAATCCTGGCCATGGCCCGTGTGGAGCTTGCACATTCTCTTCGGGTGCTCCAGTTTCCCTCCCAGTCCCAGAGACATGTGGCTTTTTTCTCAGCTCCATCTTTCTGTCTTTTCCTCTCTTATCAGTCAGCAGGCCAGGCAGCATCTGTGGTGGGAGAAATTTCAGTCCTCGCTCATCCTATTCCTCGTTCTCTCTTCGTGAACTAAGGGTCTCTGCGTATATGGCCTCCAACCCCATGAACTCTCATCTTCAGTAATAATCTTTTATTTGCCACCATATCGAATCCTGTTGAAGTATCCTGTTGATACTACATCCTTCATCTAGGAGTAAAACATGAAAGTCTACAGATGCCTTTATTGAAGTACTTTCTGTGATATTTCTGTTATTGTAATAAAGAAACGGGTTCTTTTAAAACAACTATATTTATTAGCAAGACAAGGCCTCGTGGAGGCATCCATTTTGAATCTACCCAAGATACAACAGCTCGTCTCCCAACTCGCCCTAGTGGTCAGGTTTCACACTAGCCCTCACACTAGATACACAACCAATGTTTTGGATTGAGCCCTTCATCAAGGGATGAGCAAAATGTCAGCAGGCGCCCAAACAAAATGGTGTCAGGGAGGGGCAGAGGAGAGGAGCACTGTCTCAAAGGCAGGAGGAAATAGGTGGATAAGGGAGGGAGGGCACAGCAGCAAACAGGAGGGAGGGGGTGGCTCTGTGAATGGAGAGGGGAGGGGGTGGAGAGCTGGAGGAAAGAAGACAGAGGGATGGGGAAGAGAAGGAGAACGGGGAAACCACAGGTCGATGTTAATGCCATCCAATTGGAGAGTGCCCAGATGGAATATTAGGTGTGGCACTCCAAATTACAGGTGGCCTTACATGAGGCCATGGAAAGACATGCAGAGGAGCATAGAATTGAAATGTTGGCCACTGGGAGATCCCTGACATTTTCTCATAACTTGATGAAGGGCTTGTCCAAAATGTTGGTTATGTATTTTTATCTTTGCTATCTATATAAAGTACACTGTTTGACCTGCTGAGTTTCTCCAGTTCTGTGGTTTTACAACCTTTATCTACCTTGCCATTTCTTCAAAAACCTCCAATAAATTAGTCAGATACAATTTTCCATATTTACTCTAATAAAAACACACAGAACTGCGTCCATATATAGCCAACGTTTCAGACCTGAGCTCTTCCTCAAAGCTTAAGCAAAAAACAGGAAGTCATTGGAATAAAGACTGAAGAATGGGAGGGGGAGGAATCCAGAGAACAAAAGGTGTTAATTGGATATGATAAGAGGAGAGGTGAAAATTGATTTTAGCTCTGTGGAAGGAGACAGAGGGAAAAGGGAAGAGAGATAGAGCTGGGAGAAAGTAGACAGGGGGAAGAAATGGTGGTGGGGGGGTGTTAAATAGAAACCGGAGAAGTCGATATTATTGCCATCCAGTTGGAGGGTGCCCAGATGAGTGTTGTTCCTCCCATTGGCAGTGCATGGTGTCATGGGCAAACATATCAGCAAGGGAATGGGATGGGGAATTGAAATGGGTGGCCACTGGGATTGTTTTTACTTCATTCAGCATCTGCGGGCTTCTGTTTTTCACCCCATATTTACTCTGTCCAGTCATGCCTTTCCAAGTGCACCCGTATATCGTCCTTGACAGTGGACTCAAGCATTCCCTTTGCCATTGATGTCGAGCTAATTTGCATATAGTTCTCTGATTTTTCTCTCTCCCCCTCCTTTCTTGAATAGAGGGACTGCTCTAAGTTCCAGGAAGTTTGGGGAGAATCCAGCCAATGTTTCCATCCTCTGCAGCCTCCACACTTGAATGCCAGGGATAGACCATCGGATCCAGGGATCTGCAGGCATCTCAGGTCATTCTTTCACTGATATCACTTCTATAGACCCTCTTTCCAGAAGAGTTTTGTGTGAAAATAGGGGCAAAATATTGGGGTTTTTTTGCCTCTGATACTTTGCTATGGCACAGGAACAGAACTAGGCTATTCAGCCCATTGAGTCTGCCCTGCCATTCATTCCCACTCAATCCCACTGTCCTCCCTTCTCCCCAGAACCTTTGATGCCCTGGCTAATCAAGAACCTATCAACCTCTGCCATAACTCTTTGTCCTCCAGCCATTTTTAACCTTTCATAATATATGCTTCTCCCTTCTCCCCAGAACCTTTGATGCCCTGGCTAATCAAGAACCTATCAAACTCTACCGTAACTCTTTGTCCTCCAGCCGTTTTTAACCTTTCATAATATATGCTCCGGACTGGGTCCATGGGTAAACTACAGTTCGAATACCAGTACGAACTAGCTAGTGATTGGGTTTAAAAACAGTCCCGGAAAATGGGGACATGGAGTATGCACTTGTTGGTAGTCCCTTAAAACAGGAGACATGGAGTCCAAAGGGTTAAATATACCCAATGACTTGGCCTCCACAACCACGTGGCAGCAAGTTCCACAGATTCACCATCCTCTGGCTGAAGAAATCTCTCTGCATCTCTGTTCTAAGCCGATGTTCCTTCAATCCTGAAGTTGTGCCCCTTGTCCTAATCTCTCCCACCATGGGGAACAACCTTTCTGCATCTCCTCTGTCCATACCTTTCAACATTCAAAATATTTCAATGAGATCCCCCCCTCATTCTCCTAAATTCCATCGAGCCATAGCTCACTTTCGTAATCTTTCCCTTGTCAAAGAACCAAACCGCTCTTTACATTTCTTGCTGTTGTGCTTTTGTCTTCAATATTTGTCATCATCCTCTTTGGTTTTAATTCTCTAATCCTCAGGCTTATTCCTCTACAAAGTCATAAATCTCCTTTTAATCCATCCTGCGTGAGTCGCGGTGGATTTCTTTGCCTGTTCAGCTCTTATTTCTAAATGGAATATACCTTTGATGGGGATTTTGAGTGTATTCTATTGCTGATACCACACTAAACCTTTTAACTAATTACCCAGTGTTTCTCCTTGAATTCCCAGCTCTCACTCATGTGTTTGAACTCAGGATTCTAGTTTCAAGTTCAGAGTGTCGCCATCAAACTACACATGAAACCCTCATGTTACAGTCACACTTCTCCAGATATACCTCAGATTACTAATTAATCACATGGCATGACTCTGGATAATGTCTCCACCAACCGGTTCCCTGCTTGGCTCCACAAGTGCATCGTGTGAAATCTTCCAGACCATCTTTCTTAAACATACACTCTAACTTCACAAACATTAAAGTGCTCGTTCCCTTTGTAAGCAGTCAGTGGTCCGTTTGATCAGTCCCCTGCTCAACAGTGCAGGGAGTCCCTGGACCCAGCTCTGGTGCCAGGCAGAGGCCAGCAATTGCCGATGTGACCACGAGGAGGCGGTGGTGAGCAGCTTTGTCCAACCACTGACAATCTTGCGAGCCGACTACAATGATGGTGTGTGTCTCGAGTAGAACCCAGCGTAGCGGTTAGTGCAACAATGTTACAGTCCCAGCATCCCAGGTTCGAATCCCACACTGTCCGTAAGGAATTTATACGTTCTCCCCGTGTCTGCATGGGTTTCCTCCCAACCTTCAAAACGTACCGGGGGTTATAAGTCAGTTGGGTCCAATTGAGCATCACCGGCTCGTGGGCCGGAAGGATCTGTTAGCTTCATCAATAGTTCACAGATTGTATCTAGAGAACTTCGCCCCTACCGTGTGTTCACGGTCTAAGCCTGGAGGATTGTGGGCAGCCGTATATCTAAATCAAACCTTCCTATGGTGATCATGGCACCTTCAGCCCTTCATGCCCATGCTGAACTTTTTACACAAATCCCATGGACCAGATCCACCACCTACCTTGTCTGTTTTAATGTATCTGTCTCTTAAACAGAGTGTTGTGTCTGATTCCATCACCTCCTCTGGCATGAGGTCTTATATCTAGGTTTAAAAAACTTACCTCTAAGATCCCCTTTAAAACTCCTGCCTCTCACTTATCTGCCACCTTAAGTAAGGTGCCATAGGAGCTCACTGGTTAGTAAAGAATTACTTAAGATGGTTTTAGTGGAAACAAAGTTGAAAACTACTGATTTAAACCTCTGTCTTCCCATTTTTGATAACCCTCCCCCTGGTGGTGTCCCTGTGCCAGTTGACTCTGTCCTTGCTGGGAGGGGCAGTGGGGTTGGGTCCTCACTGGAAGGGGGTGGGATCAAGAAGTGCCCTTAGAGCTGGGCTGTCAACGGTGCAGACTACACCCATTGTGCATTGGTGGGGTGGGAGGGGGATGGGGACCGATCAAGCATATTTTCTGAGACTGCATCCCTCATTGCTCCCACAGCCTTTATTTTCATGGTAACCTTCACACCCGTCCCCAAAATCTACTCTGTTCTTCCAATGTTTCTGTATGCCTGGAGTAGTTCACCCCCAACGTGTATTCACAGACTGTATCTGGAGTATTTCACTCCAACTTGTGTTCACAGACTGTATCTGGAGAAGTTCACCCCAAACATGTGTTCACAGACTATATCTGGAGTAGTTCACCCCCAGCGTGTGTTCACAGATTATATCTGGAGTAGTTCACCCCAAACGTGTGTTCACAGACTATATTTGGAGTAGTTCACCCCAAACGTGTGTTCACAGACTATATTTGGAGTAGTTCACCCCAAACGTGTGTTCACAGACTATATTTGGAGTAGTTCACCCCAAACGTGTGTTCACAGACTATATCTGGAGTAGTTCACCCCAAACGTGTGTTCACAGACTATATCTGGAGTAGTTCACCCCCAGCGTGTGTTCACAGATTATATCTGGAGTAGTTCACCCCAAACGTGTGTTCACAGACTATATTTGGAGTAGTTCACCCCAAACGTGTGTTCACAGACTATATTTGGAGTAGTTCACCCCAAACGTGTGTTCACAGACTATATTTGGAGTAGTTCACCCCAAACGTGTGTTCACAGACTATATCTGGAGTAGTTCACCCCAAACGTGTGTTCACAGACTATATCTGGAGTAGTTCACCCCCAGCGTGTGTTCACAGATTATATCTGGAGTAGTTCACCCCAAACGTGTGTTCACAGACTATATTTGGAGTAGTTCACCCCAAACGTGTGTTCACAGACTATATTTGGAGTAGTTCACCCCAAACGTGTGTTCACAGACTATATCTGGAGTAGTTCACCCCAAACGTGTGTTCACAGACTATATCTGGAGTAGTTCACCCCAAACGTGTGTTCACAGACTATATTTGGAGTAGTTCACCCCAAACGTGTGTTCACAGACTATATTTGGAGTAGTTCACCCCAAACGTGTGTTCACAGACTATATTTGGAGTAGTTCACCCCAAACGTGTGTTCACAGACTATATTTGGAGTAGTTCACCCCAAACGTGTGTTCACAGACTATATTTGGAGTAGTTCACCCCAAACGTGTGTTCACAGACTATATCTGGAGTAGTTCACCCCAAACGTGTGTTCACAGACTATATTTGGAGTAGTTCACCCCAAACGTGTGTTCACAGACTATATCTGGTGTAGTTCACCCCCAGCGTGTGTTCACAATCTGTATCTGGAGTACTTCACTCCAACTTGTGTTCACAGATGGTATCTGGAGTAGTTCACCCCAAACGTGTGTTCACAAACTATATCTGGAGTAGTTCACCCCCAGCGTGTGTTCACAGATTATATCTGGAGTAGTTCACCCCAAACGTGTGTTCACAGACTATATCTGGAGTAGTTCACCCCAAACGTGTGTTCACAGACTATATCTGGAGTAGTTCACCCCAAACGTGTGTTCACAGACTATATCTGGAGTAGTTCACCTCCAGCGTATGTTCACAAACTGTATCTGGAGTACTTCACCCCAACTTGTGTTCACAGACTATATCTGGAGTAGTTCACCCCAAACATGTGTTCACAGACTATATCTGGAGTAGTTCACCTCCAGCGTGTGTTCACAAACTGTATCTGGAGTACTTCACTCCAACTTGTGTTCACAGATGGTATCTGGAGTAGTTCACCCCAAACATGTGTTCACAGACTATATCTTGATTAGTTCACCCCAAACGTGAGTTCACAGACTATATCTGGAGTAGTTCATCCCAAACGTGTGTTCACAGACTATATCTGGAGTAGTTCACCCCATACAATGGTTGTGTGTAAGGGAGACCTGGTTAGACTCGTGGATATTCAGTAAAAAGAGGGATGCAGATCACATGCAGGGAGAGGTGATTTAGTTTAATTTAGGCATCATGTTCACAGCAGACGTAGAGGGGCGAAGGGACTGTTCCTATGCTGGCCAGTTTTCCATTCTACTTTGAAACTTGGTTTTCAAAGATTTTCTTTCCCTATGCCTTAGATCACACATGTCAAACTCTGGCCCGCGGGCCATATAATTATATTTGGCCCACAAGATCATTTCAAAAATGTATTAGAGGTGGCCCGCCCTGCAGCGAGAGCCGATGCTGTTTTTTGGTAATGTCACCCCCACCATCCTCCCCCTTCATTGCACATCCTTCCCCATTGTAACACGAGAAATTCTAACACGAGAAGTCTGTCGATGTCATCAGCCGGCAAGCCAGTTGGAAGGCTCCCCGCACAACCAGTCACTTCTCCCACCTGTCGAGCGGTGTGGCGGATGGGCGAGCGCCTGTGATTTCCTGTTGGCACAACGGGCATGGCAGGCTGCGCACGGCCCCCGGGCAGCATGAGCCCCGCGCGACTGGCACCAGACGGCCCTTCCACAGCGCAAGCGCACTTCTCCCGGTCGCCACGGCCTTCAGCGCTTGCACCCGCGCGGACCCCAGGGACGGCTGGTTCGGCCCTGCACGTGAAGAGAGAGATGGTGGCTGTCTGCAAACGCTGATCGGCAGCGCGCTGGGCCTGAGAGGGTGGGTAAGCAGGGGTGGGCAGAGGGTGTAGGTGAGGAGTAATGGGCAGGGGAAGTTATGGTGGTGCGAGGGGCAGTTAGGGGGAGGGATGAGTAGAAGGAGGGGTGGATAGGGAAGAGGTAAAAGGGGAGGGGCAGGGTGATTAGAGGGTGAGAGACGGGTAGAGGGAGGAACAGGTTGAGGGGAGAGGCAGTAGAGGGGCGTGTATAGGATGGGGTGGGTAGAGGCAGAGCGAGTGGAGTGAGGGGTGAGTAGAGGTTGGGTAAAGGACTGGTCAGGTAGAGGGATAGTGGGTCGAGGGTGAATAGAGGCCTAGAGCCTGAGGAGTGAGCAGGAAATGCTGAGTCCTGATGCAGGCCAAAATGGACACAGCCTGTGAATGCTGACTACATCTCCACAGGGACCAAATAGGTTTCCCTCAGGTCAAGCAAAGGGTGAACTTGAGCTACCTACTCCTGACCTGTAACATTATCCTCCTAAAGTTATATCCTAAAGTTTAACATTACATATGTTGAAAGAAGAGAAAACATGCAGATGTTGTTGAAAAATTTCAATAAACATTTAGTTCGGCCCTCGACTTAGTCCAAGTTTTTAATTTTGGCCCTCCGTGAATTTGAGGTTGACACCCCTGCCTTAGATGCTCTGTGATTAGTAAGGGATTACTGAAGGTGGTATGTGAGTGGAAAGAAAAACATTTGAAAACCACTGTTTTAATTGTACCTAATTGACTCATTATATGCACATACCTCCAAAGGAATGAGCCCATGGCAATTTTTCTCAAGCAAAATATTTCAGTAACAATTGGGTCTAGAGCAGTGGTCCCTTACTAATCAGAGTACCTATGACATAGGGATTACTTAAAGTGGGATGTGAGTGGAAAGAAACAATTTGAAAACCACTGATTTAGAGGAATGTGGATCAAACTTAGGCTAATGGGACTAGTTTGGGTCAAGAGCTTGGTCAGCATGGACATTCCAAATGAATAGTCCCTTAACTTACAGCTATGTCCCTTTATCAAGGCTGTCCTTAAACTGTAATCATAATTAAAAAAGACAAATCCCATTAGTGTGTGAATAATTAGAGGTTATTATTTGAGATTCTGCCCAAAGGTAGCAGTGAGAAGAGCTTTTGACCAGGGTGATGAGGGTCCTTGATGATGTTGGCTGCCTTCCTGAGGCAGTGCCTTGCAGCGACTACTTGGAGGAAGGGAGGTCAATGCCCATGATAGATGTGGCCAGGGTTGGTCACCTTCTGCAGACTTCAGCGATCCTGGATACTCGAGTCGTCAAAGTCAGTACACTTTTCACACCAGTGGAAATTCGATAGAGTGTTCAATGACATGCTGAATCACCTCGATCAAACTTCTTGAACTTATTCCAACAGTATCTGATCAATGGGTGAATGGGAGCAGGGAGAGAGGGAGAAGGTGGACAAAAGAATGGAGTAGTTGCAAAATGCAGAAGAGGAGGGCAGGCCTGGCAGTAAGGGAGAGACAGAAGAACATTGAGCTAATATCACAGCTGGTCAACTGATAGAGATACACATCAGGCAACCTGAAGCTGTGGCTTTCAGTATTGAGACAGCAGATGTAGCCAGATGGCACCAGACATCCACACAACCTGCCTTCTCTTGTGTTCCGAGCCTTGGGCTGTTCTGGAGTGCTGACCTTGACGGGGCTGTGGGACAAACTGGGCTCTGGTTGTGGGAGCTGGCACATAGCTGAAAGGCCGAGTGTCCTCCTTCTGACTGACTGGTGCTGTGCAGGGTTTGGCCTTGGGTGAATGGGTTGTGACTGCTGTTCCTCTTGTTTCTGTTTGAACAGTTCCTTCATTCTGGGGTTTGGTGAACTCAGCCTGGAACCTGTGTTCAGTTGGGAAGAGACAGTCTCCCATCAACGTCGAGACCACCCATATGATCTTCGACCCCTTTCTCACTCCGCTGCACATTAACTCGGCAGGACGGAAGGTAGGTGCTTGTAGGTCCCACCCTCCTGCGCTCTCAGTTTGAGTCTCTTGTGGTGGGCAAAGTCCTGCTTCACACCTTGCAAAGGGAGAGTGAGCTCACACCTCCCACATTCAAAGCCCCCCACCACCCCCCCCAAGCTAACTATTGATCATCTGCAGAGAAATAACCCCCCCACCTGTCCAGTGGGGCCCCACCTGGAGAAAAACTGCTCCAACACAAATTAACCGCTTGTGCATTCCTCTTCCAAACTTGGTTCCATTCTCTTCAATATCCCTTCAGAATGGCAGCACAGAGCAGATCAAGGTGAAGGGATGGGGCCAAGCAAGAGGGGTGGACAAAATGAGGGCTTTTAATTTCTGAGTAGCTTGGACAAGGAGAAGTCAAAGAGGGTTTCCACATAAACAGCAGAGCATTGAATCTGAAATGACTCGTTTTTATCTGCATTCCTCGTGGTAAAGAGCGGCGAGTTCAGGAAGGTGGACAATCTAGAGCAGATCAGTCAGGGAACCAAACAGCAGGGGAAAGGCCGACTAGGAGGGCTTTTGGGCTGGTCCCATTCTTTTTTTTTAATTTAGACATACAGCACAGTAACAGACCCTTTCGCCCCATGAGCCTGTGCCGCCCAATTAATCTTCAACCCCTGTAAACTTTGGAGGGTGGGAGGAAATCGGAGCTCCCAAAGGAGACTCACGTGGTTTCAGGGAGAATATACAAACTCCTTACAGACAGCACCGGATTCAAACTCGGGTCGCTGTTGCTGTAATACAGTTTTGCTAACCACGCCACCCTTTAATTGGTCTATCCCTTTATCTGTCCAAACAGTTTGAAGAAGGAGAAGGCATTAGATTTCATGGGATGCTGAAAGATGGACAAATCCCCAGGACCAGATGAATTATATAATAACCATATAACAATTACAATACGGAAACAGGCCATATCGACCCTTCTAGTCTGCACCGATTTAAGTGAACCCCACTAGTTCCACCTACCTGCTCCCTGCCCATAACCCTCCAACACACTACATCCATGTACTAATCCAATCTCCTCTTAAATGACAAAATTGGCCCTGCTGCAATCACTTCTTCCAGAAGGTCATTCCACTCAGCCACCACTCTCTAAGTGAAGAAGCTTCCTCTTATGTTACTTCTAAAGTTTTGCCCCCTAACCTAGGTTATTACAGGAAGCAAGGGAGAAGTCAGCTGGGGTCCTGATGGAGAACTCTACATCTCTGTTAGCCACAGGTGAAGTGCAGGAAGACCAACAGGAGAGTTTATGCTGATCCATTTTTTAAGCAGGTATAAAGCCGGGGAACTGTAGGCCAGTGGGCCTTGCATCAGTGGTGGGGAAACTACTGAAGAAAACACGAAGGGATAGGATTGAGGTAGATTTGGAAAGGCAACAGCTAATCAGGGAAAGTCTGGTGGCGAAATCCTGCCTGATAATTTGAGTTTTTTGAGAAGGTAACATGACTGATCAAATCAAGGCAAATGGCGCCCCCGACTCAATGTGGCTCACGATCCGAAAACAAATGACTTCAGTTGCTAAAGACCTGAATTCCCTCTGCCCAGACTCTGAATTCCAATGAACCTCTCTCCAGCTCCCCTCCTACCCGTAAAGAGAGGGTCGTCATTGAGGTGCAAGGTCTGGGAATTAACCAATTTAATTGTAGATTAAATTTAATGCTAACATTAAGAATCAAGATTGTAATATTGGCTTTAGTCTGACATAAGGAGATTGCCAGTGCCCCTTACAGTCAGAGAAAGTGAGGCAGAAGAGAGTTCCCACATCGTCACTGAGTGTCCGTGGATTCACCTCAATGTTCCAACGGCCTCTGCAGCCACACAAACTTCAGTCCAAACTATCGGCAACCTGAACTCCAGATCCAACCTCTGACACGATCAGGAAGCTTTCAGCACCCTTGGAACTCTCTCACATCCCGGTTCTAATACTGTACCCCCTTCACCCAGTCTCGAGCTAGTCTCCAGCAGTCCGCAGCCTGGTGTGAGTCCTTTGACCGCTGCAGCCTGTGTGGATTCCTCGCCTCGAGTCACCTACAGCCCCACCACCTGTGTGTGTTCTTCTTCCCCAGAACCCCCTCGCTGGTCCTCCATCATGGTCACCATCCCGTGGGTCATCTCTGCTTCTCCTTCTCAAATGGGGGAATGTTCTCTCCATTTTCTGGCACCGTGCTTTGTTATTCCAACAAATTCACAACTCACGGGTGTAAATATGTGTATGGCAGATGATGGAATCTTGCACCTGTTCAGCAGTGTATATGAGGACAGTCATTCAGTGCTGTTTATAGTGTGATTAATTGTTGAGCTGTGGTCACCTTGGATTTCAGAAAGCATCTTTTGAGAAGCAAACCTGGCTGGAAACGTGCTGGGAAATGAAGGGAGCATGCTGATAAATTACAGGCCCCTGAATTACAGCCGAAAGCAGCCATTCTCAACATTTCCTTTGGGTACATAAATGTGTCCCGGCCCCTTTTGAGAATGGTTGGTCTAGTTGGAGGTAATAGACAGGTGGAAGCAAGGAAAGGTTAAGGAGGAGAGGGACATTTGTGCATTGGGACAGCACAGAAACAGGGCCCACCTCCTCATGCTGTTCTTTTTGCCCTTCTACACATTTTCCCATTGAACTGCCTAGCTAAATGTTCCTTAACCACTGTGCTGTTGTGATCCCACCACCTCTTCTGGCAGCTTGTTCCAGATTGGAGCTGCTCCCCATGTAAAATACTTCCCCCTCGGATCCCTTCTAAATTTGAGTTGGTGGCAGTGTTGCGGTGGGTGCAATGCGTTGATGCGGTATTGCAGCTGTCTGCATTGATGCATTGGAATGATGCAGTGTAACCACAGCAGTTCAGTAATGCATTCCAACTGTGTAACATAACAATTTGGTGCAATTCTGCAGTACAATGAAGTGGTGAGACTGAGCAGTGCAGTGATGCATTGCAGAGATTTGTTGCAAAGATGCTTTGAAACTGCTCGGTTCAATGTCAGTGCAGCTGAGTTGTCCAGTTCCTGCTCTCCACGATCGCATAGTTCTTTAACTTTTGTTCACACGTTCCCAAAAACATCTTTTCTAGGACAGAGGTACATTAATTACCCTGCAGCTAGAAGATTGTGCCAACAAGGAGGAACTGTATGAAGACAGCTGGCCAATAATTCATTTCTTCAGATACATTTTTCCAATGCCGCTTTACAGCGATAAACATGTCTCACTGTAAAGTGCTCTGTAGTCATAATCAAATCTGTCTTATCTTGGCATTTTTTAGACACACTGTTTAGCACTCAGCACGTGACATTGGGGCTTTCTGTCATAACAGAACAATCAGCTCCAAAGTGATATTTCTGTTTGATTAATGAAAATCTATTTGTGTAAGGATGCAGTTGACATGTACCCTGCCAGTGTCTGGGTCCACATTTCCAATGCAATTTTCTGGGCTGAACATTGGGAGCTCTGCAAGGCAGGGACTGGTCCTCGGGGTTACCTTGACAGGCAGATCGTACCTGCACTGACCTTACTGGGAGATAGAAAGAAAGATCCCAAATCCTGGGCTCCTTGGATGATGGGCATGCAGGAAAACATTGATTGGATAAAGGAAGGTTCCAACAGACGTTCAGAGATGAAGAGTGAGAGAATTAAGAGAGGAATTTGAGATTGTCAGCACAGAAACTGGCCCTTTTTTAAACAAAACACACAACTCTACGCACAACTATAAACTAAATACATTAAAAGAGAAAAACAATTTTCAATAAGCAGTAAATCAGTACCGTCCCTCTGTATGTACAATTTACATTTTCAATTTAAAATCCCTTTGTTACTATCTACAAAGCGCTTGATCCCCTGGGAGGCCCACCATTCCCAGAACCCAGACACCGACCCTTCGGACACCGTGAGCTCCAACTCTCTAATGATACATGGGCCTTGAAAGAGGGGCAGGCAGTTGCCTTGCCCTGAATCCTCAACTGCCCATTGCCTCGACCCATAAATGGGCAGTTTGACTAGGCCCAGCAGCAACTCACAAGGACGCCACTCCCCACACCCCCCCAAATGCCAGGTAACCATAAATCAGGAGCGTGCAGCCAGAACTTGAGGAGCAGCCCCTTCAGGTACAGAATCTGGCCTTTCAGCTGGACGCCAATGCTAACCGAGCCAGTTACCTGGAGGGATCTATGTTTGGTGAGGGGTGGGGGGAAGGGAAGGTGAATGGGCTGCTCAGTTCTGGACAGTGTTAAGCATCATGAGACTTGCTGGAAAGCACTCTCCCCAGCTTGGGGCTTGGAGATAGCTGAGGAGAAGACCAAGGGTTTCAGGAGCTGAGTCTCTTGCTGGAGGAACTCCAGCCCCAACCTTGCACCCATGGTGTTTGATGTGAAACATGGAAATCTGCAGACACTGAGATTGTAGTAAAATCACAGAAATTCTGGAGGAACTCAGCTGGTGTCACAGCGACAATAAGAGATAAAGATATATTACTGACACTTTGGGCATGAGCCCTTCTTCAAGGGATGAGGAAAAAGCAGGCAGGCGCCTGAATTAAAAGACTGGGGAGAAGAGAAGAAAGGACAGGGGGAGACAAAAAGTTATGATTGAACATGGATAGGAGGACAGGAGAGGAAAGGTGAGAATTGATCGGAGGAGGGGAGGGGGATGAATAGAGCTGGGGGGGAAAAGAGACAGGAAAAAGGAGAGAGAGGGACGTGGCTGTGGAAGCAAGTCTGAGCAAGTGCCTGGTCATAGTCCTTGAGTGCAGACTGAGAGGAATGAGAGAGGTTTTCACACAACTCCCTTCAAAGAGAGGAGAACCTCCTCAGGGTTGGCATCCCATGGTGTTTGAGCTCAGGCCCGAAACATCGGTTATATATCTTTGCCTCCTGTGGACTTGCTGAGTTCCTCCATCATTTCTGTGCACTTCCTGGCACCTGGTACCAGGGTCTGCCTCTTCCCTCTTCACAGCCTGACAGGTAGGAGAGGGAGGCATGGGAGTAAGTACATTACAAACCAAGTAAAAATAATAATGTTGTTGAGCAATGGCTCCACTGTTCTCAGACTGAGAGCACATTGCCTTTTGAGTCTTGAAATTCAATTGAATTTCCGGTCATTTTTTCTTACTGATTTTTCACTCACAGGCCATCATTTACCGCTTGTTATTTGTTGATTTTTTGACAGATTATGAAATAATACACTGGTAAGGATACAGAGGAGTGTCACAAGAACATTCCCAGGCCTGGCAGGCTTTAGTGATAAGGAATGACTGGATAGGCTGGAGCTTTTCTCCCTGGAGAGTAGGAAGCTGAGGGGGGGGGGAACCTTTTCGAGGCGTATAAAATCATGAGGGGTGTGGATAAGGTAGATGGGTCACAGCCTGTTTCCCAGGGTCAGGGAGTCTAAAATTAGAGGGCACAGGTTTAAGGTGAGGAGGGAAAATTTAAAGGAGACTTTTTTTTTCCACACAGGATGTGTGGAACAAGCTGCCGGGGGAGTGGTCGAGGCAGGGGTAATTACAGTGTTGTAAAAACATAGGGCAGGGACATGGATATCAAATGTGAGCAGTTTTTGGGCTCCTCGTTTAGGAAAAGATGTGCTGACATTGGAGAGGGTTTGGAGGAGGTTCACTAAGATGATTCCGGGAGTGAAGAGGTTATCAGATGAGGAGCGTTTTGACAGATCTTGGCTTATATTCGTTGGAATTTAAGAGAATAATGGGGGTATCTCATTGAAACGTTTGAATGTTGAAAGGCATGGACAGAGTAGATGTAGAAAGGTTGTTTCCTGTGGTGGGAGAGTCTAGGACAATGGTTCTTAACATCTTTCTTTCCACTCACAACCCCTTAAGTAATCCTTTACTAACCACAGAGCACCTATGGCATAAGATTAAGAGGGTATGTAAGTGGAAAAAGAAAGGTTGAGAACTAATGTCCAGGACAAGATTGAAGGGCATCTGCTTAGAACAGAGATGCATATGCCAGAAGGTGGCAAATCTATGGAATTTGTTGCCACAGCATCCACAGGAAGTAAAGGGTTACCAGTGTTTCAGGCCTGGGCCCTTCATCAGGTACAAGTTCCTATGGATGCTGCATGACCTGCTGAGTTTCTCCAGCACATTGGTGTACTCCACTCAACCCTAGCATCTGCAGACATTCCTGTTTAACTCCAAAGGCAGCTGGATAGTGAAGGTTTTGAAGAACTTGGGCAAAATGCAGGCATAAGGTAGCCCTCTTGGCTGGCATTGAGAAGTTGGGCAGAAGGGCCTCTTAAATCTGTGACTGTTCTTCACTGTCTCTGGCCTGACCCATGATTTCAAGGGCAGGCATCATGTACAGCTGTAACACAGATTGAAGTGTTGAACACAAGAAGGCTTTATCATTCTTATTTATTATTTATAAGCTAAATAATTGATGAAGCTTCTTGTGCATTGTACCACCTTCTGTCAGCCTTGCCAGTGGATCTCTCCCCAGCTGGCCAGACCACCATGGACAGAGTCTGCCTGCCACACATCCAGCAGGACGTGGGTGGTATCCTTATACATCCCAGCTCACCAGTTCCCTGCTCCCGCCCCACACCACCCACCCCCACCACCCCCCCCCCACCCAAAGCAAATGGTCTGCATCAGCTCCACTCTGGCCAGCGTTCCGAGGAGCTGCCCCAGCCATCGGCACCTCACCCAAACAGAGCCTCGGCTCCTGTAACACTGGTTGTTCTTGTCCTTCCAGGTTGGGTTTGGAGAGGTTTGTTGCCTCTTACAGGAGAACCAGGGATCATAAAGTCATCTTGCTGTGCAGCATCGATACAGGCCATCGTGTCTTGACTGACCATCGTGCCTGTCTGCACTAACCCCACCTGTCTGCATTAATTCCCTCTCCCGTGATACCCTGCTCATACCTGACCAGACTTCTCTCTGTTCCTGCCTCCTCTGGAAGCTCATTCCAGGAGGGCCCGAGAAACCAACCTGGCAAATCACAGAGGAGGGGGCCCATAAACTTTGAGCAGAGTCCTAAAGGAAGCCACAGCCAAAACAAATGGTTAAGAATGGCTGGGCTAGAGCTCTTTACTCACAACTGATCTATTGTGACAGAGGGTGGAGGGGGAAAACGATCATTGAAAGATATAAATCAAACCTCACTCCACACAATTCCTTCTTCTCGATCATTCACTAGACAAAGGTCCCTACAAATCAAGGAGCCATCAGCCCCTTTCCAGGTATTTTTCAGACGGCTCGGTTAGCTTAGCACAACGCTGTCACAGCACCAGTGACTGGGTTCAAATCCCACACCATCTGTAAGGAGTTTGTACTTTCTTCCCCTTGAGGGTGGGTTTTCCCCAGGGGCTCCGGTTTCCTCCCACCGTTCGAAATGTAACGGGGGTTATAGGTTAATTGGGTGTAAGTGGACAGCACTGGCTTGTGAGCCGAAATAGCCTGTTATGTGCTATATGTGTAAAATTTAAAAATGTAAATTAAAATAAATATATTTTTTAAAGGAGGCCATTTGGCCTATCGAGTCTGTGCCGGCACACTAATTATTCCCATAACCATCCTCCCCCACCCCCACATTCCCATCAACTCAGCCCCCAGAATCCACTCACACACTGGAGGCAGATGACAGCAGCAATTGACCCACCAACCTGCACATCTTGGTGGGTGGGGATCCGTAAATGAGATTGTTTCAGACAGCGTCCAGAGGCAGACCCCAGGGAAAAATGGATAGAAAGCAGAGCTCTGAAGAGAAATTATTATGAAAGTCAAAGCATTTTCACCATATTGATCTGTTCACACACCAACAGTGCAACATGGTTACATGACTGTACTGAGGGGGATCACTGTGGGAGGGGCAGTACTGAGGGGAGGGTCACTGTGGGAGGGTCAATACTGAGGGGAGGGTCACTGAGGGGGGAGGAGAAGTACTGAGGGGGGGTCACTGGGAGGGGAAATATCGAGGGGAGAGGTCACTGTGGGAGGGACAGTACTGAGGGGGTAACTGGGAGGGACAGTACTGAGTGGAACTGTGGGAGGGACAGTACTGAGGGGAGGGTCACTGTGGGAGGGGAATATTGAGAGGGAGAGGTCACTGTGGGAGGGGCAGTTCTGAGGGGGTAACTGGGAGAGACATTACTGAGGGGAGGGTCATTGTGATACGGGCAGTACTGAGGGGGATCACTGTGAGGGGAAATACTGAGGGGATTATTGTGGGAGGGGCAGAACTGAGGGATCTGTGGGAGGGGCAGTATTGAGGGGAGGAGTCACTGTGGCAGTACTGGGGGCACTGTGTGAGGGGCAGAACTGAGGGGGGTGACTGGGAGGGACAGTACTGAGGGGGGTCACTGTGGGAGGGGCAGTACTGAGAGAGGGACAGTGCTGAGGGGTCACTGTGGGAGGGCCAGTACTGAGGGAGGGGGAGAACTGAGGGGTGCCTCAAGGTGCTGACTCCAGCATACCAATTGTTTTGGTGAGAAGTATGTCCTGTGTAGATATATTCATGGCAGATCTCATATACATGGTGCACATGCTCTGCGTGGAATAAATAGTACACACAGTGCCACAATGTATTTACTGTACACATTTCATTCACACTGTACAGTGTAGGATGGTTTAAACAAGTGCTTTCGATAGTCTAGCCACTGTTTTATGCCACAACACCTTGTGTGGTTTATGAGGTTCATACAATGTGGTCTGTTTACATAGTATATTTTTTGATTATGGGAAGAGTACATGGCCAGTATGGTGTATTGGGTATATATGATTTCTATATAATTTGTGAAGTGTATATGATCTATACAGTCTGTGGTGTATTTGTAAACTGTATCCATAGAGTCAGTGATGGGAGACAATGTCTGTGTGGAAAGTGAGTGATGGAGAAGAGAGTCTGTAAGGAGAGTGGGTGATGGGGGAGAATGTCCATTAGATGTGTGTGTACATCTGTATGTGTGTGAGTGATGTGTGTGAGCATGTGTGCATACATGTATGTGTGTGTGTCTGTGTGAGTATGTATCTGCATGTGAACATGTGTGTGTTTATGTGTGTGTATGCATCTATGTGTGTTTGTGCATGTATGTGTGTGTGTATGTTTGTGTGTGTGTGTGCACTTCAGTCACCACCTGAATATCACTCTGGCCTTTGTCTCGGCAATGAGAACTTCAGCAGGTAATGTAAGGTGGTTATAACCATCCGATCAGTTGTGAGAGATGAATCAGAGTGCGAGTTGTGTGAGAAGCCAAGCCTTGCATCTTTTGTTAGCCAACCTGTTAAAATGAGAGATGCAATTCTGTGCACACAGCCAATAAATTGCCTGGGTGTCACAGACAGATAGGGACATTCAACGTGTGCAATTAGCTGGTGCTATGGTAATGGAGATGTGTCAACTCAGCCTCCATAATCTTCCATCAAGCCCAGTGCAGTTTCTGAGTCTGTCACCCATTCACTGCCTCCAGACAGACTGACACACGGCCCAGCATCAACTCCATTTGTCCCATCATCTCACGGCCAATGCGGGACATTCTGTGGAGCAGTCTCCAGCATAGCGTAGGGAACACAGCACAATCCTGCAGATAACAATAACGTGGAACATCTACAGCACTGTACAGGCCCACAGTTTTGTACCGAAGTAATGACCTACTCTAACAGCTGCCTAGAATTTCCTTATCGCATAGCCCTCCGTTTTTCTCAGTTCCATGTACCTATCTAATAAACTATTAAAAGATCTCGTTGTCTGTACCTCCAGCCCCGTTGCTGTTAGCGCCTCCCATGCACCCACCTCTCTGAGAAAACTTACCTCTTGCATCCTCCCGTACTTACTCCCAAGCAACTTAAAATTTCATCCTCTGACCCCCTCAAACCCTCTTTCTCCTCCCCTTCACCCACCTCCTTAAATAGCTTAGCCATCAGGAACAACGCCTCACTTTCCATTCCATCTATGGACCTCATAATTGTGAACACTCTGCACATGAGGTCCACAAGATTCGGGGAGGCTCAGATAAGATGAACAGCCAGCGCCTTTTTCTCAGGGCGGAAGTAGCAAACACCAGAGCTCATCTGTGCAGAGGAGGGAGGAAGGTTTCGGGGAGATGTCAGGGGTATGTTTTTTTTACACCGAGAGTTGGAGCCTGGAATGCCTTGGTGGAGGCTGAAAAATTAGGAGGAAACATGATAAGGGACGTATTATTTATTGACGTAGCGGAGGAAGAGTTGGGGGGCCTTTTAAACAGAGGCGTACAAGTCATTGAGAGGCGTTGATCGTGTGGATGGCCAGAGGGCTTTTCCCAGGGCTGAAATGATTAATGTGAGGGGGCAGAATTTTAAGGTGATTGGGGAGTAGGTACAAGGATGGGGGGGATGTAAGAGGAACATTTTCACACCAAGAGTGGTGGGTGCATGAATTGGGCTTCTGGCAATAGTGATGGAGGCAGGGGCAATGGGATCTTTTCAGGAACTATTAGACAGGCACATGGATGAAAGAAAAATAGAGGGTTACGAGGTAGGAAAAGTTTAGTGTTTTTTGTTAGGAATAAATGGGTCAGCACAACATCGAGGGCCGAAGGGCCTGTACTGTGCTGTCGTGTTCTATGTTCTCGTCCTCCTGCTGCTGAGAGAACAAGATCAGTGTGGCTCACCTCCCCTCAGCTGGGACATGACTCCCACCCCTTCTAAAAGAAGGAAGGGGGGGGGGGGGAAACGATTCATCTCCAGCAGCCTGAAGGACATTTCTATCAAAAGGAAGCTTGTGAGATCTTCCTGTGCACAGACAGGCTTCAGTGCACCAGTGGCTGACCTACGCAGAGAAGTCCACTCATACCAAAAACACCTTCAGATATCCTGTGGTGGAAACTCAGCAAAGCAAACCCAGTCATTAAGTGGGTCCTGACCTGAATTCAAACTAATCTCCTTTGGAGAAAATGATAGCAATCTAGGCTCCCCATGGATCAGCAAACAGATTTATTCTCTCACGAATTTGGTTTGACAGGAATTATTGAAATTACAGCTTTATCTCTGATGGAAACTCACAGTCAAATAGACAACAACAGCTCTGTCTATTCCATCCTGGTCCTTCCCCCTAATTCTCATTTGGCAGAATCCTGTGCATCCATTGTAATGAACCAATTTCAGCCAATCTCCCTTCCCTTCATTCCTGTTGGGAAAATCCCACCTTCCCATTCACTTCCTTTGGATCAAATCCCAGTGGATTGAATTCCTTTTCACTCCTTATTGGGTAGACAGCACGGTTAGTGTAGCGGTTAGCTTAACACCATTGCAGCTCCAGCAACCCAGCTTCGAGTCCAGTGCTGTCTGAAAGGAGTTTGTACATTCTCCCCCTGTCTGCGTGGGTTTCCTCTGTTTGCTCCAGTTTCCTCTCACCCTTCAAAACTTACTGGGGTTGAGAGTTAATTAGGATATTTGGACAGCACGGGCTCGTGGGCCAAAAGGGCTTGTTACCGTGCTGTATGTCTAAATTTAAATTTAAAATTAAATCCATAAAATTCTTAAATTCTTAAATCCTCCAAACCTTAAGGCTCTGTTTCCCAGTTCTAGAAAGAATACAGAGAGGGTTCAATTTAGACACAGTGCATAGGATAAATGAATAAGAGTGACGCTTTGCCTGGTTTTTTTTTAAAAAGCACAAAGATGGTATTATTGAAATGGTGATAGATTGGAAAACAGGGATGTACAAATGGTGTCCTTGTACATCGCTGCTGACAGCAGACAATGGCCTCCACTGCGAGAGGCTTTGAGCAAAGCAAAAATATCTTGCTACAATTGTACAGGAAATGAAAAACTGCTAACCTATTAAGGACCCATCACACCCCAGTCACACTCCCTTCTCCTCCTCTCATCAAGATTCAAGATTGTTTTATTGTCATGTAATTGTACAGAACATATAACATCACCACAAAATTGCCTCCTGCCTGCCATAAGGAAAAGAGTCACCATTCATGTTGCCTGGTGCCCATTACGGTACAAGATAAAGGGAAGCAAAAGAGAGTCCCCTCAGAGTCACTGTGGATTTGCTTCAAGCGCTCCTGCACAGACCCCCATTCGATTCATCGGCAACCCGAGCTCCCAATCCAAACCTCTGACACCATCAGGAAGACATCAGTGCCCAAGGCCCTTTGGGACTCTTTCGTGCCCTCAGTGCTCACTGTAATCCCTGCTCCGATGACTGGTTCCCATGAGCCCGTAGCTCGGTTGGGTCCAAACCACAAGTCATCCACAGCTCGTGTGGGGCCTGTAGAAGGTGCCTGAGTTTTAAAAACACTGACGTCCAGATTCAAGGACACATTTTCTTAAATATGGGTTGATTTGCCTGGATGACATATAAAACAAGGCTTTTCACTGTGCACATCACCATCAAAGTAAATAAAAACCTGCAAATCTGTAATAAGAGCAGAAAATGTTAGAAAAAAATTAGCAGGACAGACAGCATCTGTGGGGAGAGACACAGCGTCAACGTTTCAGGTGATGGAGCATCAGAACAAGGAAAGGATTCATTTGAAGTGGCAGAAAAGTGGGACCGGAGATGACACAGGCAATATCTATGAGAGGATGAGATCAGCATGGGAATGGGATGGAGAATTAAAGTCTTACAGACACCAGATATCTGATTGTTCCCCATCCCACCGCCCCCCCCCCCCCCCAACTATGGACTGAGCAGAGGGAAAGGCCCACCAAAGCAATCACCCAATCAGGGTTTAGTAAACACAGAGATACTGGTGTCCATAGGAGGTTAAGGTATGTGATCGATATTTCAGGCCTGAGCCCTTCTTCGAGGAATGAGTAGGAAGCAGACAGGTGCCTGAATTAAAAGGCTGGGGAAGAAGGGAAGAAAGAACAAAAGGAGGAGAACAGACAAAATGGGATGATTGGACGTGAAAAAGAAGACTGGACAGGAAAGGTGAGAATTTATAGGGGGAGGGGGTGCCTCTGTGAATGCAGAGCTACAGGAGAGGGGACAGCCTTTTCTTCCCTTCTCCCCCAGCATTTTAATTTAGATGCCTGCTTGCTTTCTGCTCATACCTTGAAGAAGGGCTCAGGCCCAAAACGTCGGTTATATATATCTTAACCTCCTATGGACGCTGTGAGACCTGCTGAGTTCCTCCAGCATTTCTGTTTTTTTACATCTGGGTTTGGTTTCTCCCGCGTTGAGGTAACCACATTGCAAACGTTAGCTTGGAAGGGGTGCAGGTGAACCCCTGCCTCACCTGCAGGGACTTTGTGTCACTGGATTGTAGGAAGGGAAGAGGCGAAAAGTGGTTGTGACCTCCCATCTCTCATCAGCCCCCTGCTCTGATCTAATGAAGTGAGATGAGGAACTAATTTACAGAGCAAGGTGAAACAGGTTCGGACATTATTCACTGGAACATCGGAGAATGGGGGGAGATTTGATGGAGGGATACAGAATATGAGGGGAATAGATAGAGTAAATGCAAACAGACTTTTTCCACTGAGGCTGGGTGAGACAAGAACTGGAGGACATGGTTTAAGGGTGAAAGGGAAAATGATTAAATGGAACATTAAGGAAGACCTTCTTCACACAGAGAGTGGGGGGAGTGTGGAACGAGCTGCCTGCTGAAGTGGTGAATGAGGCCTCATTTTGACATTTAAGAAAGATTTAGAGGGTACATGGATGGGAGGGGTATGGGGTGATATTGTCTGGACATAGGTCAATGGGAGCAGACAGAATCATAGTTCAGCAAAGACTTGATGGGCCAAAGGGCCTGTTTCTGCGCTGTCGTGCTCTGTGGTTCTTTGGTGAAAGAATAGGCAAGGATACTGGGAAAAGTCACCAAGACTATTGAAAGTGAGAAGCGACTCCAAGAACTATTCATCTATTTTTAACTCTCTGCTTGGTCTCTGTAACCTTTATGTTTAATTAAATATTTACCCTGCCACCATCGTGAATGAAAGCAAAATGAATGTCTTTCCTGTCTCTTTATTAGAAATTTCCACAATGCATCAGCCAGGGGAGTGTATTGAGATATTTCTGCATTCAGGCATTTGCTGAGAAAGTTTCTAGTGAAGCCTCCTGCGTACTTCGATAGACTGCACATCCCCAACATGCAGCCACTGGCCCACAGCCCTCCGGCTCACAAATTGGGCCCAATGGTCCGTCCGCAGGCCAGCTCAGTCTAAGCAAGATTGAGTCTGGGATGGCCAAACTGCTTTGGTTGTGGTCCACATACAGAAAAATACAAGGAGTCGCGGGCCAGACAATATTAAGCCCAGCAATTTTCAAACAGTTACACTCCAGGAAGGGTGCGGGTGAGCTCCGGGCCCGATGTCCCACTCACCCAGTGAAAATGCACGAGTAAAATGTTGCCTCTCCTTTCTTGGTGTTGTGATTACCACATGGCTGCCATTTGGCTTTCAAGGCAGGAGGTCCCTGCAAGTGGCCTCTCCTATATTACTGCAGCTTCTGCGGTGTCCCCCATTTTCACTGAGCTTGCTACGTCATGGTGCAACTGTGTGTCTGGTGGTACAACTGGATGGGTCGGCTGGGCTTGTTAGACTTGGTTGGCAGCCAACCCAAGAGAAGGAAAACTCTGATTTCAAACCCGGGAAGATCAAACTTATTAGGTTCATCAGGCCATCCATATAGGAGAAGGACACTCTGAAGTAACACCAATGACCCAAGGACCTGGCTGTCACCATCCCAGCAAGCTAGGCTGTGGCAGATAAACCCCAGGTGTAAAGGATGCGACCAGTATTGCACACACTGCACTCCACCTAAAAAAAATCCATTGTGCAGGCTCGAAGAAGTTCCCCAAGTCAATGATCCTTTGTGGATCTTTGTTCACAAAGTCAAGTGAAACACTCCAAGAAAAACTGTGTTTTTAGAGCAGAAAAACATTGTGTCATCGAAAATTCATTTTCTCTCAAAATAACTCCACAGCACTCCCAATCAGTTTAACTGCAGATGTTACAGTAGTTTATTGATGTGCTCACATATTACAGTGGACATTTCTGTAGCTGCTGCTCTCAAATTTATTTTAAATGAATACAATAAAACTTTCAGTCAAAAAGCTAGGTAGAAAATAACAGGAGAAAAGATCAAGAAAGGGACAAAGCCATCTCCAACATTCCTCCATAACTCTCAGTGAATACAGGTCATGGCCCAAGTGTCCACTTAATAATTATGATGTAATGTGTAAATGTGTAGATAAGCTAGTAAAGTTAACAAATTCCTTGCAAATCAAGCAAACGTACTTCCCCTTGACTTCTGTTAAAAAGTATTCATTTTCCCGCCATGTCTGAAATTTTCAGCATTTCTTTGATATTTCCGTCTTTTCAGCTCCGTTGTGTTTAATCAACTGAGGTAAATGTCTGGTTTTTTTTAACTCAGATAAACATTTTCAACGATGAGTAACATTTCGTAAGTCGGTCTAGTAGTTGTTCAAAATGGCAGGAACAGCAAGTGTTGAAACCAAGAAGTGTCACGGTATATACAGTTCAATTATTGTTAGAGACAATGCTCCAATGGGCCTTATTCCATTTTATTTTTAAATTCACCCTGGGCCACTTAAATAAGGGCAACGGGCCACAGTGGCCCCACAGTAGTTTGGCCACCCCTGTTGTAGACCATGAGTGGGCATCGTTTCCGAATATTACTCACCTCTCCCACTTTGGCACCGTGCGTTGGAAAATCTGGCGAGATCCCACTCCACTCTAGCAAGCACAGAGAGTCGGTCAGTCCCAAAGAGGGAGGAATGGTGGGGTGTGGAGGGAGTGTAACACTCTGTAGCCCGCAGATACCGGAAACCTGAAATTAAAAATGAGGAGAGGCCGGAAACACACAGTAAGTCAGGCGACACCTGAGGAGAGAGGCACTGGGGCGAACATTCCAGCTGGAAGGTCCTCTGTCGGAAATGCACTTTGTTACTTCTCTGCATTGCTGGTGCTGGCAGTCTTTTGTTTTTACCATGGTACAGGGCAGGCTCATCGCCCATCGATCATGTGCTAGCTCCTAGCAGAGCAATCGAGTTAGTTCTTCTTCCCTGCACTTGCCCATAGTCCAATGAAACACGAACGTCTGCAGACCCTGTGATTGTATTCAGAACACAGAAATGTTGGAGGAACTCAGCAGGTCCATTGGAGGTAAAGATATATTACCAATGTTTCGAGCCTGAGCCCTCCTTCAAAGTATGCGCAACAAAAAAAGGCAGGGGCTTGAATGAAATGGCGGGGAAGGAGCACAGACCAACAGATAAAAGGTGGTCATTGGTTAGAGATAAGAGGACATGAGGGGAAAGGTGAGAACTGAGGAGAAGGTAGCTCTGTGAATGCAGAGCTACAGGAAAGGAGACAGCCCTTTCTTCCCTTCCACCCTCTCTCACCCCCCCCCCCCAGACTTTTAACTCAGGTGCCTTCCTTCTCTCTGCTCATACCATGAAGAAGGGCTCAGGCCCAAAACGACTGTAATATATCTTAACCTTCTCTGGATGCTGGCAAACTGCTAAGTTCCCCCACTCTTTCTGTGTCTCCATAGCCCAGCCTGATGACCACTCTCCACCAGCTGGGTGCTGCAGAGCATCTCCACTTTGCCATCTGCAGACCCTCGCATCTCTCGTCCAGAACCTGTGTCACTGGGTGCTTGTCCCCACACCCCAGCAAGGTCATACCACTGGGCTGGGCCAGAGACCCCACTCTGAGCTCTGGTAGGAGGCCAGTAGATGGAGGCCTGGTCCCAGCCTGCACCCTGAGGTAGTTCTCCCAGCTCAGGGTCCAGTGCAGCATGGGGGCAATGGCACACTGTCACAGGAGTCAGATTGCCAAGGATCCCACCCAGGGAAGGTCATCTCGTTCCCATCTCATGGAAAGGCACCTTCTGTTAGACTGTCTTACTATAAGGCCTCAAAGTGGGGGTATAGTTGTGGGGAGATACTCTGGAGATTCTATTTCTGGGGTGAGAACACAGGGTTATCATTATGTGGAGAGAGAACACAAGGGGTTATAGTCATGGGGTGAGAACACAGGGTTATCGTTATGTGGGGAGAGAACACAAGGGGTTATAGTCATGGGTAGAGAACACGGGTTATCGTTATGGGGAGAACACAGGGGTTACACATGGGGAGGATCCTTTTTGATAGTGGTTTGGGGTGTCAGTTGAAAGGAATGAGGCAAAGAGCAACCTTCACGTCAGTGAGAGTTTATTGTCATATTCAAATGTACAGACACACCAACATTCATACGTTTCGCACCTACACGGGTAGGTAAGATACACCAATCACATACATTAAATTACCACATCAGGCAACGTTAGATAAACAGATGCTAAATATAAAAGTATAGATATATAAATATTCACAGTACATGTAAAAGAGTGATGTTTTGGTGGTGCAGACTGATTGTTGGTTGCCCCGGACTAGTTTATCATTCAGGTTGGGGTAGTGCAAGGAGATTCAAGAACCTGATAGAAGCAATGCGGACCTCATGCTTCTGAACCTTCTGCCTCAAGGCAGAAGCGAGACAAGAAAGCAGAGGTAGAGAGTTTCAGCAGTGGAGGAGCTGAGGTGGAGTGGGCTGGGGATTAGGTGCTTCAGTGCTTCCGACAGGAGCCTGGTGGCAGGGTCTCAGGATTGGGAACTTTCTCAGGCAGCAAGGAGGGCACAGCTGCCCACGAGCTCCCTCCTGACCTCCTCCACCACACACCCCTACATCCACGTGCAAACACCTGCATATGCACACACTCGCATGCATACCCATACTCTCGCACACACACACACACACACACGCACACACACAAATGCATTCATGCATGTACACACACACAAACCCCTACACCCACATACACAAAAACATAAACACACACACCCACACACACTCACATATACATGCACACACGTACACACACAAATGAAAACACACGTACACGAACTCATGATTGCGCATGTGTGCACACATGCACAAACACACATCCCTCAGTGCCACGATCGGCCACAGCAATTTCAGGTCATAATCAAATATTTAGAGCATGCAGAGCCTTGGATCATACAGTCAGCATTCAGTCACAGAACCAATTCGATTTTAAGCTGGGCAGATGAGAGGCAGCAGGAGGAGTTTCTGCCCACCTCCTTCCAGATAATATTCCACAAAATCTACCAGCAGCCTGCACCGAAGCAGCTTCACTCACTAAATGATTAAATTGCAGCAGAAGCTGGCAGCTGCGATCAGTCTCCCAGTGATCTGACTCCCTTCTCATTTGATTTAGTCTCTTTCAAGCTGAATTGTTTTGGAATTTCAATGATGAAAACGTTGGGTTTATTCAGTAGAGAAGTGATTCCTCTGGGAGAGAGGCTGAATCCATCTCAGCAAAGGATGACAGCTTGGCTCAGGGCAGATGGAGAGAAGCTCCCTTCACACCTACCCCTCACACACTCCTGGAATCCAACAAGGAGTGAAGTTTCTTTTACATCGTCCCATCACACACTCCCAGGATCCGACACAGAGTGATCTCCATCCACACCATCCCATCACACACTCACAGGGTCAGACACAGAGAGAAGCTCCCTTCACACCGACCCATCACACACTCCCCAGGTCCAACACAGAATGAAGCTCCCTCCATACCGACCCATCACACACTCAGGGTCAGACACAGAGAGAAGCTCCCTTCACACTGACCCATCACACACTCCCCAGGTCCAACACAGAATGAAGCTCCCTCCATACCGACCCATCACACACTCACAGGGTCAGACACAGAGAGAAGCTCCCTTCACACCGACCCATCACACACTCCCCAGGTCCAACACAGAATGAAGCTCCCTCCATACCGACCCATCACACACTCACAGGGTCAGACACAGAGAGAGGCTCCCTTCACACCAACCCATCACACACTTCCGGGGTCCAACACAGAGGGTACCTCCCTCTACACCGTCCCCTCACACACTCCCAGTATCAGACACAGAGCAAAGTCATGGTCTGCATCACTGGGAAGGAATTTGGAAGATAAAGAATCACTCCTGTTGCAAAAGTCTCGAAGACTGAAGGAGGATTTGTGTTAATGTTGTGGGGTGCTCTAATGGACTTTTCATGAAGAAGAGTTTACTCCTTTGGGAGCTTAACCCTGCTTTTTCAACAAGACTGATCGAGTAATTGGCTAGCAGCCTACCAGCTTTTTGCCTAACTTGCTCATTAACATCTCCAAGTTAGCAACTCCCCTGCCTGTTCCTTTGTTTGTTAACCTTAGTGGTTGGTTAACGAAGGTATTTCAAAGGCCTGAAAGCCTCAGCCTAACCTTCGGGAAGATTGTCAGGGAGCGAGCTCGCACAGCAGTCGGAGGACTTCCCTTCAACACAGAACATTCTCTGTCTCATCTTGGATTTTGCACTGCTTCAAATAGATATTACGCTCCAGCAGCAGCTTCGGCGGCCCCTGGGACCCCGAATCCTCTTGGACATGCAGTGAAGATCGACTTGCCCCCGACTATCAAAGCCGAAACTTCATCAAGGCACTGGTGAGGGTTGTTGGCCCCTCAGCCATAGTGGCAACTGCGAAGGTGGTCGGCCCAGGCCATCAGTAATGGGGTTGAGGTGGGTGGAATGGTTCTGCAGGTGGACCCTTTTGAGTACGCTGAGCAGCGGGTGATTCTGTCCAACATCCTGCCCACTATTCCTAATGATCTCCTTCTACCCCATTTGTGTCTTCTGGGGGTGGTACAGTCAGATATCTCCCCACTCCTGTTCAGCTTTCAGGAACCTGAACTAAGGCAGGTTTACTACTTCCGACATCAAGCGTTTGTGTTGCTGACAAAGGAGGATGAGTCTGAGGGGTGATTCCAGGTCCAATACAAGGGGAAGGTGTACCGGATATACTGGATGGTGGACCGTCTGCGGGCATCTGCCCCAAGCTCCAGAAAGTGAGTTCCATCACTAGCACTGATTCCCCTCCCCATCCCCCAGTTCCTATGGCAGGAGACGCAGGGGTGTTTATGTGAGTCACCTCAGCACCAATTCCAATGGAGTGGCCATTTTATTCCCCCCTAACTTCCAGCCGGAGATTCTGAAGGTCCAGAACCATGTTCCTGGATGCCTGATTTTCCTCGCCATGCGCCTGTTGTGCCGTTCCACTTTATTAACATGTACAGCTCCAGGACTGGCGTACAGCAGGCACACCTGTGTCATCAGATGCTAATTCTGTTGGATTCATTGGACTTGAGAGAATGTGTTATCCTTAGAGGGGATTTTAACTGTACCCTTGAAAAAGAGGATCACTCGGGGTTACAGCGTGACCAGGCATCAGTGAACAAGTTGAGGGAGCTTATCAGTTCCTTTCACTTAGCAGATGCCTGGTGGACCTTCCACCCTGACTCCAATGCCCTCACCTGGAGGTGTGCAGGAGGTCCCTCACACATCAACTGCCTTATACATCTCAAAGGCCTACCTTTCCAGTGTCATGGCAGCTTCCTTGAAGCCAATGTCATGATTGGACCACCACCTGGTGTGGGTGGATCTCAATCCACTGTGCACGAGGGAGGCATTTTAATAACCAGCTGAAGGAGGATGATCACTTCTGGGACTCTTTCTGGGAGTTCTGGGCCACTTGGAGAAGGAAACAGAGGATTTTTCACTCCTTGAGGCTCTGGTGGGATGGCCCACATCTGATCTTTCTGCCAAAGGTACACCAAAAGTACGACTAAGAGCCAGAATTCAGAGATTGTGAGATTGAGGGGGAGTTGCTTGACCTGGAGGCTCGACTCAGCAGATCTGCTGAGAACCAGCTCCTATGGTCCTGGTATCTGGAGAAGAAGGAAGCACTGGGGGGTCTTCAGCTTGAGAGGTCTCGGGGTGCATACGTGAGGTCAGGGGTCCAAATCCTCCAGGATTTGGACTATGCCTCGCCCTTCTACTCCCTGGAGAAGTGGCAGGGTGTCCGTCAGCAGCTCGAGGAGTTGTTCACTGATGACAGTTCATCTCTCACAGACCTGGAGAAAATCCAATACTTGGTTTGATCCTTATATGGAGCCCAGTTCTCAATGGATCTGACCAGTAGGGGGCCCTTCACCGACTCCAAAGAGGCAGGTCTCCGAAGCTGATTGGGCTCATGGTGGAGTTCCTCAGGGAGTTTTGGGACATCTTGGGGAGTTACTATTCACAGATCTTAGGGGAGAGCTTGGCGACAGGGGAGATGCCCCTCTCATGACGCAGTGTTGTCATGCTGCCAAAGAAGGATGATCACCATCTATTGAAGAACTGGCACCGGTCTCTTTTCTCTGTACTGATTACAAAGTATTTCCCTGGGCAATAGCCAACCGCTCAAATTCAGTGCTGGCCCAAAAGATCCACCCCGACCAGTCCAACATGGTCCCAGGTCAGTCTATCCAGGACAACATCCATCTGGTCTGGGACCTTGTCCACCTGACCCAGAGGACTGGCCTATCAGCCGCCTTTCTCTCCCTTTGACCAGGAGAAGATGTTTGACAGGGTTCGGTTTGAGCTTTTAAGCCTTCAGTCCCGAACACCATGTTGTGGCTAAGGTTCGATTGTTGTACACTTCTGCAGAGTGCACCAACAAGATCAATGGATCTGGCATAGGTCAAAATAAAGTTGGATAAAATAGGAGAGAAATTAGCAGAGGAATTTATATACTAATGGATTCAAGGTTAATAACGGGCATGAAAGAAGCACCTTTATTGAAACATTTGATTACTTTCTGGAATAAGATAAATAACGAAATTAGAACAAAAGGAAGTAAATCACCAAAACACCTTTGATTCAAAATAATCTCATAACCTTTCACTAAAGATAATCTATTTTTATATATTTTGTTTCACAAAGGCATTAAAAATATTGAAGATTGTTATAAACAAGGTCAATTGATGTCATTTCAACAATTAAGGAATAAATATGGAATATCCTGGAATACTCTTTTGTTCTCTTCAACTGAGAAGATATTTGCCGGAAAAGTTTTTACTGGTTTGTAATGAGCTGGAAACCCTTATCGGGAGAGGTAATGCTAAGAAATTTACTTCGGCGATGTACCTTTTATTATAAACAGGTCCTATTAAACAGAGAGTCTGTAAATCTAGACAGAACTGGGAGGTAGATCTAAATATCACAAATGATGAGAAATGATGGTCAGATTTTTGTCAAGATTGCATGCAAACATTATAAATGTAAGGTATAGATTAGTTCAATAAAATTACCTGCATCAATTATATTTAATGCCACAAAATTAAATAGAATGAAATCAGACATCAGATAAATATTTTAGATGTGGTGAAGGGGTGGGAACTTTTTTACACTCTACGTGGTCATGTTCTAAAGCGAGGCCTTTTTGTGTGGATTTAGAACATATTTTAGAGCAAAGTACAGGTACCGTATTTCCACAAAATCCAGACTTATTTTTATTGGGAAATATTGAAGGAACAAGACCTAAGTTTAAATTATCAATGTGCCAAACGAAATTTGTCAAAATAGCTTTAGTAGTGGCAACGAAGGGTTTTGCAGTGACTTAGAAATCAGACGCACATTTAGGGTGTGGAGAGATGGCATGCAGAAATAGTGTTGTACTTCTTTGGAGAAAATTACATACAATTTAAGAAATAAATACGTGACCCATTTTGCAAATTTGGAGCCAGTATATTCAAAGTTTAGGGGTAAATATGTAAAAATTTACTTCCAGCCTCCTGACACCTGTGTTATTTTCTTCCCTAAAACAACCAAACAAATACTTTGGGATCCCAGTGTGCGAACAGATCCTTTGACCAAACCAGGAAACAATTTTCTCTTCCTTTTCGATACTTCATTTAACTATATGTCTCATTTATATTTTTTTTATAGTTTCTGTGCAGGAGAGATCATATAGGGAGGGAGGGTACAAACCATCATGTAACCATTATAATGTTTTAAACTTAATCATCACTGTTTTATTTAAACGTTTAGAAATTACATGTATGGAAATTTTTTTAAATAATATATTCTAAGAAAATCAATGGATCTTTGACAGCTCCCTTTAGTTTCAGGAGAGGGGTACAACAGGGCTGCCCCATGTCCAGCCTGCTGTATTTCATCTGCGTAAAGCCATTCCTGTCTCCTTTGGAGGGGGCCGATGGATTTGGTTCTGCGTGAGCCGGACATGCGGGTGGTTCTCTCGGCCTACACCGATGACGTGCTCCTGATAGTCACAGACGCTGTTGACCTACGGTGGATGCAACACTGCCAGAAGGTTTTCTTGGCTGCTTCCTCCGCTCAAATCAACTGAGGGAAACGTTCAGGCCTTTTGGTAGGTCCATGGAGGGTGGACTCCCTGCCGGAGGAGATGAGATCTTTTACATGGAGCACCACCACGCATGTCCTCTACCTCGGAGTCCACCTGAGTCCTACTGAGAAGACCTGGCCAGTGAACTGGAGCTGATAAACATTACCTGGCTGGGACACTAGTCTGGTCTGCTCAGAACACTTTCCTATCCTGTTTATCAACCAACTGGTCACGTCCATGTTCTGGTACCGGTTGGTCACTGTGATGCCACACCCTATCTTTATCATGAGGATCCAGAGGAAGCTGATAGACTTTTTCTGGGGTAACAAGAAACATTGGGTCTCTGCCGTGGTCCTGAGTCTTCCCATTGAGGAAGGTGGTCAGTTCCTGGTGTGTATGTGCACTAAGGTGGCGACTTTCCGCCTTCAGACCCTACAAAGACTCCTGTACACTGGGCAGCCTGCGCGATGGCACGTACTGGTGAAGCACAATCAGCCTCCAGGAGGCCATGTTGACATGTGTGAGCTCCCCATGTTTTACCGAGACCTGTTCCAAGTATGGAGAATGGTTGCCTTCAGACAGGATGCTCCTGTGTTAGAAGAGGACAATGTTCTGGAGGTGGAGGAGACCAATGCCCAACCTGTTCCTCAGGGTGTTGTAGAGGCTCAAGGGCGTGGAGTTGTCCCGACCATGCTCACCCCCAAAAGGCTGGAATTACTCATCAGGCCCAGGCCCCGATTTATCTTTCAGGAACCAGTCCCACACCGCATGAGTCGTTGCGAGGAGATGCCCTTTGTGTCTTTCCGGGATGCGGGAAGGCGGGATATATACTGACTGCTCCTACACACCATCCCCTTCCTCATCCTTGTCTATTGGCCAGATATGCCATGGCGGTCTGTCCTACCCCTCGTGAATGAGTATGGTCCCCATGGAGGTCCTTACATAGGGGAGTCTTCTCCCTTTACATCAGGGACTTGGGGGTGGAGCGGGTGACATGAAGCTGTAATTTGTAATTAGTTTTTGAGTTGATTCACAGACACCAGTTGCCTGACTTTTCTGTGGCTTGGATGAGACTGTGTTTCACATATATATGGAGTGCGTGAGGTTGCAACTCCTATTCCCATATTTGAGGGCGTTTGCTCCTAAAGGTTTGGCTGCATTTCAACCCTACGCTTCTGATATTTGGGAACCAAGTACAGAGAGAGGATGGTCAGCTGAGGGATGTCCTCATCGATCTGGTTCTGGGCCTGGCCAAGATGGCCATCCATGGGTCCATGCAGCGGGCAGTCGAAGGTTCAACTCAGGCTGATTGCTTCCCCTCTTCCGATGGTACCTGCATGCCCAAGTATCCTTAGAGAAGGACCACTCAGTGCTTACAGGTACCTTGGAGGGTTTCCGGGAACAGTGGGCTCCCCGAGGGCTTGACGGTATTGTGGACATAGATGATAATATTTTAATTTGACATGATGTAATGTGCATAGTTGGACTAAAAATATAGTCGTAACTGTGCCGTTTGGAGGGAGCTTCACTCTATGTCTGACCCTAAAAATGTGTGATGGGACCGTGTGGAGGGAGCTTCATTCTGTGTCTGGCCCCGGGATTTGTGTGATGGGAAGGTGTGGAGGGAGTCTCTGGCCCTGGGAGTTGTGCGATGGGACGGACTGGAGGGAGCTTCACTCTGTCTTACCCTGGGAGTGTGTGATGGGAAGGTGTGGAGGGAGCTTCTCTCCCTCTGCCCCGAGCCAACCCTCAGAGTGACCACCAACTCGCCCGTGCTGATGCTTTCTTTGTGTTTGACACTAGATTAGTGGGACTATGTACAACACTGGCCGCCATGTCTCCCTCAGACTGGACAAGGAGCATCTGGTCAACGTCTCCGGGGGACCCTTGACCTACAGCTACCGCCTGGAGGAGATCCGACTGCACTTCGGCAGTGAAGATCGGCAAGGCTCAGAGCACCTCCTGAACGGACAGGCCTTCTCAGGGGAGGTGAGTCACTGAGCGGGTGGGGTGGTGGGGGTCATGGGGGGAACAGGCCCTGCAGCCCACATCAGGCTCTTACCTTTCCCACCGAGGAAAGCAGGGGTGGTGGGTTTGATTCCATTCCATGCCCTACACCATCCTTCCTGGTTTTATATCACTGGCATTTCATCGTCACTGGATCCAACCCTTGAACCCGCTCCTGGCTGACATGGGATGCAATGGTTTGGGAAGTAAATCACAAAATTCTATGGACACTGTGGGAAGATTGCCCATTAACACCATCTCCTCTGGTGACTTGGCCTGCACAGGTGGCCGAGTGGTTAAGGGAATGGGCTGTTAATCCATTGTGTTCTGCACATGTGGGTTAGAATCCGATCCACATCAGTATCTTTATTCGTGGCACAGTTGGTGTACTTGTTAGCCACGCTGTTACAGCACCAGTTGGGACTGGGGTTCTAGTCCAGCACTGTCTGTAAGGAATTTGTACGTTCTCCCCATGTTTGTGTGGGTTTCCTCTGGGGGCTCTGGTTTCCTCCCACCGTTTGAGACATAACAGGGGTTGTACAGGTACACAATCCTTTATCTGGAACCTTAGGGGACAGTGTGTTCCGAATTTCAGATTTTTCTGGATTTCGGAAAGCCAGATTTAAGTCCACGCGAATTGTGCTGCCATCTCCCCCACCTCCAACTCGCCCGCCCGACTCGCCCTGCCAGTCACCCCCTCTCTCCTACCTGACTCACGCTGCTGTTCTCTCCCCCTCTCCCATCCGAGTCACGCTGCTGGTCTCACCCGACTCACGCTGCCGGTCTCCCCCCACTCGCCCACCCGACTCACACTGCTGTTCTTTCCCCACTTGCCGGATATTGGAGCTTACCAGATTTTAGATGCCCAGATGAAGGATTGCATACCTGTAATTTAATTGGGTATAATGGCCTCCACAGGCTCGTGGGGCAAAATGAGTTACTGTAGTGTATGCGCGCGCACGCGCACGCACACACACACACACACACACACACACACACACACACACACACACACACACACACACACACACACACACACACACACACGCACACACACACACACACACACACACACACACCACAATTTAGTCCCTCAGCTCCACGATCCACCACAACAATTTCAAGTCATAATCAAATATTTAGAGCATGCAGAGCCTTGGATCACACAGTCAGCGTTCAGTCACAGAACCAATTTGATTTTAAGCTGGGCTCCTGATGTCTCAAAGTTACCTGCAATCGTTCTCATGACTGGCAGGGGTTTCATTCACTCTCCTCGTCAGAGGACGATCCCCTCTCTCCGATGACACCTGGCGGCCCTGGAGAACCATGTGTTTGCTAGCAACAGTTAAACTACAGACAAAGGCTCTTCAGCCCATCAAGTCTGTGCTCACTAACCAGCCCCAAACATTCCACTTGAAGCAGCAAACAATCAACTTGAAATATTTATCTCACTCAATATTAAACATTCCTGATAATCATTTATCATTCCTTATATTTCTGTGTAAATGTACTATAACACAGCCATTCACAACAGTGGCCGTACGGTTTTGGGGGGGCGGGGTGGCTACAGCACATTTAAGGGGACCATGGACTGAAACCATAAAATATTTTTTATGTTTTTTATGTAGTTGGTAGGAGAGGACTTTGGAAGAAACCAACTAAACTTGACTGCTTCACAGGGAAGGGGGCCCATAAACTTTGAGCAGAGTCCCATGGGGGCCAGATTCTAAAAAAGGCTGAGAATGGCTACAATAATGCATAATAGCCATGTTATGTTACAAACATTCTATCTTCTTTTGCAGTTTAATTTGAGCATCACATTTGGCATTCAGGGTGGCACAGTGAGCCTGGTGGTTGGCACAACACTGTTCGACTTCGAATCCTGCGCTGTCTGTAAGGAGTTTGTACGATCTTTCCATGTCTACATGGGCTTTCCCTGGGTGCTCTGGTTTCCCCTCACCCTCCAAAACGTATGGGGGTTGTAGGTTAATTGGGGTATTTGGACAGCACAAGCTCATGAGCCAGAAGGGCCTGTTACTGTGCTGTATGTCAATGCACCGGAGAGTTGTGCCTGTGCAGACATGTTCTGTCACTGCCCCTGACAGCCGCTGCTCCATCTTTCTCAAAACAATCTAGTTCATATTCAATGCCTTGCATACCAAGGGTCAGTGAATAAAAGTTCCTTTGGCATGCTATTCAGCAAGTCAACCCATGCATAGTCCAGCAAATGAAACGCTGTGCAGAATTACAGAGAGAGATCAGATGGGATGGAGCAAAGGCTGTGTTACTTTACTGATGCAAGGTTCGTTCAGGAGTCTGATAACAGCAGGAAAGAACCTGCTTTTGAGTCTGGTGGTGCGTGATCTCACACCTGTGAACGATCTTACAAACAGGAAAGGGGAGGAAGAGACTATGGCTTGGGTGGGATGGGTCTTTCAACAGGAGACACAGGAGAGCCTGCAGCTGCTGGGATCTGAGGCAAATTAACCCACTCTGCTGGAGGAACTCAGCAGGTCAACCAGCATCAGTGGAAGCCAACAAACGGGTTGGCGTTTCAGGCCAGAAACCTTCATCGAGATGGGTTTTTTTTAATTTTAATTTTGACAGACAGCATGATCCCAAGCCACCCAAATACCCCACATAACCGACTTATCCAGTATGTTTTGGAGGGTGGGAGGACACCGGAGGAAAGACACGCAGTCATGGGGAGAACGTACAAACTCCTGACAGACAGCACCAGATTCGAACGCTGGTGTCTAGAGTTTCACTGGATATTTGGAACTGAAGTTCTTAACATCATGTGCATTTCCTCCACTCTATTTAGTGAAATGGAGTCTTTCGCATCATGAGGTGATGGGGGGGGTGGCGGGGTAATCTTAGCCTTCACAATAAGTCTTGTGCAGTGAAGTGTCCACTCATTCTAGAAGTGTTTCATTTTCATTGAAACCAATAGAAATTATCCTTAGAGTTGGTGAACGTGAACATTAGTCACCATCCTCACTCCATCAGAGAGCGTCGGATTCCAGCCCAGGTCGCAGGTGCTGTAAAGGTGTTGTGCTAACTGTGGTGCCCTTATTTTGAGTCCTTTACCTTGTTAGGGCTGCTTTTCTCTAGGTAGTGAGAAGTGTAGACAGAACAGGAGCTAATTCATCTGCATACTTCAGCTGTGTTTTCATTAGTTACTGATAGCTTCAAGAAATGTCAAGAACTGGGTTGCACTTGTTATGAAAATCTGTCGAAATGCAACTCGGCAAGTGATGCCGAGCTTCTGTTGGTTTGCCTCTCCTGCCAAGGGCTGGTTGTACGGCACTGAGGGTGTCAGCTTACTGGTATTTCCTGAAGCACTGGTTCTGGCTAAGATACATCCCCACATCTTTGGCTGTCTTTCCCGAAAAACACCTCCCCACCCATGGGCTCAAGCTACAAGCGCCTTTCACACCAGCTATCTCTCCCTCAGAAGACAAGGGGAGCACCAATGCCTGCAGGTTCCCCTCCGCACCACACAACATCCTGACTTGGTTCTTCATTGGCTCTAAATCCTGCACAGCTCAGTGCGATCCCCTTCTCCAGGGCTGTGGCTCTTCAAAGAGGTAGCTGACCCCACCCCCCATCCTCCCCATCTTCTCAGGGGCAGTTAAATTCAACATTTTAAATTAGATGTACAGCACGGTTACAGGATCTTATGTACACCCCTCATTTATGCACCTCTAAGGTCAGCCCTCACCCTCCAGGGAGAATTGCCAGCCTCTCCGGCAATTCACACACACATTCACTCACTCAGCTCACGAGCAATCAGCGATGCAGTATTATCACGCATTGTTGACTGCAACACACAACACTGATGTCAAGACAACCTTTAAACATCTGACATGTTCAGAAAAATAGATTGCCATTTGCATCACGGCAGGCCCAGAGCTTAGTATCAGCAGGGAACCAATTAAGCTGTCAGTGAGGTATGTGCTTGAGACCTCGCTGTGTTTCACATTTCCAAATGACCGTGAGGCACTGGAGCAAAATAGGCCATTCAGCCCATCGAGTCTGCCCTGCATTTAATCATGAGCTGGTCCATTTCCCCACACAGCCCAACTGCCCGGCCTTCTCCCCATAACCTTTGATGCCCTGGTTAATCAAGAACCTCTCAGTCTCTGCCTTAATGACCTGGCCTCCACAACCGACTGTGGCAACAAATTCCACAGATTAATCACCCTCTGTCTGAAGAAATTGCCCTACATTTCTGTTCTAAGCAGACGCCCTAAATTCTTGTCCTAGACTCTCCCACCATGGGGAACAACCTTTCCACATCTACTCTGTCCACGCCTTTCAACATTTGAAATGTTTCAATGAGAATCTCTCCCCCACCCCCCTCATTCTCCTAAGTTCCATACAGGTCAAAATCCATCAAACTCCCCTCATATGATCATCCTTTAATTCCCAGAATCATCCCAGCGAACCTCCTTTGAACCCTCTCCAAAGTCAGCACATTCTTTCTTAATTGAGGAACCTAAAACTACTCTCAATACTCCGTGAGGTCTCACCAGTGCCTTATAAAGCCTCAACATCACCTCCCTGCTCTTATATTTTCTGAAGATGTTCTGAACTATGACGAAGGTCCAAATAAAGATGAAGGCAGATTTGAGAGTTAATCTCCAGACCTGCAAAGGCATCTGCCAACCTCCTCCTTTGGGGTCATCTGTCTAGAGCCTCATCAGGTGTCACAGGCCATTCAACATTCCTGCTGAGCAACCCCAATGTCTCTGACCGACCTCCACAGGGGCAGCCACGAGAGCATCCTGTCAGGGTGCACCACTGTGTGCAACGGAAACATTGATTTTTCTGTCCTCCATTCATCCCCCTTTCTCGTTGTGTTTCCCTGACTTCAGCACCTAGGGGGAAACAGAGCATGTGGGTGTTTTAAATTTGAGCAGCAGTTCCCAGCCACAGGGCTGGTGGATGTGTCCCAGAAGTGCAGCTGAACATGATTGGCTCTGAGACAGAGGGATGAGCTGAGTGTTTTCACACAGTGATTGGAATTCAATGGCTGACACCAGAGTCCATGGTGGCAGAAGGAAAGGAGTTGGCCGCGATCTTGTAATGGAGCATGCTTGTGGGGGTGGTGTGGGATCACTCCATCAGGCAGTCAGCAGGTATCTGTCGGATGTTCCCAATGACAGGCTGGGGACCACCGGGGTGGGGGCAGGGGGGGGGGTTCCAGCAGCGAGGGACTGGGTTAAGAGAGGGCTAGGGTCATACTGAGGGGGGGGTCACACTGAGGGGGGTGTGTGCACCAGAACAGGAGGCTGGCCAGGTCAACTGAATGCCACTCAAACCATCACACCCCCCGTCCCTCACACACCAACAACCTCCCTCTCCCCTCCACAAATCTTCCACCCACACACCCCCTCCCACAGCAATCCCCTCCCCCTCACACATCCCCTTCTAACTCAGTCACCTCTGCACCTCTCAACCCCACACCCACACACCTCCCTCCACCACACACCCCCTCCCCTCCACGGACGCCTCCCACTCACTCTCATCCCTTCCGATAGAGAAATGGAGACAGCGAATGCTGTAAAGTCTCAGCTGATCAGGCGGTGCCTGCGGAGAGAGGAACAACATTCCTTTCACGCTGAAGAAGTGAAGGCTTCCAGCAAGTTCTCTTACTATTTCAAATGTCTTGCATCTGCAGTTTCTTTCTGATTCACTTGTATAGAGACAGATTACAGTTAATGTAGCGGTTAGCACAACACTGCTACAGCGCCAGCAATTGGGATCAGGGTTCGAAAACTGTGCCCACTGTGGAGTTTGTACATTTTTCCCATGTCTGCGTGGATTTTCCCCTGGGGCTCCAGTTTCCTCCCACCGTTCAAAACGTACCAGGGGTGTAGGTCAATTGGGTGTAAATTGGGCGGTATGGACTCGTGAGCCGAAATGGTCAACTGAACACCACTGTTACCGTGCTGCATGTCTACATTTAAATTTTAAAAATTTAACGTTAAAATTTTAAATTAGTAGAGGAGACAGATGTGTGAATGGGCTGAGATCTGGATCGAATAATGGACATAGTGCCTGAGGGGTTAAAATGGTCAAAGAAAGGCCAGGAGGTGTTGACATCAGGTGTTACTCATGTTTTATTTTTGTAATTTTCATGATACCTGCCCATGAAACCTATGCCATTCAATTACACCCAATTAACTTACAGCCCCCAGTAAGTTTTGGAGGGTGGGAGGAAACTGGAGAATGCGGGGAGAATGTATTTACTGACGGTGCCGGATTTGAACACCGATCGCTGGTGCTGTAAGAGCATTGTGTTAACCAGGGACAATCTACACTCCCGTGACACTCTGCCAACCCCCGCCTTCTCATGCTCTGGTGTGCCTTCCTGGTGTGGGGGTGGGGGTGGCTGTTTACTGATACTAGACCAGCCACGGTTAACAAACCAACCCCACCATTCCCCTACAGCCTCACTTAAAAATGTCATTTGGACATCGTTCACTCATCCTCCTCTGTTCAAAAGTTCAGCCTGTCACTCTCTCCTGGACTAATGAGCCAGGCCATTCCTTGCTCTTTAATAGGTGTCTCGTTAATGTTTAAGAAGACCTTTAGAGAAGAAAAAAGCCTGTTCTGCGAATGTCTGAGTCTTTTCACCTTTTTCTCACTATTGAGGAGCTTCATCGCTGCTTTTGATACCTTTGCTGCTTGAAATTATTAGTTTTCCAAGAAAACTGGTGGCACGGATAGCGTAGTGGTTACCGCAACTCTGATCAGAATCAGGTTCAAATCCCGCGTTGTCTTGTCAGGAGTTGGTACGTTCCCCCCCCGTATCTGCATGGGTTTTCCCCAGGGGCTCTGGTTTCCTCCCACCCTTCAAAATGCACCAGGATTGTAGGTCAGTTCGGTATAGATTGAGCAGCACGGACTCGTGGGCCGAAAGGGCATGTTACCGTGCTGTATGTCTAAATTTAAATTTAAAGAACAAGAAAGGGACTGGAAGTATCTGGAAAAGTCAAGGAGGTTCCCAATGGCACCGTGTTGGTGGAGAAAATGGGATGGGTGTCGAGGGAAGCACGGTGCTCTAGATCAATTCAGGATTTGGAATTGGGCTGCCCGCAGATATTAGGTGGAGCCTATTCTGCCTGGAGTCCAGAGACTGGTGGCTTTCCACAGGGATCCGTTCTGGGACCTCCTGCTCTTTGTTATCGGTAGAAATGACCTGTCCGTTCATTTCCAGATGACACTAAGATTGGAGGAGTTGTAGATCGTGTTGAAGCCTGTAGTAGATTGCATTAGGATATAGGCAGGATGCAGAGTGGGGTGGAAAAGTGGCAGATGGAGTTCAATCTGGATATGTGTGAGGAGATGCATTTTGGAAGGTCGAGTATGTGGTTAATGGCAGGGTTCTAAACTGTGTGGAGGAAGAGAGAGATCTTGGGCCCCAGGTCCACAGATCTCTCAAGGTTGCCATGCAAGTTGATGGAGTAGTTAAGAAGGTGTATAGTGTGCTGGCCTTCATTAGTCAAGGGATTGAGTTCAAGAACCATGAAGTAATGTTGCTGCTCTCTTAAACAGTGGTTAGACCACACTGAGTATTGTGTTCATTTCTGGATGCCTCATCACAGGAAGGATTTAGATGCTTTAGAGAGGGTACAGAGGAGATTGGAGAAATGCTTTATGAAAAAAGGTGAGTCAGCCAGGGCTTCTTTCTACAGTGACGAATGATGAGAGGTTGACCTAATAGAGGTGTATGAGATTACGAGGGGCTTAGATAGGGTAGAGAACCAGCACCTTTTTCTCCAGGGCAATAATAGCAAATACCAGAGGTGAGGGGAGGAAAGTTTAGGGGAGATGTCAGAGGTAAGTCTTTTAGTGTAGAGGGCAGTCGGAATGCATTGCCTGGAACAGAAGGGACATTCAAACATCTCTGAGATAGACACATAGGTACAAGAACAATAGAGGGTCATGGTCGTGAGGGAGGGAAGGGTTAGATTGCTGTGGAGTTGGATAACATCATAGGCTGAAGGGCCTGTACTGTGCGGGAAGTTCTATGTTCTGTATCAATGCCGGTCGGTTAACTCGCCATCTCCCTTGCTGCAGGTTCAGTTGGTACACTACAACCACGAGCTGTACACCAACATCAGTGAGGCATCCAAGAGCCCCAACGGTCTGGTGGTGGTTGCCATATTTATAAAGGTCCGTTGATGCACTGGGTCCGACTGTGGGACAGGTGTGTCCCCACACCCCAACCCCTGGATGTCCAGTCCCTCTTCCCTCACCCTCCCCCCGTTGTCTGATCTCACCTCCCCACCCACAATCACTCCAGCCCCTGTTGTCTAATCTCCCCCCCCACCCATAATCACTCCCCTCAGTATCTAGTTTCCTTCCCCCCCCCCCCACCCACGGACACTCTCCGCAGTGTTCGATCTCGATCTCTTCCCCCCCCCACCCATGGTCACTCTCCCTAGTATCCAATCATCCTCCCCAACCCATGGTCACTCTCCTCAGTGTCCGATCTCCCTCCCCCAACGCATGGTGGTCACTCCCCGGTATCCGATCTCCCCCCCCCCCGTGTCCCTTCACCCTCTCTGAGATGTCCAGTCCCTCCACTCGGTCTCACGCCTCCCTCCTTCCCCCCCAACCTCCCATGTCCCTGCTCCCCCATTCCTCTGACTGAGGGTTGTCTGTGAAGGAAAGGAGGGGTATCTGTGAGGGAGATAGTCTCAGGGGCTAGGCTTTGTGAGGAGGGTCTCCAAGGGATGGAGAGGGGGTGGGCAAGGAGGAGGGTCCAAGGTACAATGAGGGGAGGTTGAGGGGGAGGGCCCTAGGGACGTAGCAGGGGGTCAATAAAGGGTAGGGACCAAAGGTCACTGGGGGTGGAGGAGGAGGGTCCGAGGGATGTAGCGGGGGTGGTCAATAAGGGGTAGGGACCGAGGGAAGGAGGGGAGTTGAGGAGGAGAGTCCGAGGGACGCAGTGGGGGGGTCAGTGAGGGCAAGGGATGTCTGTGGGGGGGTTGGGGAAGGGGAAGGGAGGGGTGTCTGTGGGGCGGTTTGGCGAGGGGGAGGGGAGGGATGTCTGAGAGTGGTCAGTGAGGGGGAGGGGTGGGGTGTTGGAGGGGTGTCTGTGAGAGGGCTTCGGTGAGGGGAGGGAGGGGTTTGGTGAGTGAGGTCTGTGAGAGGGGTCATTGAGAGTGAGGGAATGTGTCTGTGGGGGAGGGTTTGGTGAGGGGAGGGGATGTGTCAGTGAGGGGATCGGCAAGGTGAGGGATATCTGTGAGGGGGGTAACAATGTGAATATTCCCTCTGCCTGACAGGTCTCGGACACGGCCAACCCCTTCCTCAACAGGATGCTGAACAGGGACACCATCACGCGGATCACCTACAAAAGTAGGTGACTCAACATGAGCTGAAAATGCAGCCCAACACCCCTCCGAGTCCATCCACTCCCTCTGCACAGGCTTCTAATCAGGGTGTGGGATGGGTCCTCAATGTGATGTGGTGTGCTCCGTACAAATCCATGGATCATGGGAAGTGGAGAGGGAGAGAGAGAGAGTGGGGGGAGGAGAGAGGAAGCGAGAGAGAGAGAGGGAGAGTTAGAATTAGAGAGAGAGCCAGAGAGAGGGGGAGTGAGATAGAGAGGGAGAGTGATAGATTGGGACAGAGGAAAAAGCGGAGAGAGAGAGGGGGTGATGAGACAAGTAAAAGAGGGATACTGGGGGAGAGAAAGAGAGAGGGAGAAAGAAGGATGAAAGAAAGAGGGAGGGAGGAAAAAGAGAGAATGAGGTAGAAATGGAGAGAGACGGAGGGAGAGAGTGATAGAGGGAGGGAGTGTAAGAGGGGGAGAAGATAGCTGGGGGAGAGCCAGATGGTGTTTTGAAGCCAAAAATGATGGGAGGAGACAGGAGGGATGGAGAGATGGAGATGTTAAAGGCTGGAATGGAGCAGGAGGTGAGAGGTCAATGGAAGAGCAGGCTGAGGCTCACTGCCCCTGCCTCATCCCCAGACAAACAGCTAAAGGTTCCAACCTGGGTCCAGGCCCAAGGCCCAGCCCTGAGCTCACCCATAACCCCCTCACACACAGCTCCCAGCTCCTATTGAGTCCCCCACCCCCACAGTCCATCCCTGTTTAGGGAGGGTCACCCTGAGTTTCCAGCTGTGAGAGTATCTGTGTATACCAAGACCCTTTGGCCCATCAGTTACAGGGGCCCCCACTGTCCTGCCCCATTCCATAGGTAGCTCTGCCTTCCTAAAACCCCCTCCACCCACCAGCCCCTCCTTCCCTCCACCCATTCCCCCACCAAATCCTCCTCTTCCCCTCTCTTCCATCCCTCCTCCCCTCCACCCATTTCCTCACCAGCCCTCCCTCCTCCCTCTCTATCCCCTCTCTGGCCATCCCCTCCCTCCTTCCCCTTCATCCTGGCTTCCTTCTCCCCTCCACCCTCTCACCTTCAAGACCCTTCCTCTAGCCCCTCCCCTCCATTCCCTCCTCAGCCCCTCTTCACACCCTCTCCCCAAACTTCCTCTACCCCCAATCATCCCCTCCCCATCCTTCAGTCCACAATGTTGTAAACACACTTCAGAACAATCGACCCATTCTCTCTTTCATCCCAAAAACCTTCTGTTCTTCTTCAACCCCACTTGGAGCATTGTGTTCTGGTACCACACTGCAGGAAGGATGTGGAAGCGAGAGAGAGAGTGCAGAAGAGATTCACCAGGATGTTGCCTGGAAGAGAGGGGTTCAATGATAATGGGAGTGTCCGAGGCTGAGAAGTGACCTTGTGGAGGTTTGGAACGTTATGAGGGACATTGATAACTTTCATTCGGTAGAAGATAGAAGCAGAGCGCACTGGTTTAAAATGAGAGGTTTCAGGAAGATATGGAGGAGGGGATTTTTCATACAGAGGGTGGTGAATACCTGGAGAAGCTGCAGAAGAAGTGGAAACAATTACGTTTGAGCCTAGGTTTGGAGAGGGAAGGGAGCAGTGGGATACAGGTCCAATGTGGGCAGTAGTAGATGGGTTCAGGATGGGAATGTAGAGGTGGGCCAAAGAGTCTGTTCTGTGCTGTACATTTCTGTGATTCTGTCTCTAGACGATGCCTACTTGCTGCAAGGGTTAAGCATCGAGGGGATTTATCCGGAGACCCCGAGCTTCATAACCTACGAGGGCTCGATGACCGTGCCACCCTGTTATGAGACGGTGACCTGGGTAATAATGAACAAGCCCATCTACATCACACGGATGCAGGTAAGAGCCCTTGTCCCTGGGGTGTTGACACCGCAAGATACTCAAATATTGCCCACGACTTTGACCCTGACACCTGACCCCAACACTCAAGCACTACGAGACACTCAGATCCCAACCCTGACTCCTGCCCCAACTGAAGACCCCAACTCTTGACCCTTCCCCCAGTGAGAGTCAACCTGTGTGGAACTGTCCCAGTAAGTGTCAATATGTGGAATCCTGTTCCCCAGTGAGGGTCAGTGTATGGGACTGTCCAAGTGAGGGTCAGTATAAGTAGAACCTGTCCCCCAGTGAGGGTCAGTGTGTGAGGGACCGGTCCACCAGTGAGGGACAGTGCATGGGACCCATCCCCAAGTGAGGGTCAATGTGCAAACCTGTCCTCCAGTGAGGGTTGATGTGTCTGTGGGACCGTCCCTGTGAGGGTCCGTGTGTGGGACCCATCCCCCAGTGAGGGTCAGTGTGTGAGACCTGTACCTCAGTGAGGGTCCATGTGTGTGGGACCCGTCCCCCAGTGAGGGTCATTTTGTGTGGGACCATCCCAGTGAGGGTCAATGTGTGAGAGACCCATCCACCAGTGAGGGACAGTGCATGGGACCCATCCCCCAGTGAGGGTCAATGAGCAGACCTGCCCTCCAGTGAGAGTTGGTGTGTCTGTGGGACCATACCAGTGAAGGTCAGTGTGTGAGGGACCCATCCACCATCCCCCAGTGAGGGTCAATGTGCAGACCTGTCCTCCAGTGAGGGTTGGTGTATCTGTGGGACTGTCCCAGTGAGGGTCAGTGTGTGGGACCCATCCCCCAGTGAGGGTCAATGTGCAGACCTGTCCTCCAGTGAGGGTTGGTGTGTCTGTGGGACTGTCCCAGTGAGGGTCAGTGTGTGAGACCTGTACCCCAGTGAGGGTCCGTGTGTGTGGGTCCCGTCCCCCAGTGAGGGTCAATGTATGAGGGACCCATCCCCCAATGAGGGTCAGTGCACGGGACCCATCCCCTAGTGAGGGTCACTGTGCAGACCTGTCCTCCAGTGAGAGTTGGTGTGTCTGTGGGACCATACCAGTGAGGGTCAGTGTGTGGGTCCCATCCTCCAGTGAGGGTCAATGTGCAGACCTGTCCTTCAGTGAAGGTTGGTGTGTCTGTGGGACTGTCCCAGTGAGGGTCAGTGTGTGAGACCTGTACCCCAGTGAGGGTCAGTGTGTGAGACCTGTACCCCAGTGAGGGTCCGTGTGTGTGGGACCCGTCCCCCAGTGAGGGTCAATGTGTGAGAGACCCATCCCCCAATGAGGGTCAGTGCACTGGACCCATCCCCTAGTGAGGGTCACTGTGCAGACCTGTCCTCCAGTGAGGGTTGGTGTGTCTGTGGGACTGTTCCAGTGAGGGTCCATGTGTAGGACTATCCCAGTGAGGGTCAGTGTGTGGGACCCATTCCTCAGAGAGGATCAGTGTGTGGGGACTGTCCCAGTGAGGGTCAGTGTGTGGGACCCATTCCCCAGAGAGGATCAGTGTGTGGGGACTGTCCCAGTGAGGGTCAGTGTGTGAGACCTGTACCCCAGTGAGGGTCCGTGTTTGGGACCATCCCAGTGAGGGGATCTCTCCCTCTCTGTTGCAGATGCATTCGTTGAGGTTGTTAAGTCAAAACCAGCCGTCGCAGATTTTCCTGAGCATGAGTGATAACTTCAGACCAGTGCAGCCCCTGCACAATCGCTGCATTCGCACCAACATTAACTTCAGCCTGCAGGGGAAGGACTGTCCAAACAACCGAGCACAGAAACTGCAATACCGAGGTGAGGACCTGACCTCCTCACCGTCCCCCCACCCAGTCCATCGCCACTCCCACCCCCCGGACCCCTGCTCTCTCCCACATCCCCCCATCACTGGTCCTGCCTTCCCAGAACCTCACTCACCTCTCCCAATCCACAAGCAGGTCAGGAGATGTTCTCCTAGTCACTTGGAGATCACCCGCTTAGTGTGAGATACCATACATAATCGTGTAATAATCAATCCCTTTAAAAGTTAACCTTCACACACCCACCCCCCACCTTTTTTGGGCCTGCAGCCACACAGTCCAAACCATCAGCAGCCCGAGCTCCAGATCCAAACGTCTGACACGATAAAGAACCCTTCACTGCCCTTGGCACCCTTTCGTGTCCTAGATCCGATACGTGGTATCCCCTCAGCCGGTCTCCAGCAATTCACGGCCTGGTGTGGATCCCTCAGCCACAGTCGCCAGCAGCCCGCAAGGGTTCCTCGCCTCGAGTCGCCTACAGCCCACTGCCTGTGCGTTTCTTCAACTGCAGAACCCTTCGGTGTTCAGTGTGGAGTATGTAGTGAATGATACCTTGTGTAATCTCTGCTTCTCCCTCTCCCCTTCTCTCCCATAGTTAACGAATGGCTGCTAAAGTAAAATAGCCATCACAGTGTTTACCCGAACCTAGCCCTTGTGAGAGAGTTGGCCGTGAATCTACATCATGAGGGACAACAGTCCCCTTCCACTGGGGTTCAGTTTTACAATGACCTTGGAGAGACACACTTTTGATACATGAACAGACATCTTGAGACCCAACTTCCAAGGTGGATGGAAAATACAACTAGACTTACAATTATTCATTCTAGAGTCGGGGTAACAAAATAAATCATTTAATGAGCAAGCGTGGGTTTTGATACAGTTTTGAAGTGGGGTGGGTGGGAAAGAAGATTGAAGAATAAAATCTATAAATTTGAAACGCAAGTCGGAGAATATCGGAGGCGAACAGCGAGCATGGAGAGACAGAGGCAGAGCTAACACTTCAGGCCGAAGACCTGAGATGTTCATCTCCAAGTTTCAAGGCAGCAACATCTGCTGCAAGCAGAGATACTAGCCACCTTTGTACATACGTACATGGACTTCTTCCCAAGACCTCGACGGTTAACATCAGCTGGGGGGAGGGAGGGGGGAGAAAATCTTAACAGTCTATATGTTCCAAGTTGTGCACCTGGGTTCTAGCTGAATACTCTTCATTTCCATTATTTCATCAAGCATGGTTTCCTGACCCTGATCCGGGGGAGGGAAGGAAGGATTGGGGGTGGGGGGTCCCAGGGAGCTCAGAGGGGGAGGGGTGGTGGGGTGAGGCTGGAGGAGAAGGAACCGTTACCACCCCTCACCCCACGAGTTGTCCAACCGGTGTCTACAGCCCAGCAAGGGTCAGAACACGCAGGCAGTGAACCTTGTAAATATGTTGGCATGAGGAGAGTGCCATGGGGGAAAGGAACTGGTGGGATTCCATCAACTCACTCTGCTACCACCCAGCTGATGCCTTTTGTGTTAATTGTTTACAATGTTCATACACTGTGTTTGGTTTTCATGTCAAAGAGGTCAATAAATGTGTTTGGAAAATTAACCAGGGCTGTCCACGGGTGTTTGTTCCAAGGTTTGGGGCACTGAGCCCTTGCCTTAATAATCCTCACACTGAATCCCCTACAGGGTCATGGTGACCATTCTATCCAAACTAAAAGTAAAGGTTCCATTATTGTCACCTAATACTACATTTAGAATGTAACTTTGTCTACCGTAAGGAAGGCAGAGACACCACTTTGTCCAGTGCCCCTGGCAGAAATGACGCCCCAGTGAGGAACAAACTCACAACCCCTGGCTTATAAGACCAGTGCTCTTACCACTGAGCTATTGGAGCCTCTGCCTAGCAGCTGTTCCCATACTGGCCTTGCTCACATTGTTAATGTAATAAGACCACTCCCATTCCTAGTAAAAGCTCCCGCATTTTTCCGTATTATATTCCATCTGCCTGGAAATGGTTCTTTCCTATTCTCTAAAGCCTCTGCATTTACTGAGGGACCACCCCAGTGAGGTTCAATGGGTGGGATCCATCCCCTAGTGAGGGTCATTGTGTGGGACCTGTCCCCCAGAGAGGGTCAGCCCCCACCTCACTGCCAGGGGAGCTGATGGGTATCGATACAGTAGCTCAGAGACTGTATCGATACCCATTGACTCAGAGCTCGTAGATCTGAGTCAATGTGGAGTAGGAGGATGCAGATCTAACACCACAGATAGTGAGTGTGGATGGGCTGGATGGTCTGCATGGACTTGATGAGCTAAAGGGCCTATATCTGTATGTGACATATTACACCTTTTTTCTCTCTCTCAAACACACGCGCACACACACTCTTGGACTCACACATATACAGACATACGCATACTCACACACACATACATACACTCTCCAGCACTCATACACACACATACCCTCACACACAAACACATATACACACACTCATACTTATGCTCTCACATACACATTCTCTCTTACATACACTCAAACATACACATACCTCACGCGCATACATAAACACACGTGCACACACACACCGTTTCACACAATCTCATCTACTCTCATACACACACATATGCACATACAGTCATACACTCGCATATATACACACATACACACACACACAAACTCACACATATCTTCTCAAACGCAGGCGCACAAACACACACACATAAGACAACCATCTGATGGTTGTGATCTTTCTGTCCAGAGAGCTGGTTTGAGCATTGTCGAGGTATATTTACAACTCCTTCATTGCTTCTCATCTGGAGAGACCCCTTGGGCTTTGATCAAACTCTCTGAATTCCACTTCAAAGCACAGTCAACAACTCTCTTGAATTAAAGATCTGAATCAAATCTCATTCCATTTTCTTAAGACATAGAAGAGGGCCATTCAGCCCATAGTGTCCATGCTCGATCACTAATTTTTCCCTGTAATCAATTCTCCCTATATACCCATGGGGTAGATTCTGGGGGGTGATTTACAGTTGGTATTTAATCCAATGTCTTGAGGATGGGGGAAGAAAGCAGAGCCTCTGGGGAACATTCAGACTCTACACACAACCTGGTTTCTGGAAACGAGAATCTCTCACTCTCTCTTTCTCTACTGGAACTGAATATTCAACACCTGAGAACATCACAAAGAGAAGCAGAGGGAGGCCATTCAGCCCCAAAACCTGCACTCCCATTCGCAATGGCTCCACTGGTTGTGAAAAGCAGTGTTTCAAAGAGCAGCAAGAACTTTTCTGAGACAAGTAACTCTGGAGCAAGTTTGAAAAGAACCAGTCTTGTGCAACACTGGAACATTTCAGTATCCTTACCCTGTTCCCAGCTGCTGGCATTTCAGGTAGAGCCATGTTCCCTGAACATTGGGACAAATTTCCACCACAGCCTGCAGGTACTTCAGGAAGGTACATAAAAGCAGCAATGCAGTCTGCCTGTGGGATTGCAGCCCAGGTTACATCCGTAGGAGTAGATGGTGTCCAAAGGGACCTTGGCCGAGTTCTGGGAGCGGTGGTCGATGTTGAAATTGGTGTTTTAATTTGATGGGAAATACTTGTAATAGAGAAGCAGTAGTGATTACTGCTTCTCAATGGTGGTTTTTAGTTGTAGCTGTGTGCTTTGTGTCTTGTCATGTTGTAGTTTTAAATAAAGTTTGTATGTTAAAAAAAATTGCAGCCATGAAGAAAACAACAGCTGCCATTTGGGTGAAGCCTTTGCTTCCTGCCCTGCTGTCTGCCTGGGTCGGCAGCAGAACTTCGAACACCATCCTGCTGGGCGCTGGCGTACCACAGAGCTGTGTTCTCAGCCCACTCCTGCTCGTGCTACTGACCCACGACTGCCTCACCAGATCCAGCTCCAACAGTGTCATCAAGTTATCAAGTTTGCAGATGACACACCAGTAGTTGGTCGCAGGGCTGTGGCGACAAGAAGGACTTAGACAGACGCGTCTCTGTTGAGCTCTCCATGAAGAGTACTAAATAGACAGTCAAAACTTGAAAATCAAGATTCTTTTCAAAAATGGATAAAGCTAGCACGAAGAAGCCAAGGCAGCCGAGAATAAAAATTGAAGAAGTTCCTATTCAACCGGGAGCATTGGGTGAAAGTCCGAAAGGGAGTGGTGCAAAAATGGAGACGGGACCAGCAGAACCAGGTAAAACTGGGGAGTTGGGTCAAGGATTGAGCATCATCCTGGAAAGAAATTGAGAATTTGAGTAACCAATTCATAAGTGTTGAAGCAGTGATGAAAGATATGACGGAAAAAATGGCTGAAATAAAAGTGATAGTTGAAGACCTGATGGAGAGAATGGGTCGAACAGAAGATGAATTGACGAAAACATGAAAAACTCGAGGCTTTGGGGGGACAAAAAAGCCAAAGAATGGGAGTCGGATAAAGAAGGACTGCTGGACAAAATTGACCATATGGAGAACTTTAGTTGATGGAATAATGTTTGAATTATTGGACTAAAGGAAGGAATCGAGGGAGGTGAACTTTTTTTCAAAAATGGATCCCACAAGTGTTGGGAGAAGGCAAACTACGTATCGAGAGACTTTCCGAATACTCGGACCCAGAAGAGCCGGCGATCAGAGACCAAGACCAGGCTTTGAAGTTACTGTGAACAGGAGATCATTCTGGGAACAGCATATGATTATTCTTAGCAGAATAATGGCCGCCAGAAGTTGATCATGAGAAGATACTATTTTTTCAAGATTTTAGCCCAACCTCAATAAAACAAAGAAACAAAGAAAAGACTTGAATATTGAGTGCTAAAAACTTGAAATACTCAATGATATATCCTGCGACTTTGAGGGTCAAAGTAGTGGAAGGGAACAAGAACAAGAACGAGGTGGAAGACTTTCTGCGGAGTTTGTAAAAAAGATCAAGGTTGCTGAGGGAGAAGATTGTGAAAATATTTATAATGGAACTAAGTAAAAGTATTGTTTTATTTTTACAAAACCGTCCTGCATTTATTGTTTAAAAGTAAAGCATATAGAAATCCTCATGGAGAGCTCAGTAAAACTTTCTTTGGAAGGATGAGATGTCAAGAGTTTCTTTAGACAAACTGACATGAAAGTTTGAGTTAAGAGGTTTACAGGGCTATTGAAGAAAGGTAGAGACCCACTAAAAACCTCATCATATAGACCAATATCACTCCTGAATGCAGATTATAACATTCTAGCAAAGGAACTAGCCAATAGACTGGGTGACTTATTTAATAAAATTAATACATCCTGATCAGGAAGGTTTTGTTAAAGGAAGACGTTCTTCAAATAGTCTTGGTAAATTAATCAATACATGTGGAAAAATCAAGGTTGAATCCAAACATAACTATTTCTTTAGATGCAGACTGACTAGAATGGTCTTTCTTAGATAGAACATTGGAAAAATTTGGTATAGGTAGAAAATGTATAAATTGGATAAAAACTTTTTATCATAAAGCCACAAGCTAAAATTATAACTAATCACCAAATGTCATCTGTTTTTCCTTTGAGTAGATCGAGTAGATGGTGGTGTCCCCTATCACCACCATTATTTATTCTAGCTATTGAACTTCGGGCGGAGACTATAAGAAGAGATCCAGATATTAAGGGCTTCAAAGATGGACAGGAAAAGCATAAAATTAGTTTATTTGCTGATAATGCATCTGATCTGGGTGAATCATTGATATGATTACAAACAATATTAGAAAAATATGGAAGAATAACAGGATATAAAATAAATATGGCAAAAGGGAGATAATGCCATTGAAAATTTTAGATCATAAAAGATACCAAAAAGGTGCTAGATTTAAATGAAAGAAGGATGGAATTAAATACTGAGGAATAATGACAGATAATAATTTTCAGAATTTACATAACCTTACTTATACCCCTTTATTAGAAAAAAATTTACAGAAGTGGAAAGATCTGCCGATTAATTAATAGGAAGGGTAACTTGTATAAAAATGAAGGTTGCCTAATGCACTAACTAAAAAATTTTTTACATAATTGTATAAGACAATTCCTATGGAATAACAAAGTACCAAGAATTGCACTGGAAAAGTTAACATGGGACTATAACTTGGGAGGACTTAGACTCCTGGATTTTAAGTATTATCTATCAGTTCCCCCTTCATGGATTCGAATGAAGCTGAATTCAATAAAAGAGGAGACAATAAAGGACTTTATTTTTAAGTGGAATGTTGTCAATAACTAAAAAACCCAGAAAATCCTATATTAATACACATGATTGGAATAGGTAAGAAATAAATGATTGTATCGGGAAAATAGCGTTCATCTGAGGACACCAATACATAAAAATATACTTACTGCCTATGAATCTGGGAAACAAAATATTGAATTCATGGTTTGACAAAGGAATAAGATATGTTGATGATTGTTATGTGGAAGGATCTCTTGCATCTTTTGAACAATTAAGAAGTATGGAATAGCGAATGGGGCATTCTTTTGCTTTCTCCAGTTAAGATCAATCTTAAGAGAAAGATGGGAACCAAACTTGGCCCCACCTGAAATTAGTGAGATGGAATGAACTATTTGGCTGGGGATCACACCTAAATTTATATCTAAGATGTACTTTGTTCACCAAAATTAAAGTGCAAAACCAGGTTTACAGAGATCGAGAGAGAGGTGGGTGTCGGATTTAGGAGTTGCAATAATGGAAAGATGCTGGTCTGATTGGTGTTTGTATAGCAGGATGTCAATTATAAATGCAAGATACGGATTAGTACAATATAATTTCCTACACCAATTATATCTCACACCACAGAAATTACATAAATCATAATCGGAAACATAGGAGATGTGTTTTAGATGTGGAATAGAAATAGGAACATTCTTACATGCTACATGGTCATGTATGAAGATGAGGCCTTTCTGGCAGGATATTACTGAAATACTAACAGAGGTAACAGGGGTGGCCTTCACAGACAACCCAGAGCTTTAATCTTTTGGGCAATTTTATTGAAATAAGTAACAAACTATTAAAATAGCTTTAGCTGTGGCTAAGAAATTATTGCAATTACTTGGAAATCTAACTCCCCTCTACAGACAGCACAATAGAAGACAGAGATGAACAGTTGCATACCTATGGAAAAAAAATCATATATATTCTAAAGAACAAATATGATCTATTTATAAAAATAGGGAAACCATACTTGGACAATATAGGGGCCCAAATATAAGTATCATAAAAATATGTGACCTCCCCAATGAAGACTTTGTTTTAAACCCAACTGTAAGGCCTGATGGTGTACGGATTTATACCGTGAAGGGGTTGTTGTGTTTTGTATCTATATAACTTGAAAATGAAACTTCTTGATATGTATATTCATGGAACAAAAACAAAATAAAATAATCCAAAAAACCAGTAGTCGGCCTCACCAGCAACAATGATGAGTCACGCTACAGAGAAAGGTGGAAAATCTCATGAAAAGGTGTGAGAATAATAACCTGAGTCTCAATGAGGACAAGACGAAAGAGATGATCGTGGACTTTAAGAGATCCAGGAATGACCACCCTCCACTACACATCAACAACTCTGTAGTGTAGAGAGTGGAGAGCACCAAGTTCCTTGGAGTTCACTTAACTAGTGGTCTATCGTGGGCACTCAACATCTCCTCACTGGTCAGGAAGGTGCAACAGCGACTGCACTTCCTGAGAAGACTGAAGTCAAGGCTACCAGCCACCATTATGTCAACCTATAGGAGCTCTATCGAGAGCGTCCTGGCTGGCTGCATCACAGTGTGGTGTGGTTGCTGCAAAGAAATGGATCAGAGGTCAATCCACAGGACCATAAGAGTGACAGAGAGATCACTGGCATCTCCCTTGCCCCACCAACACGATCTACTGGGACCATTGCCTGAAGAGGGCGTACAAAATTCTTTGGGACCCCTTCCACCTGCACACAGCTTCTTCCCACGGGCAGTGAGAATACTGAACGAGACCATCCAAGACTCTAACATTTAAGAAGCAATATTTATTTATTTATATATTTATTCATTCATTTGTTTTTATATATGAATATTTTACCTGCATATATTGTTTGGGCAGCGCGGTTGGTGTAGCAGTTAGCAGAGCACCATTCACAGCGATCGGGACTGGGCTATGAACCCCGCACTCTCTGTATGTTTTCCCCATGTCTACGTGGGTTTTCCTCCAGGTGCTCTGGTTTCCTCCCACCCTTCAAAAACATACTGGGGGGTTGTAAGTCAATTGGGTGTCATTGGGCAGCATGGGCCCGTGGGCCAAAAGGGCCTGTTACCTTGCTGTATGTCTAATTTAAATTTAAAAATGTAAAAATTTGTCTGTATTTGCGTTATGTCTAGTTGTGAGCCTGCGTGGTTTGCACCGAGGTCCAGTGAACGCTGTTTTGTCAGGGTGTATATGTTGACATGACTGCTGTGTCAGAGAATACCTTATGATATGGAGATGCTAATCTGACACCTGTCTGTGCTTTGAAGACATCTTCAGCCCTCATCTGTTTTTCTGCGCTATCCCAGCTGTGTTCGACTTGTGTTCGACACTGCCATGGAGAGAAAATCACCGAGGGCCGTTGTGTGCAAAGGAAAAAGTTCTGTGGGTCCAAAGAATAGCAGATTTGGACACAGGTGAATGCAGAAATAATCTTTATTGAAAGGCACATAAGGGATCCCAACAGGGATAACATGCGTATGTATTCTCAGTCACCCAGCACAGTGCAACCAGTGACAGTGGGCTCTACACTACTGATACCAGCACCAGCTTACCCTGTCGCAAACACAATACAACCCAGTCACATCGGACTTAATATTACCGACACTAGCAACTGTTTATGCAGATTATTACAACCATGGACTACAAATTGCTTCCCGCCATTCCTTGTCTAATGTGGGCATGGCTCAACGACAGCAGTATGCAACAGCCCCAATCCCAATGTGGTGCCCAGCTTAACAGCGACTCCTCCAGCATTGTCTACACAAGGTTCATCTCAGGAATGAAGAGCAAAAGAGGAAGAGCTACTCCACGTGGTGGACTTTATAGTACAGAAAGCTGGAGAGTCTGGCCCAGGTAATCTCTGGTTGATTAAAGGGGCCAACAGTCAGGTTGTAGTAATGGGTGGGCGGAGTCCAACCTTGATTGGCAGGTGATGTGACTTCCAACTAGATTCCAGATGGAAAGGTCATGTGACCCCCCAGATGGGGAGATCATGTGACCCTCCACACTCCCACCAGACTCCAAACAGAGAGGTCTCCAGATGGAGAGGACACATGACCCTCCACAATCCACACTACAGATATGGTAGAGCAGAAGGGCAATGGTAACCAGGGTGGTAGAGGCTGTGACCAGGTGTCTTGATGCACAAGCCTCTGGTGGAGACAGGAGGAGAGAATTTGTGGAGTTCCACAGAACATAACTGGCCTTTGGCCCAATGATCTGTCCACTTCTTCATGGTCGAGTGGCCTCAGGAAGCTCAGTCAAACGTCAGGCCAGCACATTGTCCATTCCAGTGCCACAGAGAAGGGACAGGCACACTCTGCCACTCTTTACATTTTTCTTTGAGCTAAGAGGAAAGTTGACTGACATCCATGGAAGTACAGTACAGATAGTAGATGCCAGATAACCAAGTTTTCTGGTTTCTTGAGATTCACTGTTACAATGCTTAGTGTGTAATGAATAAACAGTTTAAAAGACATTCATGCTGTACTTACACTGAACAAACTTCACTTGCATGAATATATAAACCTCAAAGTATTTTACTTTATTTTTAGTCACATTCTTTAAAAACATTTAACCGTCATTGCATCTGCAGGTTCCTCCCCCTCCACAGAGCCACCTGAAAGACCAGCAATAACATTATAAATAATTAACCCCCCCCCCCCACCCAAAGTTTACAGATAAAGCCTCTGACTGGGGTGACTCTCACTGAGCAGGGATAAGAAGATGCTTTAAGAGAGTCACCCCAACGGCGAGGGGCATCAACCAGCTCTTCATCCTGGGCGACGCTGGCCGAATATTTGCTCCCATCTTCACCAAAGGTTTATGCGTTACTTCAGAGAACATTTACAATTTTAAACTTTTATTTGAATTTTTATTTATTCTTATTTATTTTCATTTTTATGTATTTATTTATTTTCCACTAGTTTTTTTTTTTGCTGGTTGTGTGAGGTTGCCAGTTGCTTGAATTCTGGATATCAGGGTTTTTACTGTCCCTTTATGTCTGTCTGTCTCCCTCTCTCTCTCTATCTCCTCTCTCCCTCTCTCTCCCTCCCTCTCTCTCTCCCCTCTCTGTCTGTCTCTTCCTCTCTCTCTCACTCATTCTCTCTGTTTATCTTTCTACATTTTTTGTGTCTATCTTCATAAGGGTTAAAATGTATTTCTTCCAAGAAAATTCTATTTTGTGGCTTTCAAGCGATTGTTTAATATATTTCATGCCATCTCCTGGAAACAGCCATTTTGAAGGTCATAGCTTGCCTTCAAGAGAGATAACCAGGTCAGATGTTTTTAGTTCATTTTCTTTGATCTACGAAATTCTAAGAAACTTACAATGTTCCGACAACTTTTATTGACCAATCGTCGTCTAACAAAGTTTAATGCTTTTAACAACTGATAATGATTTTTAATAAACCATGGTAAACTCAACTCAACTTTAGTACGGTTTTTACCTTCTGGGTAACATTATGGATGTGTTTTTTTTAAACTGTCCAAGTACCAAATTCAATTAGTGAAAGTCGCCTTGACAGTAGCCAGAAAGTGAACAGCGGTCACGTGGAAGTCCAACTCCCAACTAAGCATTACACGATGGAATATGGAAAGGCAGAGTTGCA